>NC_134462.1:111615436-112215436 GCF_047948215.1 Lycorma delicatula
TATAAATGATAATGAATCCATGGATTCAAAAATCTTTATATATGAGAGACGTTCAGTAATTAACAAGACAAATTGATGTTGAGAAAAAAAAAGGTTCATTCAATGACAATGAAAGTTTTTGAGGATCAAGTTGGGACACATCTAATCAGCTGTTTGATCAGAATTAATCTAAGCATAACCTCTTTTGTTGATTTCAGAATGTCAGCTTTGCTTGAAGCAAGTATGTCGAAAGAGCAATGTTCAGTGATAAGAATTTTGCTATCAGACGGTGTGAAACTGGCAGAAATTTACTCAAGAATGTTGAAACAGTATGGTGAAAAGTGTTTACACTTCAGTAACGTGTATAAGTGGGTGGAACAGTTTAATTCACGCAGAACAAATGTGACTGGTTCCCATCGCTCTAGAAGACCAGTTGATGTTTCAACTACCACAGTGTAAAATCGCATAAATTTTTTTATTCATGAAGACAGGTGAGTCAAAATTTCCCAAATTGCTAGTTTGTGTAATATTGGCATTGGAACTGTGCATTCAATCATTCACGATGTGCTGAATTATCGCAAAATCTGTTCAAGATGGGTTCCAAGACAGTTGACATGCCCATAAAGACACCTGGATTCGCATTTGTTCTGAGCTCAAAGAACGGTTTGAAGTGGAAGGTAATGACTTTTTAGAGACAGAATCCAAATGGCAAAGTCTTGGGTGGAAACATCAGACACACCCACCAAAAAAAAGTCAAAACTCATGCGTCAGTCGGTAGAGTGATATTGACGGTCATGTGGGACTCACAATGCTCAATTTTTGGTGACTATTTAGAAGAACAATGTACCATAAACAGTGAGTACTATTCTAACATATTCCAAGAAAGCAAGATCCGCGATTTGGCAAAAATGTCAGGGTGCTCTCTCAAAAGGTGTGATTCTCTTGCATGACAATGTGTGCCCCTACATTACTCAGAGAACGGAGGAAACACTTGAGAAGCTGGCTTGGGAGGTGTAACCAAATCCTCCTTACAGACCAGACTTTACCCTGTCCAATTTTCATTTTTTCGGCCTGTCCAAAGACTTTTTATGCAGCAAGAAGTTTGACAACAATGAGTGGTCAAAAAAGTGGTTCATGAATGGTTCAAACAAGGTAAAAACTTGCATGCTGCAGGAATCAGAACTCTCACAGAAAGGCGGGAGAAGAGTCTAAATGTTTCTGGAGACTATATAGAAAAATAATGTAAGTTTCATTGTCATAGAGTAAATTGTTTTTTTCTCTACATTAATTTGTCTTGTTAATTATTGAATGTCCCTCATATTAATTGATAAGTTTGTATTAAACTTTCAATTTTGTTTTAGGAATTTTCTTGTTAATAATTATAAATTTTAACAGATTAGATAACATGTTTAATAACAGTTATTTTTTATTTTGTGTATTGCTGAAGATAGAACAAATCAAATTAACACTGAATCATTATTAGCATCTTTCTAGATTTCAAGAAAACTCAAATGTCAAAGTTATGAATCTATAATAAACTGTATGATAGTTTTAAATTATATCTGCTTATTAATAACATATATATTACATACTTCTCCAAATATTTCTGACCATTCATTGATAACCTTTATGGATTATAAAAGCATTCAAAAAGTAAACTATACATTTATGTAAACATAAATATGTTGATGGATTATATTCCATTTGCTGTGAGCAATGTTTTTCCCAAAGGTTGGTAATCCTGCATTGTGTGCAGGAACTCCATTTAAGAATGGTATTAGTTTAGAATAGTGAATATTTCTAGGTGAACACATCTACTGTGAGCATGATGAGTACACAATCTCTGTCTAGCAGTGGTTGTAAAAGAACATGTTTTCTAGTGCTCTGTGTTTTGTGTGTATGTGTACTTGAATGACAGTTCTAGTATTGTCACCAACATACCGTTAGGATGCCCAGTCTAGCCAGTGATATAGTTGTATAGTTTGTTTGACCTTCCGGTCAAAGAGGATAAGTTTTTGCATAGTTTACTTTTATTTTATTTATATAAGTTCTTTTTTTTCTTACCACTGTCTGACAATTAGTTAAATATGTAGAATTTATTTTTAGGCTTACAACAAAGTAATTTATTACTTTCAAACTATTTTACATATTAAGTAGTGATTAGTTTTTTTTTTGTCTTCAGTCATTTGACTGGTTTGATGCAGCTCTCCAAGATTCCCTATCTAGTGCTAGTCGTTTCATTTCAGTATACCCCCTACATCCTACATAGTGATTAGTATAAAGTAAAAAATTTTTACCTTAATTTTATTTAGTTATTTATTGATAGAGACTTTAACCACCACCTTGTATTAGAAATTTACGCTAATGTAAGCCATTATTCACTTAATTATTTAAAAAAAAAAATTTTTTAATTTAGTTAATTTATTCTTTTTGTGAATCTAAACTTACACTAGTGTTAAAATTTAGATTAAAATTTTTTTTAATTTAGGCTAATGGCGACTAATCGCCCACCATCTCTTCGTTTACCCTCCCCAGAAATTTCTGGCAAAGGGGAGTTTCTAACCTTGAGAGCCTGGAAGAGGGCCAAGCACGAGGCATTGAGTCCACAAAGCCAACCACAACCAAGGGCGGTCCGGAAACAGCAGCCACCACCATGAAAGTTGCAGTGGAGGGGAAACCCCCTCACAAACACCGGTCGAGAAGTGGGAGAAAATCCCACCCATAATGTTGGACTGCCCTAGGGAGTGGCCCACGTTGGCGAGAGAGCCATATCCACTATAGTCCACAGGAGCCAGGTTGCAAAGAGAACCGGGCTCTCAGTAAGGCTACAATTAAGTAGCAAAGGCGATTTCCAGAACATACAGAGCTTTCTGTAGTCGAAAGGCATTGCCTTCCACAGTTACCAGCTCTCTAAGGAGAGGGAGCTTAAAGTTGTGGTCCAGGGTATCCCCTTTGGGGCCACTTGTGAAGAAGTGGGAGAGGAGCTCTCCTCACTAGGCTGTGACATGGCGTCAATGAAAAAGCTGACCAGAAGGGACAATAAGGAGACCCCTATGTGCCTTGTGGGACTTAAAGAATGCCAGCCAGCAGGGACATCTATGACCTGGACAGTATTTTAATGTAAAATAACAGTGACAACATTTGTGTCACGAGGGGGCACCATCAATGCAGCAGATGCCAAACGTTTGGCCACTCGTCGAACTATTGCCGCACGGCGCAGCTCTGCATCAAATGTGGTGGGAACCACATTTGATGCAGAGCTGCGCGGCTCTTGATGTGAGCTGAGCCGGCGGGAAAAAGCCGGAAGCCGCGTCCTCGAAGGAGAGCGCCGGGAACGACTTTCTGTCGAGAATGTCAATAAAGGCGTCCTGCCCGAAATTTTGGCTGTATTGCCCCGCCTGTTACAGGCGAAATCTATTAGGGCCCTACTCCAGTCCTTGATTGAATGCCTCATGACCTTACTCACCCGATATGGCTAGGAAAACTTTGCGACTGCTGCAGTGGAACGCGCGACCCGTTGCAAACAAAACGGCGGAGCTATGCCATCTGGCCGATGACCTACAAATTGATGTGATACTGTTAGCAGAAACGCACCTCAAGCCGGACAAATCACTGACCTTTCGGAACTATTTCACCAAGTCCCGCCAGTGGCGGAACCGCTATTTTAGTTCACGTCGAATCACGCACATGCGGGTCGAGGTTCATACCGATGTCATGAAACAGACTTGTATACATGTGCAGCATCTAGGCACAGTATACAGACTGGTCTCGGCATATAACAGGCTGAACTCAGCTGTACCCGGCGCTGACCTAGATGCCGTACTGGAAAATTGGAATGGTCCCTTCATAGTCATGGGCGATCTCAATTCTAAGCATACGTCTTGGAATAGCAACGTAATAAATGCTAATGGCAGGTTGCTATGCGAAGAGGCGAGGGCCCGCAGGTTAGTCGTCACAGGCCCTGAAATGCCCACCTTCGTGAGTGCAAATTGTCGATCGAGACCAGACGTGCTCGACATCACGATTCTGAGGGCGGTTCAAATGTCGTTCGCAATAGAAACGATCGAGGACCTCAGTTGGGACCATTCTCCGGTCTTACTAGAGTTGGGTCTAGTAGGAGCCAGGCGAGACCCACCACCAACTATATCCGGTCAGTGAACTGGAGAAAGTTCCAAGAGGGTCTCCAACGGGATTTTAGGCTGGTAGATCCAGAACTCCTGACCACATCGGAGACACGGTCGATCGCGTCACGTCGTCCGTAAACGAGGCTCTGTATTATAGCATTACGGAGAAGGCCGCATGGACCCTTCGTAACGATCTCCGAGGCAATCTTGGAAAAGCGCCGACTAGGAGGTGATCTTGCCTGACCCTGTTCTCCGACGACAAGGGGGCGTTTTACAAACGGACAGGGTGAAAGTTCTGCTGACAAAACATCGCGAAGAATCTTGGAGAGATTACCTCGTCTTGATATCAGACATCTGTTCGCTGTTAAGGTTGAATAAACGGCTACGCGAAGGAAAGAAGCCTCGCCACCGGTGTTAGGACGACGAGATTTCTTGGCTTATTCCGAGTCGGAAGTCTTTGCGTACACACAGGAGGAACAGTTCACCCTAAACCCGCCGGCCAGAACAACGACCATGCAACCGAGGTGTTGTTTTTCCTCGCGGACTACTTCGCTCAGGTAGAGGATGCCCCCGCGAAATAGACCGGGGCTATCAAGGCCACAAGCCCCGATAAGTCCCCAGGGTGGGGGGACGGGATCAAGGCTCGAGGTTCGGGTTCAGAGAAGGCCACTCTAGGACCCTCCAACTAGTTCGAATGGTGGACGGCCTTGTCGTAAAATTGAACAAGAAAGCGGTGACCGCGGCCGTTTTCTTGGATGTGGCCTTCGATAAAGTTTGGCATGACGGCCTACTATATAAACTCGCTCACATGACGGTCCCTGGCCGCCATGTCAAGCTAATAAGGTCTTACCTACTGGGAACAGTTTGCAGTACGCTTTGGGGGATCCTTATCAACTACCAGGGTGATAACCACCGAGGTTCTCCAGGGGGAAGTCCTTTCGCCGATTCCGTACACTGCATATAAAAATGATATGCCATTGTCGGAAGGCGTCAACACCGCTTTATACATCGATGATACGGCATATTACTACTACACATCCCGAAATATGGATACGCGATCTACAGACTGCAACGGCAGCTGGATTTGGTGGGGCCATGGCTTGATATGTGGAGAATCAGGGTCAACAGGGAAAAATCTGTGGCTGTGCTATTCACATGCAACACGCTCTGGCCAGACATCTGGAAATCTCAGGGGAAAAAATACCCTTTGAGACAACTTTTGTCTCAAAGTTGTCTCTTGTCTCAATCTGGGAGTGATCCTGGATAGATGGCTTACCTTAGGGGAACATGTAAAATAAGTGACCCAGAGGACAAAGGCTGACAGGGCTTCCCTATACCTAGTGCTTAATCAAGCCAACCCCATTCTGCTGGTGACTAAGATACTCATATACCGACTCTACATCTTGCCAATTTTAACATAAGCCTACCTGGCATGGGGAACTCTGCTGTGTTCCATGTTCCAGAAAATGCTGGAGGCCATCCAAAACGTGGTGCTGCAGTCAATTTTTAGAGCACTATGGTTTGTCAAAAACACCACGCTTCACTATGATCCAGACAAAAACCGTGTTGGAAGTGGGCGTAGCACAGGCTCATGGACTGTTTGGGAGAGTGGCCATGTCCGAGTATAGCCATCTCAGGGGCATCTGCTCAGAGGACCCTACACTGCAAGGTGTGAGGAAAAGGCTTCGTATCATGTTAGATAAACCACTTTGAAAAGGCGGGACGAGGGTTTGTGTATGATAAACCAGGGCTGGTTTACTGGTTGGGTGAGCCAACAGGGCTCAACTGAAAAACATTAGTATGCAAATACTTACAAGGCAGTTCATAAGATGTCTCATCCCATATAGAGTGAAAATGGTTCAAAAGTTATTGGTTACACTGTGAAAAAAAATTCAATTCTGTAATTGTGTTCCGAGAGGATCTGATGGTCTGGATTGGGTAGTGATTACGAATAAGAAAAAAAACAAATAAAACAGCACATCAGCATTATTTGAAGTTTGTTTAATTTATAATTATACTAGAAACACAAGAAGAGAAGACTTTACTGAGAATAATTATTATATTCACAAAATAAAAAAGAAAACAGGAATTCAGACATATCATTTTAACTCACAGTACGAGAACACATAGCACAATAAGCCTTACTGAGCACAAAAATAATCTAATTCTAGCTTTTCCGACAATGCAGAAACAGTCGTGAGCAGAAAGTAAAACATTAAATAGTCTTTAGAAAACTAAAATCTTGTAAAGAGTTTGACACGATGATATATTGACAAGAAAAGAACAATGTACACAGCACCGAAGCAAACACACCAAACGCACACAGAGAACAGACTGATGACAGCTGGTAACAGCATTCGCACACATGTCAGAATTGTAATAATAAACTACCTTGGGTTATGTTGTTTATAACACCATTCACTGATTTGTTGACAATCCCTAGTCCGTTTAATGCAAAATTGTGGTTTCTCGAACAATATTGTGTCTGCGACCTTGACCAAAAACTGAACAAATTGGTTTCAACAATCTCCAGCGAACAATTGTGATAATATACCGATGAGGCATGGTTTCTTTTATCAGGTATGTGCATGCAGAGGACTCATGTTTATGGTCTACCAACAATGTGCATGCAAAATGCATACATGAAATTCCTCTGTATGATCAGAAGATTGGGGATGGATTGCAATTCCAGGAGAAGAATAGTCAGCCCAATATATTCTGCAGAAACAATAAATTCAGTTCATTGTGAAATCATTCCCTGGTTCATGAGAGAGCTAATCGAGGACAAAATTAATGCTTCAATTCAACAAGACAGCATGACTATGCAATCTGTGAATTTACTGCAAAAACTTTTGGAAATTGAAACATTTCTGAGGTAAGGAAACATTTCATGGGGGGCATTTCCAAGTCGATGTTATATATTGTTATACCAATGTATGACAGATGTATAGTTACTTTTGAATGCATGCCATCATTATCTCTTTATCCAATGATTATTACTGAATAGAATCAGAAATTCTATGTTAGCAGTTCAAAAAATTTCTATTCGGATCGATTAAAATAAGGATAGAACTTTTCCACTGTGGTTCTCAGGTAAACGTGCCAAATACATGATAGTTTTCTAGTCCAGAAGTAAATTACAAAAGAACCAATGATATGCAAGCCTGGTGTGTGATGCTATTCCAACAGACATTAAAAAAATTATAATGACTGGTCTGACACATTACACTACGGAACTGTCATTCTGATTTTTAACTTCAATTATAAATTTTTACACAAAAAAGCATCTTTCAGAAGATGATAACATTTTATTTTCTTATTTGTAACTTAATACATTCTAAAACAAAATTGTGTTCACTGTGAATTGATGTTTAAAATTTGGAAAGTTTTAAATACCAGATTCTTTCTCTGCCATTTAGCAAACGAAAGTAACTGTTGTTATAAGTGATCCATTTCTGTCAAACCAGATAACAGAACTAATTTTATAAGATACTACTTTAATCTATGAGAAAGGGGCATTTTAAATAATTATCAACCCAATTATAAAATATTTTACGATACCTGCGTTATTCTGTTGATGAGAATTAAAAAAAATAATAAAAAAACTTGAGTTATTTCATCCATTTATTTTAATGAACATAAATAATATAGTAGACATCCTCATAATAAGTCAGCTTGGAACCAGGTATAATTAGCTTGTTAATCTGAAAATACATTTTAAAATATGATGAAAATTGTAAAGGTTATTAATAAGTACAAATTAAAAAACAAAAACTACAGTATATTCACTTTATTATATTAATTTGATACAATACAATATTTTGTTACAATTTATGTAATTATGACATCAACACCTAAATTGTCATATATATGTTTTATAGGTTCACTTTTATCTGTAGATTCTAATGCTTTCAATTTCTGTCCTACAGTAGGGATAAAATGATTATGAACGGCTAATTTTTAAAATTTAAGTAATCAAATTGAAAGTACACTTAGAAACAATATGGACTTAAAAAAAAAATTAACTGAAATAAATACTGTTGAACTGGACAGTGTTAAACAAATGATAAAACTTAATGGTTCAACCAAATAAACAAACAATAATGTCAGTAGTATCGATTAATGTAGATCTTTACAAACATATAATCATTTATTTTCTTTACCATTATTACATTTATTTATTATTATTTTTATGTTTTTAAAATGTAGATTTTTGACCACTTCCCTTATATATATATATTTTTTTTTATTAATTTTGTATTTCATGACCTGTGATGAAGGTTTTCCATGATCCTTTCATCATTGAAAAAATTCATATTTTTCCTGACAAACAATACATCAATTTTATAACCTATTAAACCTGATATATGAAAGTCGCTATTAAATAACTAAGATTATTATTCAGTACATTCATCAACTGTTTCCAATTTATCTTTATCAGAGTC
This sequence comes from Lycorma delicatula, assembly GCF_047948215.1. Classification (NCBI taxonomy): domain Eukaryota; kingdom Metazoa; phylum Arthropoda; class Insecta; order Hemiptera; family Fulgoridae; genus Lycorma; species Lycorma delicatula. Next base: position 111,623,985 of record NC_134462.1, read on the forward strand.
TTTTTCTTCATTTTTGCAGTCTTCTATAGTCTTTTGTGAATGTTGGTAAAAAACAAATGATATACCAGCACTCCAACATTGTTTAAGTACCGGATCAACTAACCATCTTTTATCTCTGCAATGGTGCCAACAAGAGTAATCATTAGTGCAGTCACTATCAGGTGGAGGTTGTTTCACTTGTATTCCGTTTACGCAACGAGTACATTTTATTCTGTAATAATAATTAAGCGGTTTTTAATACAAAATAAGAAATTTCATTAAAAATTAGCATAAAGCATGACAATAAACCAAACAAAGTATATAATCTGTAATACACAATATTATAATTTATTTTTTTAATTCTATTAATATAAACCACCTATCACAGAATATTGATAAGACATATCTTACCTAAATTTTACCATGGAAGTACTTTCGATAAATATTTCTCTAACCTCAGTCATGACTGAAATATTTAATTAAACTACACATTAAAAATAGTAAAATAATGAAAATTGTCTATTAATTTATTATATGAGCTGTTATCTATTGCAGTTTTTTTAAGACTGCCTCCCTCAAACACTGTCTGATGGTTTATAAAATTGAAATCTTGTTTATATTTACATATGTAATAGTATTTTAATATATTTAATTTTAAATCTTTATTCATTTCTAATATTTTAAAATGTGTGTTAAAATCAGAAATAGAATGTTTATTGTTTATTAGATGGTCTGCCATATTAGATAAATCTAATTCATTATTTTTTTAAATTTCTATAATGTTCAAGAAATCTAGTTTTAAAGGATCTGTTTGTTTTTCCTATATAAATACCATCACAATCATTAAGTTTAATTTTGTAAATTCTACACATATTGTTTATTTTATTATTATTATTTTTATTTTTTAAATATTTTATTATGTGGTTATTAAGTTTGTATGCTGGTTTAAATATTTTTTCTTTTTTGTAAGTTTTAGTAATATTTTTAATGATATTATTAGCGAGTAAATAATTTATGCGTATGCTTTCATTTGTTTGTGTATTATTATGTATTGGTTGTAGGTTGCTGCTATTTTGTTTTGATAGTTGTTTTTTATAAATATTAATTAAAGTATCATATCCATTTTCAGCCGCTACATGTTTTATGTTTATTTCATTATTTATACTTTTATGCTTACTTTTCTTTGTTATAATGTGTATATTTGATCGGTTGATTAATCATATTTGTATGTGTTAATTTTATGACAGGGTGATTTGATTTTTTTATGAATTGTTATATTACTAGATGTAGGTTTTTTTATAAACTGACATTTCAATTTGGTTGTCCTTGTTTATTTCATTACTGACTTCTAAATAATTTAACTTTTTATTATTATCTATTTCAAATGTGAATTTAAATTTTCATTATACGAATTTAATTTGTTTAGTATTATTACATGTTCATTGTTTATTACCGGGTTACATATAAAGAGAATATCAAAGTACATGTTCATATTAAAACAATATGTGTGTGAGTGATGCCAAGCAGTAATTTACTCTCAAAATCCTATAAATATATTTCTGACATAATTGTTGATAGTGAAAATCCTGTAGAAAAGGTATTTTTTTTAATATAATATTTGTTATTAAATTCAAAATACTTTTATTGAGATATATTTCTTATAATAGTAATACCTTTAACAAAATTTTGGATAAAATAAGTACCTTACAACCAATACATAATATGACAAAGAAGTGAAAACATGTACATAAAGAATTTATACACTAATAATGTCATTGAAAACGTTACTAAAACTAACAATAACAAAATATTTAAATCAGCATACAAAACTAATAACCAAAAAACAATATACTTAAAAAAAAAAAATAATAAAATAAACAATCTGTGCACGATTTATAAAATTAAACATAATGATTGTGATGGTATTTATGTTGGAAAAACAAATAGATCCTTTAAACTAAATTTCTTGAACATTATAGAAATTAAAAAAATAATGAATTATATATGGTCTGCCATATTAGATAATATGGTCAATAAACACTCTACGTCTGATTTTAACACAAATTTTAAAATATTACAAATGAATAAAGATGACATAAAATTAAATATATTAGAAAAATATTACATATATAAATACAAACAAAATTTAAGTCTGATAAACCATTAGTGTTTGAGGAAGAGAGTCTTAAAAAACTGTACAGATAACAGAACTCATAATAAATACATGCAATTTTCATTACTTTAGCATTTTTAATTTTTAATAGGCAGTTTAATTAAATATTTTAATCATGATTGATGATGGAGGAATGTTTATCAAAAGTACCTTCATGGTAAAATTAAAGTAAGATATGTCTTATCTCGCAATATTCAGGTGGTTTATATTAATAGAATTTAAAACATAATTTAACAGTACAGAGGAGTAATATGAATCTTAAAAAGATTAATCTCAGTAAAATAATATTATGCATATATAATAACTCTGTTCTTCCCAGAATTTACCTGTTTCCTTTATGATAAATGTAGTAATATACGAAGAACAAAAATTTATAAGGATATTAAAATATGCTAATGTAGTGCACTCCGCTTAATCGGGCCATGTAGACAAATATGATTTGCTAAGATCTTCTTTTTATGTACATTTACATATAAAGAAGAGAGAAATAGTTAGGCTATTGAAATTTATAAAATTATAACAGTCAATTGTTTTCTTTGTCCTCTTGCTTAAATGTAAACATCTCCTTTCATCTTCTTTTTTCTTATTTGTTAATGAACCACTGGTTTTAATTACTGTTACGATTATTAATTGTATGTATTTGAAACACTTTCCTTTAAAATGTTGAAGAAGTAACACTACTAAGTTCTATATGTTCTAGCTACACAGCATATTTAATACATATTTAAAAGTGTGAACTCAACTAAAAAACTATTAGTATGAAACTATTGTAATATAACGTAATGATTAATTCAATGTAAATAAAGGAAGTGCTTAACAATACTTGGTTATCCGGCAATTACTTAATGTATGCAGTTTACATAACCAATGAATTACTCCGCGACTGGAATTACTCTATACAATAAAAAATCTAATTGTATGCTACTGAATTTTTCTGAAAGCCATCCAATTTTAACTGTCTTATATTTTTAAATGATTATCAACAAAATCAGCACAGTCATCTAGCGCGTGTAATGGACTACCCTTGTTTTCATCTTGCAACTCACCGATGAATTTCTTAGTCTCTTGGATAATTATTACCTTCTCCAACTTGGGTTCAATGTAGTCATCATCATCACTCTCTTCAACAATTGGTGTATCTTCATTTTTGGATTTAATCTGTTCAATTACTGTGTCCCCAAATTTCTCTTCTTCTTTGTAACAATCAAGGATTTCATCAATACGAGAAAACTTGTCATTATTTGTAACAAATTGCAACTCCACAGGTTAATCTTTTACTACAGGTTCATCTGGCATTTCAGAATCGGAGAACTTAAAACCACAGTTCACAAAGCAGTTATTAATTGTACTGCTGCTTATTTGTTACTAACTCTCAGCAGAAAACTGGATAGATAGCAGAATTTTAATTTTTGCACTGATTTCTCTGGCCATTGACTGCGATGAAAAAATATTTGTTTCAGTTTCTTAAGAATGTGCCTAACTAATCTTCCATGATACAGATTTTAAATTCTTTACGATATATATATGTCAAGTGGTTATATCAAACTCACTGTATTTGGTGGAAGAAACTCCAATTGAATGTTTCATAAACAGTTTAAATTTGGATGCGGTGAACAGTTATCAATGAACAGAAGAATGTTCCGTGAATTTCTTTTTAATTTGGTATCCCATTTCGTAAACAAATCTGTAAAAATTGCGCTTGTCATCCACACGTTTTTATTAGAAAAATACTTAACTGGTAATCTGTCAATTTAATTTTTGTTGATAAAGTCCTTTGAAGCGGCATGGTTTTGCTAATTTTCCTATAACTAAGTCTTTTCTGGACATATTTGTGCAACACAATACTGAACTAATCTTTATTTTGATCTCAAAAGTATTGCATGTTTGTAATCCTATCTGGCGTAGCTCTATAAAAAGCCTGGTTTTGTTGGCATAAATGTCATCTGTTGAATATTTTTCAAGAAATTCAGACAGTTTTTGCCGAGCATTCTTTTAAATTTAATGTTATGCCTGTATATCCAATGGGGGAGGCATCCATCCATAGCTTTAAATTCATTGTGATTTAATTTTTGAGCTAATTCTGCTTTACTTTGAAGCATTAGACTAATGACTCGTACATCTTATCCTGTTAAGACTGAAAACCACTCATTAAGTGCTTCAACTTCTAGATCCTTAAGTGACTGCTTTCATTTCTGAGATGTCCTGGCTCTCCTTCTTTTAAAGTCCACTCTTCTCGTATTTTGTAGCAGACATGCAATTGTTGATTTTTGGACTCCAGTAACCTCTGTCAGCTGCCATCGACTTTTTTCTTTTTTTTTTTTGTAAAGAAACTTTTTCAACTAATATCAGATCCTTTTGCGGCATATTCATAATTACAGTAACAAATACATAAAAATATCTAATGTTTATAAGATGGAAATTAATGCACAGTCCTGCTTGCTCCACAACGCACTACAAAATAATATGAAAACAGCCTGTGCACTAAATGCGATTCAATAAAGTCAAATGATAAAAGCTACTTCACTCTTTCAGTAAAATGGTGACAATGAATACAATACAGACAAAATAAAAAATGCATGTTTCTTAGCTGATGGCAGATCATGATGACTGACCTGTCACAGCTCATGTGTCATTTGTTAAGACCATTCTTATCATTCTCTCTCGACATTCTACTGTCTTCATCTCACTGGCAACAAACTTATTATGATTCCAAATAATCTCTGCCTAAAAAATTTGGATTAATTAACCGGCGCATTGCCTTGTAAAAGCAAAGTAAATCATTAATTTGACAATTTTTTTCAGTTTTTTTTTTAAAGTTGTCCCACTTAACTGGTATTCCGATTAAACAGTGGCCCAATTAAGTGGAATGCACAGTATTAAATTGTAAAAACTATTTATTTATCAGTATTTAGGATATATCAAGCTTTTCATTATGAATCAGAATTTGAAAAATTCAAGAGTTAAAAAATAATTCAATTAAGTTTTAATGATATGATGTTACTGACCAAAAACAAAGAATACAAACACAAATTAAAATCAACATAGTTTATCCTCAGAATGTCTTTTCACATTACATTCTTATCAACTAATGATAATCAAAGAAACAAAAATCAAATACTAATTGTAAATTAGCTTTCTACAAGTACACAATAACATGGATTTAATATAAACCTTTTAATTTCTTAGCTATATAGTTAATTATTTAATGATTACACTATAATTTACAAAAAAAATGTATTTTTTTAATATATTTTCTTTTACAATAACAAACAGTACATATATTAATAAAGGAATATATATTTAAAACAAATAGTCAATTTTTACTTAAAAATGTACGCATTTGATGAAACCATAGAAAATTCTCAGAATATTCTCAAATATAAAAAGTAATAGGGCAGCGCAAGTAAACTGACTTTTCTAGACAACTAAAATATTAAACAGTTAATTATAAAGTATTTACAATCGTGCAACCAAGCTCAAAGTGAGTTATATAAAAAGGAACTAATTTTATATTAATATGGGAGCTCACTTGTGTGAGTAATGAAAAAATATCCTTTTTTTACATATTATCTTTGAAATATATAACATAAATTACTATTAACAACAAACTCGTTACAAAAAAAACTACTGGTAAAATAAAAAAAATTATCGGCTTTGGATAACTGTTTTAACTTTCCTAAAAATTAATTTTTTTGTAAAATTTATAAGGCTTGAAGTACAGAGATATTATTGTTATTATTCTGAAATTAGAACAAAACCACAATTTCAATCTTTTGTTTCAGCATTATAAGTGAACATATTATTGTATGATTAGAAAAACTTACTTGTCGTGGGTATCACTAACTGTATTCTCTTCGAGGCTAAAAAGGTTTCGTAACTCAGACATAGTAAAATGCCTAGCTACTTCCTCTTCACAATCAACAACAGTTGAACTCAGAGCTTTTTTATGGGCCTGACGCTGAAGCATTTTCTCTTCTATGCTGCCAGTCTAAAAAAATAATTTCCTAACATTAGTATATATGTAATACCAATACATACTGAAAATTTAATAATTGCTATCTGCTAAATATATAATACAGAGTTAGAAATTATTAACAAAATACTTATATTTATATACAACGAATATCTTTAACTACGATTTGAAGTGATTTACTTGTTATTTTTTATGTTGATGATGTCGAGTACATGAATATGACTAATTAAATGACAAAATTTATTTTAATAATAATAATAATATATAACTTCTTTAATAAAAAAAAATAATTTTTGTTTACCTAACTTTAATTATTTCAATTAATAATTTAATAATAACAAACTATAAACACAGTATTATGTTGAACATTATACAATAGAATATTAAATGTAGCATAATTACTTAACATAATTTTTTTTCTGCCTACACATCATTGGATTTAAATTTTGTATTCTTCAACAAAATGTTTAATAGTTTACGGCTGTTATATCTTTCAATTGAAACTAAAGCCAATGTATAAACATGTGAATAAAAAATTCTCCACGTTGGCTTTTGATAATGACCTTGTACTGATAAGAAAAAAAGAAAATCAAATTTAATCTATCTTTAAAGTTTTAAAAGATGACGCAAAAAAGCCTGCCTAAAACTCGCAGTAAAAATCATAATACTCTGTTAAGAGAAAGTAATCAGAAATAAGGTCACAATTACAAGAATAAATTTTTTAAAGAATAGACAGTTTAAGTAAGTGCTGTTATTAATAACACATATATATACTGGTTAGTGGATTTAATTTTCCTAGTCTAAGATCAGGGAACAAATGAGTGGATTAAATAGAATATTAATTTCAACATTTTAATGACAGACATCAAACTCAAATGGTATAAAACTACACACCAGTACTAATATACGGCACACAAATTCAAATAATGAAAATATTTGGTTCAGTACAAAAAAAAAGGAGTTAGAGAAATAATAAAAACAATTATTATTTAATCAATCAGAAATCAGAGATCTAATTAAGATGAAGAATAAAGTTGTACTTGAAAATTAAGAAGACCCAAAAAGGGCCTGTAGTGAATTGGTGACTGAGGAAATCTGAAACTTACTAAAAAGAAAGTTGTTGATACAAGATGTAAACCAGCTACTGTTTGCTCTCTGAAATTACTAAGTATGTCTAAGTCATGATTACTTTAACCATTATAATTTTTTGTAAGAAAAGAATGCTGAGACTAGAAAGTAAGGTGGGTTATAACACGTGGTTACCCTGTTTTCCATTAAAGACTGCGTGACAGACATGGGCCACATTTTCTGTTCAGTTTGTAAGTATTATAACTGTAATATTCCTAATCCTCAACTGGCCACAGGAATAAATTCCATCCATGATCAGAAATCAGAATTGAAAAAAAAAATATTGTCTTCATCTTTGACAAGCTTTTTTCAGAGTTGTTACATACAGGAATATATCCTGAAAAAACATTTCAGTCCTACCACCAGAAAAAAAAAATTAGCAGATAAATGTTTTTTGATCTAAGATTAATGAACATAGAATCTTTATGTATTGACTATTGTCATGTTCAATTTAATGAGTCAAATCTGCAAGGAATATTGAAAGCCATTACTCCAAAATTAGTCTAAAAGAATATATATTGTGTATGTTTATGTTATGTATGACTATAGTATCAGTAAGATGATCGATATATTTAATGAACATTCTTACATCAAGTAAATTTTATACGAAGTTTGGTAATCGCCTAACAAAATTTCCAAAAAATTTGTCACGATTTTAAATAACATTATTCAGTAAAAATTCTGAGAAGCATGACTATTTCAAGTATAGTAGGATGCCAGTTAAACACAATTATCACAGAAAGTGGCCAATCACCAACAAAATACCAAAAAATGAACAGAACATACAGTAACTCACACACAAAGAATGATAATTGAACCAAGTACAACATGGTTAGAATCAATATGAAGCCTAAAGAAAATCCCTAAATACTTAAATATGCATTTATTTTCTGCTAAATCTGTTTTTTGGCTCATAACACTCAATCAGAAACAAAGGGTAGTTTATATGGGTAGAGCTCCAAAAAAATGACAAAAAATTCAAATTTCATCCTAGGATTATTATGGACAATGAAAGTTAGGTTTATATAAATAATTTACACAAAACTGCCATCATTATGGAAGATTCTCCACTCACAAAGGCAGAAGAAGTTGCATCAGGTGCAGACTGAATATAAATTTTTTTATATCAAAGGCATCTTGAAGTTAATATATCAGTCAAAAACTGAAACGCATGACAAAACTGTTTTACTGTACCTCCACTTAACATATAATTAACAATTTTCAGATTTTTTTTGTCCATCAAGAAAAAGCTTTTCTGTCTTAATTGAAATTGCAATTTTTTACACGGGTAGACTGTTAATAATGTAGTATAGAAAAGAAATATGATGAATAATCACATTAGTTTAGAATGATGTTCAGTTGTTAATAGTAGTGGAAAAGTCTAAAAATAGGCCCTATTGATTCAATAAGGTATAAGGTCAAAACTCTCCCCTCCCATTTTGTTGCAGTTCCTAGTTTATTTTATCTGAATGTAGTTTGGTTATTTAAAAGGGATTCATTACATATAAACAAACTATCTATCTAAAATTTCAAAGAATTAACTTATATTACTCAAACCTGAAATTTCTATATAAATAGAACACTTTACTGCATAAAAAATTATTCCTACTTCATAAATTCAAAGTTTTAAATAAAATAGTTTGACTAGATATAAAAGTTAAAAGCTCACAATAAATTTTATTTTTTGATGTAAATTAATTATATTTTATTAGATTCAGTGATGAAAAACAACGTTTGGTTTTTAACACTCCATCGGGATAAAGATAAATAAATAATTGAAATCACTTTAATATTTTCATTTTCAATTGTAATAAACATAAAATTCAACATTATATGATAAATATTTTGATGAAGATGGACTAAACAGTTGATAATTATCTATTCTTAATTTTTAACATATCCTGATAAAGTGTGAAAGCAAAAGTTGAAATTACCAGAGATGAATATTGAATTTCATCAGTAAGAAATAAACTTAGAAATAAGTTTTTTTTAGTACTTAAAAATTTCCTTACAATTTGTATAACTGTAGCGTTGTTAAGTTGTTCGAATTAGTTTACTAGACAAAAATTACCAAAACATAATTTGTACCATAATATGGTACAAAAAATTTGAAGTCTTTCTAAATTTTAAATTCAAAATTTAGATAGGTTTTCTGGATTTAGCTCTTTAACTAATTAAAATTAAAAATTTGCTAAACTCTCTACCCAACATAAACATATTTAAGGTCCTTGAATTCCCATCAGGAAGGTTTTAAAGAGCACAGTTGAATTTATACAAAGAAAAAAACTCCATTCTTTTAGAACAAGTAGTTCAATATCCATTTAATATTTTATGAATTAATCAATGTATCTGATTTTTGATAATCAGTTTAGATAGTTTACTCTTTATAAACTGCAGCATACATACACAAAGCAAGCGATACACAAAACATGGCTTCTTTTGCCCATCACGCCAAACTCGAGCCATAGCTTGATCATCATTAGCTGGATTCCAGTCTGGATCAAACATTACTAGTCTGTTTGCACCGATCAGGTTCAATCCACAGCCACCAGCTTTTGAGCTTAACATGAATATAAACTCACTGCCATTTGGATCATTAAATTTTTCAACTACCTGGAAGATAAAGACAACATAAGATTTTTATAAAGATAAAAATGAACCAGCAGCAGCAATAAAACTTTATTAAAATTAAATTCTAGGGAATTTAAAAAACCCACAGCAGTCAAAACACGTAAAGCTAACAAGCACTACTATCACTAATTACAATATTTTAATATAATATAGCTAAGCTACTTTTAAGAAGTTCATCAATTGAATAGAATGCATTATTAATTAAAAATGTCTTTAACTCTATTTTGAAGTTACATTGATTTAACCCTCATATAAAATGGAATTTTTAAGTAACATCAAATTATGTTGATCAATGTGAACATTGGTCTTATTTCTTGTATAATGATCATCGACAACTTCATTTACTTTTAAGGTTAAAAATACGAGAATTTTACATAGATAACAACAGTTTCATACATGTACAAACTTACAACTTAAATAAACCTAGCGATAAAAAATCCTGCCTGCTTCAATATTTTCAACAGATATCTAATGATACTTTTCCAAATTTCTTTATAAATTAAAAAAAAAGGCAACATGAAAAAATGTATATCACAAATGTTACATAATGAAACTATCTTAAACTGTTGTTATTATCATTTCTGTTTTATCAATCAATGCAACAAATTTTCTTAAGCTATATATACCACGTGCCACTCTATCATATGTAACTACAGGATTTTCATAAACATTTTCATTAAACAACATGAAGAAATACGCAACAATACTTTAAAACTATTTAAAATGATAAAACCTTTTGGAGTCAACTATCAGAACTTTTTTTAGTGTAATTTCCAATAGTACTGTTATTAATGGTGTAATTCTTGTAAAGGCTAGAAAATCTCTTTATATGAGGGGCAGCTGAAATGTAATGCACCTGGAAGTAATTCCATTACTGGAAATAATTTTCATCACTACAACAGATGCTGACATCTTGTAATTTAATTCTTCTAGTATTAACATTCCAAAACTCATTGACCCACACCCTCTCATTTTCCATCAGTTGCCATTGTTATGGAGTTGAGTACACCACTATGTCAAATATATCATAATCTCAAATCACTATTATGTGAAGTGATTGAATTTAACAGCAGAAAAAGAAGTGCTAGTGATATTCATGGGTCTTTATAAGCCATTTATGATGGTGAAACTATTGATAGATATAATGTGAGTAGGTGGGCAATAAAACTTTGTGCATCAGAAATTGATAAAGTAAATATTGAGGATGAACCTCACATTGGTTGATCAGATTCTATGACGAAAAGTAGGAAAAGGATAACCGATTCAAAATGAGCATCATACCACGCAATAGCACAACATTTTAGGAAAAATGTTTGACCATTCATGCAACTGATAATCCTGCTATGTAATAATGCTTGGCCACACATTGTGTGCAACCACCAAGGCTTTTGTAATGTTGAAATTTGAATCTATTCCAAATCCTCCATACTTGGGCTCTGCAATTACAGGGACATTAAGAGTATTCATTTAAGATAGATGGTGAATTGAAGGATGCAGTAAGGTCCAGGGATCAAGGAAGGATTGCCAGCATTCTTCACTGGCAAAAAAAGAAAGAAAAATGGTTCAGGAGAAATATGTAGCTGTAAATGGTGATTACATGGAAAAATAAACATAACTTTTGTAAATAAAATAAATTTCATATTGTTCAGTTTTGTAGACAACTTTTGTTTTATGTGCTACAAGTAAAATTTGTCAAGTTGTGGTGTGGTGAATTATGTGTCTGTGTTTATGTCCCTTATATCTGTGGATGGATGAAAGACTTGATGAACAGTTGACCAAGTCGACAGCCAGATATAAATCTGTCTTGATGGACAGATTTAATGGTTGACTGACCATCAAGTCTGTCATCCATCCACAGATATAAGGAACACACACACAGACACACAAATAATTCAACACACTACAACTTGAAAAATTTGTAGCATGTAAAACTCATCATGTCTGATATAAATCTTACTGCAGAATATTGATCCACCCACTTAGCAAAATGAGGTAAAAAATTCCATTCAGGGAATCTTTACTTAGAACGGAAACATCACATTATTGATGGCATCTAAAATACAATCTCAAATCTATCTTGCTTTTCCTTCAGATACTACAATAAAATCATTTGAAAACAGAATCTAGTGGAAGTATCGAACTGAACTACAAATTGTGCAATCAAACTTTTCATTTAGGAACCAACAAACCTTTAAAATTATGGAACCTGTACACATACAAGAGATCAGTAATATAAAATAAATGAAATACTGTACCTTAGCTCTGTTTTTTATACTCATTGAACCATCCAACCTTACATATTTATAGTTTCGTAATCTACATAACCTTTCAAAGAGATCAAGAGTTTGAGTGTAATTTGAAACAAGAACCATTTTATCTGTTGTAGTTGTTTTTATCACAGCCAGCATGCAATCTAGTACCATTAGTTTGTTCGATAACTCCACATTTAACCCACTGTTATCAACAAACAGAAACATACACAATTAAAAAAAAGTGAATAAAATAAAATTACTTTCAATTAAAATTGTCATTAAAGATCCCAACAAAGAGCAAAATCAGTTACAGCAATTCTAATTTAAAGTAATGATAATGTTAAGATTCCATTATTATAAGCTATTTTTAATTATTATAAGACCTGATTTTTACATTTTCCAACTATTTTTTGTAATATTTTTGATATAACTTAGATGACACACCTCTATGTTAATTCTACAAAAGACCGAATGAACAAGTATATATTTGCTTCAGTAGAAATAATCAGAACACAAAATATTTGTAACACATCTCATGTTTAAAATTTATATTTAGTATTGGCAGTTTCCATGTCCCTAGCACAATTAATTCAAATGTCATGGTTTTGCAGCATGTAAACTGCTCAGTTTTTTTAATTTTATCTAGCATAATGCATACTCATCACATATAAATAATATATTGCATATAATAACAAGTGCAAGAAAAAGAAAATAAATAAAATTATTATATAAATGACAATGTATAATGAAAACCCTAGATAACAAATATATTTAACTGCAAAGATAGTCCCATTTAGAAAATAAACAGGCTGCCTGCAATATGTTTGCCAAAGCACTCCTCAACAAAATGATCAAGTTCCCTATCCGCACAGCAGTAACATAGCACAGATAAGCTTATTTAGTATTAAACTTACACACAGTAAAGCAAAGATTTGCATATGTGGAATGAGGGCAGTGACAAACAAGGACAATTTGAAATAATGAACAGAATGTCTGACATCAGTAGTCAAAAAAAGTTCAAGATCATTCCGCAAAACAACTAAACTGTCATATAACCTTAAATTTTTACAATGTTCTATATAGAAAATGAAAAAAATTGATTAAAATAAAATTCCTGCAGCTCAATTTATACAAAAAATAAAATTAATATTTTTTAAATTTAACCTTCTTGCAAAAATTAGAAAGAAAAACTGAGTTCTAAAATGTTTACATGCAAAGCTATGGTTTTTGGTTTCTACAGAGAACTTATGTTCACCTTTGAAATGATTAGTATGAAATAATCTGAAAAAAATAAATTTTTATGTTTAAATTGATTTTTTCAAGTGTAGCAAAACTCTCTTTTACATATCTATAAAAGTAGATTGGCATCTGTTTTTATCTTTTCCTTCCACTCTGTTGATTTTAATGTTATTGATATTCATTTTGTGGTAATTGGTGCTCTATCTTGAGTTAAGAGCCAATGCATGGAAAAAATCAGTTTTAATTGTGATTGAGTGGCAAATAATCAATTTTTATGAAGGTTGGTAAATCACAAAGACATAGTATTAGTGTAGCAAAACATTGTTCCTAAAACAAAATTCAACAAACTATCAAACCCTATAATCAGCTTGAAACAGTAGCTGATCAGCTTAGGGTAATGTTCAAGGAAAACAACTCTAAGACAAGACCTAGTTCAGCTCTGAAAAGATAAGTCATGGGTGATTTTTAATGGAACCAAAGGTTTCTTGCTTTGAGGCAGGCCTAGGCAAGAGTTTTCTCAAATAAATATTGTTTTATGTTACTTTCGTGATCTATGGTCTAAGTTCATAATTACAGGGTAATTTGTTACAGATGCATTTAAAACATTTATCTTCTTTTGGTAAGGCTTTGACAAGCTTAATCAAGCCTAACTTGATATGCAGAGGTGGAAGGAGAACTTTATTCAGATCCGAGAGCTTTTTGGAGCACATTTTTGGTTCCAGGTTCTAATGAAGCCCTGCTTGGCTAATCTTTCCTTATCCAATGATTTTCTCTGTCTCTGTGCTATCCCACTCACACAAAAAGCAAGGAAACTTTGTGTATCCTCCTTGCTATCCTAGAAGCATCAATATTATTTTGAGATTGCCGCATGTAATCCACTTATGATTATTATATTTAATTTTATCAAGAACGAATTCCAAATTACCATAACCCTTTTTTAAATAGACAGAATGTCTGATACGACTTGATGGATATGTATTCCCAGTGTGATGGACAACTTTGCGGGTTCTTTTGGACGAATCTATGAACAGTCTCCAATTGGTACTTTCAGAATGTTAAATAGACTCAAAAGTCCATGTACATCAGTGCAGAAGAGTAATTCTACTTCTTCCAAAAAATATGGAAGAAAAATCTTTTTCTGTTACCTAAAAAATTTTGAAATTAAAAAAAAAGCCGTTTTAATGATGATCTTAAACTGTTTTCTTTCAATTTACTAAGGATCAATAATGTTTGTACTACTTAGTATTATTTTTACTATAAGAATCAAACAATTTTTAAAAAAGAATAAATAAAATCAAAATAATCAAAGTGGTGGTTATTATTTCTACAGAAAAATTAATACAGTGTTACTTAAATGCAGTACATACATTTTACTCTTTGAATTATATCCAGCAGGTAACAGGTCCAAAGCATTCTCAAAACCATCACAGCCTGATACAATTTTATCTAATACTAAATCAGGATGATTACAAAGCTTCTTCAACGATGTTATTGAAGACAAAGATGACAAAGCTATTTTACCATTTCCATCTGTTAAAAATAAACATGTAAATAATTTTTGCGTGAAACAAATATTTAAAACCTCAAAATACATTTATAAATAAATAGAAAATATGTAAAAAAAAATTATCATGTACATTATACAAAAAGTAACATCAGTGAAAAAATTTGCTTTGTTTTAGTGTTGTGATCACAGCACATTTATGAAGACATCTTTATCCCTGTTATTTTCAAAACAAAATTTTCTATAGTTGAAGTTTTATGGAGTGATGTCATGAATTTTAAACTGTTGATCCTAAAAATCACTGCAGTTAATATGTTGGGATAAGTTATTAGCCACCATACTGACTAGCACAAGATACATCTTAAAATGATTCTAAATTCTTTCTTGGTTCATCAACAATTTCTTTAATAATCCCATGACATAAAAAATAAATAATCTTCAACTTGATATTTCTACAATATGGTGAACGTCTAAAGCAATAGGATCCTGGAAAACAAAAACAATATGAGTAAGGATAAAACCAAAGACCGATACATTTAAAAACCTACTTCTCATAGATCACCAGAATTAAGTAATACTGGGTGCAGTTTCGACTAAGCTAAGTAACTGTAAAATGAATTTAATAATTGCTAATAACTATAGCAGCTGATGTTACTAGTTAATTATGAATAACTTGCACAAATACACATTATTTACTTATCCTAAAAGCAAAAATGGGTTTACAGACAATTACTTTTTATTATTATTATAGGTAAGTTTTTATTTTTTATAAGAAAAAACTTAATTTACCTTTTAATGTTCTAGATAAAGCTTCAGAATTAATTAAATGTTTGTACAAATTTTCTTGTAAAGGTGACAACTTAATGCAAACAACTTGTTCAGTTTTTACTGGAAGATATTTTGATAATAGAGCTGATGTTCTTCTTATAAGACACCGATTCACCAATCCGATCAGCTGTTCTAATCTTTCTGCAGCCTTAGCACGATCTGCATCAGATGCCAACGAATCTTGACCTTTCAATATTGGCTTCTCATAATGTTTATGAAAATCCTAGTGGTTAATAAATATTTATGTTAATAAAATACAACATAATTCACAAATAAATAGTACAATTTTTCATTGCTGGATGTCTTACAAACAGGGAAAAATATATGGTATGTTCAAAAACAGACTGAACTTTTGTAATAGTGTGTAAACTAGTACACACAGCATGTTCTAACAAATGGACTGGCTAGAAGCACTTTCAGGAACACAATGCCATTTAATGCATCATGCTACATTCTAAGTTTTTGAGCCAACAAATGCAGTAAACACATATACTAACCTTTTGCTAGTTTTTTAACCAGTAACAATGAAAAATCTTGAGAACAACTTGTTTATGTTAAATTTTGCTTCACACTGTAAAACTTTCACAGACACTTAAAAATGCTTCAGCAAACATTTGGACTGTATGATCCAATCTGTTTAAATGGGGCAGAACATCAATCGATGAAAATTCCAGACCCAGACAACATTCCACATCGACAAATGATGATAACCATTACGTAGCTATGGTTGTCATTGAATAGTGCAAGAGATTGTTGAGGAACAGGCATTAACATAGAATCATACTGTGGAATTTTGGCAGAATAACTTACATGCATTGCATCTCTGCAAAATTTGTGCCGTGTTTAACGGCACAAATAGCAGAGGTTGTTGAATGATGAACAGAAAAAGAATCATGTTAACATCAGTGAAGACCTTGACCAAGGTTTTGATGATGAACATTTTGGAAAAATGTAACACATAATGAGACTTGGTTTTATGACTGTGATGTGGAAACCAAGATGAAACTGCCAAAGTAAGTGGGGAAAGGATCACCATGACCAAAAATGGCACATGAATTGGTTAAACACAAAGGTAATGTTGAAGGTTTTTCTTGTGTGGAAAGGTTTGGTCTATTATAAATTCATTCCACATGGTCAGACTGTAAACAAGGAATGCCATATTGAGGTTTTATGACGTTTGAATGGTGCTGTACATAAAGAAGCCTTGAACTGTGGAAAAGCTGGAATTGCTTGATGCACCAAGTCAAAATGCCAGCTCATGCGATAATTCTTACCCAGTATATAGTTTTGAAACCATAAATCAGGCAGGAAATATGATACAACACCTATGCGCCATCTCCAAAAATGTGTTCTGGAAAACATTCCAAAATGAAAGAAATGTTGGAAGCATATTGTCAGTAACAGGGATTAATTTGAAGAGAGCAAGGCTATGTAGTTATAAATATATTAATAAACTTTTTCTTACACAAGTATAGTCTTTTTTTAAACATACCTTGTATATGTTTTTAAAAATCAATTTTATTTTTTTTTCTTCAATTATCTTTCAATATTTTTATCAAATTATATCAAAGGATATAATCATGTATAGGCACTTAGCTTAATTTAACTATCTCAACTGAAAATCTTTTATTACAACTTTGTTATGGAAGAAGTTAAATTTTAAAATTTATTTAAAAATGTTAAAGCATAAACATTCAAGCACCTGGTTAAATATCAGATAATTACTTCTCCAGCTATATGAAAGAAAAGTGTTAATACTTTTTAATGCAAATAATAATGTTGGATTATGTCTCCTAATATTTTACTAACTTCTTAATAAAATTTGTTAAACTGTTTACCTGAGCTGTTCCAAGAATCCCTTCATTAACAAAGTGTACTAGGCTAAAATATTCCAGAAGATCATTCTGTATTGGTGTACCAGAAAGTAATACTCTCCGTTTGCACTGAAGTCCCATTAAAGCAATATATGTCTGATTCTCACAGTTTTTCAGACGATGACCCTTAAATAAAAATATTTAATATTAATGGATTCCATAATAAATTACAATTATATACTTAGTATTATGTACTTCCAATTATATTACTTCTTTAGTAAAAAGTACACATTTCATTCTATAACAAATGGTGGATACTTTAAAGTGTATAATTTATAATAATTATAAACTAGAGGATTATTTTTTAAACATATAATTAGATTTGACTGTTTTAATTCCACTAATTAGTTTGGCAATGTCAAAGATACAAATGATTTTCAGTGGTAAAAAATCTATTTACACCAAATTAAAACCTGTTCCCTTCTAAAATACAGACTTTCATCTTTATGCCACCACATTTCTGGTCATTATGGCCACTAATTCAGCAATGGTAAACCTTTTATAGTACAGTGTTTCAATAAAAATCTTTGGTTTGCATATGCATTACTGTTTGAAGTGGGTGTGATTCCCTACTTGAAAGTAGGGAATCACACCAATCAAGTAGGGTATTATCAAACTGAAGTTTGATAATATGGATATACATAGAAATGAAATGTAATTACATTTAAATTGCGCAGTCCTAGTATGGAGGGTATGCAGGTATTTTTATGCTCACTAAGGAATTTAGAGGAGGAAGAAGACTTTTGGATTTTAAAGTAAGGTGCCTAGTACTTGATGAGATAAGAGTGGCTAAGTTAAAAGCCTTAGAAGGCTAAGTCTTAGAAGTCCAGCAGATTGCTGTTGAAAGGTGGCAACAAGGACCCCGCTGTTAGTTCGTCCTGTAGGCCCTTGACATTACTCCTACTCATTGGTAAGGTCTTTGAAAAGGTTCTGTATCGTTGTATGTTGAGCCCATGCAGATTATTAATTGGTATGTTGAGCCCATGCAGATTATTAATTGAGAACCAGTACAGGTTTTGTTCCAGAAAGGTTACTGAGGATGCCATACTCTGAGTGATGAGTGTGGTAACAACCAGTCACGAGCAATATGCCCTGGGTATTTTCCTGGACATTTCAGGGACATTTAACAACCTCTGCTGGCCCTCTGCTATTTTTCAACTGCAAGTGAGTTGCAAATTATGTAAAGTTACTTCAGTCACTGAGATGTGCTGCTTCGCAAGGGCAGTTATGAAGTAGGCAAGACACTGTCCAAGGGTTATCCCCAGGGCAGTGTGCTGGGTCTTTTGCTATGGGTGGTGGAATTTCACTCTCTTCTACAGTTGAGATTGCCCAGCAGGTGTCTCATTATGGCCTATGCTGACAATGGGTTATGTTGCTAAAAAGTAAGGAGAATTGTCATCAAAAAAAATTCAGGAGATAGAACAACATGGTAATGCCTTATGGCAGGCCAGATGGGATGGGACAGAGGGTGGGCGCTACATGCATGATCTTATTTCAAGTGTTCTAGGTTTGCAGGACACCTCTTGAGTACACCCTAATAAATATATGACACAATTTATTTCCGGCTATGGTGCTTTTCGGGACAGATTTCAGAAGTTTGACCTGGCGGACTCAGGTATGTGTCCACAGTGCAGACAATTGGACAATGTGTACCATGCCTTTTATCAGTGTTCAAATTATGAATTGATGCACACAAATACCATTTGTTGGCTGGATATTATCCGGTCGGCACTTGAACTCTGTGCCAACTGGATAAGTCAGGCCGAATGGATGATGGTAGAAATTTTATAATTTACTTGGCAAAAGAGAGAATTGCCGAAGGGATTTAGGCGTCCACTTGGGTTTTTCCTGTTTTGTTTGTCTTTGTTATAAGGCTTTAAAATCCCAAACCTAAGGAATAATCTTCTGGAGAAGAATTAATGAATCAGTTCTAGAATTCTCTAAGTTGCATTAATTCATCAAACTGCTCATTGAATTCCCTCACAAGAAGATCAAAACTTCCCACACGTCCCAAATCTGCACCAAAATCCCTAATCAAATCCGTGCCAGAACGAGTAGAAGTACCCGAAATTCCAGCCCTAGATTAATCATCTCCTGAAGAAGAGGAGTCATCAGGCCGTACCTCAGTTATGATCACTGGGAATGGGTTTATTCCACCTAGATTTTCCCCTCCTACCACCCTATCAGACATGTTTAAATATAATAACTGAAAAGGTGATACGTATAACAAAGTGATAAATGCTATAAACAAATGTCATGTTTTTACAGTAATGTAGCATTCATATTACACATTATTTTTATTTATATAATTTTCAAGCAGGTTTGAAAATTATTGTTAGGAAATAAACAAAGCCAACTTTTATTTCAACTCTGGCAAACAACCAGTTTGGTTGTGTCCTTAAAATTTTGTTTATGTAATAATATTATCTTTTTATTACAATAAAGGAAACAAAAATTTTATTATGTATATATAATAATGATATCATGTACAGTAGATAACAATCTACTGTATGTGCAGGAGAATGTTGAGCAGAGGTCACTTTATTTTTTCTTGCATTTATGTTCACATTACTAGCTGGCAAAGATTTTACATTAAAAAACATATTTGGCCTTTATTGTTCTTGTCAGTATTTCCAAAATAATTATAATTCTGTCTTCTTTTTTTCTCCCCAAATTAGAAGCAATATCTTTATACTTTTCTCATTTTTATAAGGTACTTCATAAAGATTGATTCTGTTGTATGTGCATGATACACATTATTTGTTTTTTATCTCTGTAAGTAAATATGGATCCACAAGCACTTACATAAATAAATAATTATAGTTATTAATCTTCGGTGATTGCAAATCTTACAATTAGTCAGTTCTGTTTCTTTTGCAATTTAGCTACAAAACCATTAATCCATCATTAAGATAGTAAATTGGTAAATAATTACTTCTAAAAAAAAAAAGTAAATAAAGTACATTTCTTAACGAATTATGTACATCACAATAAAAATTTGAAATGTATTTGAATCTGAAACAAATAAATAAATTAATTAGTTAAATATAATATTATTATTTACCTCATCACATATAACTAATCCGACTTCACTGCTTTGTAATATGTTGGCATAGTTTCTAAATGTTTCATATGATATTACCATTACAGGATTAATAGGACGTCTTGCATAACTTTGCATAAAAGATCTAATACTGGATTCTACCTTTTCTTTACCACCTCCATCAATTGACATCGGATCGACTCTAGAGCCTAACCATTTTTTTATTTCATTACACCAATTCTGTAGAAAAAGAAACAAATTAATATTTAAGAAAAATTATGTGGAGTGGTAGTAATAACAGTTAATGGCTCTGTTTGATTTACGGGTCAGAAATTGGCATACTTTTACATCTACACTTACAAATCGTTGTTTTTATTTCCTCATTCAAAGACACTACACCAAGTTGTCTTATCTGTCCTAATGTTTTTAGTTTTAATCACTTAACCATAATATTATCTTTATTTTCAATGTGTAATACACTTCAGTTTTCTTGGTTTAAATCTCACAGATATCTCCAATTAAGAATCATTTTTCATTTTGATACTGATGCAATAAGTTTACCTTTTTTTTTAAAGAGGTATGATAATATATTTTCCACTTTTCATTATTTAACAATCACTTACCCTAATAATAAAACACTAAGATATGGTATATGACATAGTAAACAAATTAAACAGAATTTGGACAAGTGTGGCACAAAGGAAGCACTGTGAAAAAAACTTATAAAATGCTACTTGTTTCTCCACATCTAGGAAACATCTAATAAATATATTCATTAAATGAATTGCATTTTGACACTTTTCTTTTTTTATATGAGGGTAAGTAAATTATTATCCGCAATATAGTTATAAATTTTATTGCAATACAAATAGGAAACTTACAGGTACATCATTTTTCAACATAGTTCCTTTGCATTTCAACGCACTTGGTCCATTGTTGCACAAACTTCCTGATGCCCTCATAAAAAGAAGGTTTTTGGTTGAGCTGCAAGCCAAGAATGCACCGCTTCTTTCACTGTTTCATCCGAGGTAAATCGTCGGCCCCTTAATGCTTCCTTGAGTGAACCAAACAAGTGGTAGTCAGAAGGGGCAAGATCAGGACTATACGGAGGATGAGCCAGTACTTCAAAGTTGAGTTTCTGGAGCGTTTCAGCAGTGTGGGCAGCACTATGTGAACAGGCATTGTCGTGCAACAACACAACACCTTTCGACAGCAGTCCTCGGCGTTTGCTTCGAATTGCAGGCTTCAGCTTGGCAGTAAGCATCTCACTGTAACGCGCACTGTTTATTGTTGTGCCCCTTTCCTCATAATGTTTCAGTACTGGGCCTTGTGAGTCCCGAAAAACCGTAAGCATCAGTTTTCTTGCGAATGATTGTGTCTTGAATTCTTTTTTGCAATGCGATTTTGGATGTTTCCATTCTATACTCTGCCATTTACTTTCCGGCTCGTAATGATTGATCCACGTTTCGTCACCAGTGATGATTCTGTGTAAGATGTCCTGTTCGTTGCCATAGTGATCTCAATGTTTGTCAGATATCCAAGCGCGTTTGTTTATGCAACTGTGTGAGTTGATTTGGGACCCATCTGGCACAGACTATGAAACCCAAGTCTGTTGTGGATGATTTTGTGGGCAGAACCATGACTAATTTGCAAACGATGTGCCACTTCATCAATAGTCTGTCTAAGAAAACCATGTCATGTGCACACTCAATGTTTTCCTCATTTGTGGCAGTAAATGGTCGTCCGGCACTATTTTTTAATTTTTCAAGCCATTCGTAGACACTTCGTTGCGGCAACACACTGTTTCCATACTGTACCGAATGTCTTAGATGAATTTCGGCCCCTGATACACCTTCCGACCATAAAAAAACAGATCACTGAACGTTGCTCTTCTTTGGTGCAAACAAAAAGCGGAGAAGGCACGGTTAATGGAAGGGCAGTGATAATGGAACTAACCTAGCAGCATCAAACCTGCACAGACATAACAATTAAACCATGCATGCTTCATCTACGCAACACAACAGTACTACCAAAATAACAAAAATATAACTAAATTGCGGATAATAATTGACTTACCTTCGTATTTTACCTTTCTAATATTCAACAAGTTTTAATGTTTCATCATTGGAAATTAAAATTTTACTTATTACAGAATTCTTTACTAAGCAAGCAGTCCACTGTTTTCTTACTACTACTTCTTATTTTACTAAAAAAACACGATAAAACAGATTAGCCAGAGCATCCTCATTCACTAATTTCCATTTTTTTTTAAATTTAGCCAAATATATGCCTATACTGCAATACAATGAACGTTTACTGTATTTCCAGCTGATTTTACCTTTCAGTAGAATACTATTATTAATTTTTCAGTCTATTTAGATTCCTTTCTTGAGGTTGAAGTAACTGGATTTCTTTAATGAAAAAATTCCTAAGGTAAGAGCAGTAAGTTGATGTAAAAGATGCCTTTTATCAATCAGCTGTTTTGGTATCTCCATGTTAGTGGTATAACAGCAATGAATTATAGATGAGCTGTGTCTGCCAGCTGCCAGACAATATAACTAATCAACAGATACTGGTCTTAAGACATCCGGTGATGATTCTACAGGTTTCATTAATAAGAATATAAACCTGTTTCACCTGGTTGGGTGAAAACCGCAGACAATCCATTTTCATTTGCTGAGTAGCTGAATATTTAATTAGAAGTTCTAAATTGTTTGGTTCAGTGTGCCATTATGTACCACAAAATTTCTTTAATATATTATCTCTGATAATAACTTTTTACTTTGTAGTGAAGTTTGTTTATAAGACAATGCTCTGTCTAATATGATGCTATTTGATGTAGGTTCATATTAAAGAAGTGTTTCTTGCCATGTTAATTCCAGCTGTCAACTTGGTGAAGCATTCCACGGATGAAAAGTCCAGGTGAGTTTTCTACAAATTCAGCTGAAGTTGGTTTTTATAGCAGAATAAAGACAGGTGTTGAAAAGCTTTATTTAATGTATTATCAACGCCTTAAAAATCACCATACTGAGCAACAACGGCTACTAAATCAACAAACATGGCTTTTAACCAAACTGATAACAGATTCTGACAAGCATTAAGGATAGTTTATTCAGACAATTCTGAGGAGTTTCTAGTTATAGTTGTTCCTCAATGTGTTGCAAAAGGCTATAAGTCACATGCTGCAAACCACATTAAATATCATGTTTTTAATATTACTTCCAGACCTTATATCAGAAAAAATTTGAATTTTTTTTTTATATGTATATAATTCACGTTATTATTCACACAGGAAATTATCTTCTAATTCCAGGTATTCCACATTCAAATATGAAATTACAAGCATAAAACTATATGAAACGATGAAACTGGGAATGAGACAAAAAATTGGTAACAGTAGTAAACATAAAAAAGTATTTGTTGATTTTTCATTCAGTAAATGCAAAAATATTATAATAACAAAGATTTAACATTTATACTGACAAAGAGTATACAGTAACATCTACCTGTATACAAAGGATAATTTTACTGATAAGTATAGAATCTATAGCATCTATACTTATAGCAGTGACTCTCAACCTTTTTAGCTCCACTAAGGGTGGAATGGATGTACTGCTTCCTTTAGACGTTTTTGGCAAAAAAAAAAAAAAATGCTAGAAAATCTCCAACAATTTTTTATGACACTGTAAAAATGGTTAATTTTATTAAAAGTTGACCATTACAGTACAGGCTGTTTGCTAAACTATGCACATAAAATACGCAAAAAGAAAAAAATTTCTTTTTTTCCCTACAGAAGTCAGACAGTTATTGTGGGGGAAAGTAATATAACCTGGTTGTTGTAATTGTGAGATGAATTAATAATATTTTTTCAGGATAAATGAATACCGCTCTCAATGTTTTTACAGAATAATGAGTGTATGTTGCTGTTGGCTTACTTAATTGATGTATTTTTGCATTTAAATGAATTGAATGTGAATTTACAAGGATGCGATAAAAACATTTTATTAATGACAAAGTTCATGCTTTCATTAAGAAGTTTGATTAATGCCTCCAAAGCAAAGATTTTGATCTGTTTCCACTCACTTCCAATTACAATAAGAAAAATTTGGATGAAGAAGACACTATTCTCCACAGTTTGGATAGCATGAAGATGCATTTTCTGAGGTAAAAATTCAGTTGGCAAAGTATTTCATGGAAGATAGAAAAGATTTCTCAAAGGGCTGGGTACTGTATCCATTTAGTGAAAACGCTGTTGTAGTTGTCATGTTACCAACTTTGATTCACGACCTGCTCATTTCAGTGAGCAGGTCGTGAATCAAAGTTGGTAACATGACAAAAAAAAATATAGGAAATGTCTTTTATCAATTGAAAACAATTTGCTTTAGTGTGTTTCTAACATAGATCCACGTAGGGAGAAACTTTTAAATTAAAAACAAATGCAACCATCATCATTAATTTATTTTCTTTACATTTGTACTTATACAGAATGATTCAAAGAAACAGGAAATTTTGAAAGTTGTGTTGGTAGCCGTGGGCGATTGGTACCACTTGATAAGTGGCGCCAGACTCTCTAACCTAACCTGCCATTTAGTTGTCATGGATCCTTGGAGTGGTGCACAACGTGCATTTGCTATCAAACAATGACAGTGTGGAGGGAGCGCGTAGAGAATTTCGCCATCATTTTAATCTGGGACGGCACGACCGTGTTCCATCAGCACATGCAATTAAATCATGGATATCTAATTTTGAGGAAACTGGTTCGGCAATGATAAAGAAACCTCCAGGCCGTGAGCGAACCGTCCGTACACCACAGAATGTTTACAAGATGCTGTCACACGAAGTCCATATCGGTCAATCCGTCATCTCTCAGGATCTATACAATTGCATAGTTCAAGTGTTCGAAGAAAGTTAGTGAAGTACTTGCAATTCCATTCATACAAGTTGCAGATCGTCCAGGAACTGAAACCGAACGATGCAGTTGTGCGAGCACAATTCTGTAATTTAATGCTTCAGAAGATAAATGATAACGAAGAGTTTGCTCACAAACTGTGGATGTCAGACGAAGCACATTTACACCTCAGTGGATTTGTTAACAAGCATAATTTCAGATACTGGGCACAAGAAAATCCTATGCAGCTACACCAGCGTCCGTTGCACAGCCAGAAAGTGACCGTGTGGTGTGCTATGTCATCTTACGGTGTTATAGGCCCTTATTTTTTTGAGGATGACAACGGTCTTGCGATTACAGTGACGTCGGCTCGTTATGTAGCCGTGCTTGAAACCTTTGTTGTGGAACAACAAAAGAGATTTCCACCAATTCTTAACAGCCTGGTTT
The DNA here is from genome assembly GCF_047948215.1 of Lycorma delicatula. Lineage (NCBI taxonomy): Eukaryota > Metazoa > Arthropoda > Insecta > Hemiptera > Fulgoridae > Lycorma > Lycorma delicatula. The sequence goes on from NC_134462.1 coordinate 111,649,944, forward strand.
CAACAAGACGGAGCAACGTCACATACTGCACGAATATCGATGACAGCTGTACGCCGATTGTTTGGAAGTGTCATTTCACGAAATGGTGATATTAGATGGCCTCCCAGATCGCCTGATCTCTCAGCTTGCGATTACTTTTTGTGGGGTCACCTTAAAAGCAAAGTGTTCCACAGTAGACCTGCTACAACGGAAGAACTGAAGGCAAAGATCCGAGAAGCAATTGCAGATATTTCAGTTGAGATGTTGAGATGTAACGAAGAGAGTTTACGTAGAAGAGGAGGTCACCTGCAAGATGTCATCTTTAAAAAATAAACTAAAATGTATGTATTCTAAAATGGCAATATTTGTACAATTACATCAACTAAAATTCATTTTCGAAAAAAAATTTTTCATTAGTTATTTAATTTTTTAAATTTCCCGTTTCTTTGAATCACCTGTAAATGAAAGTAAAATGTTTATAATAAATGATTTTTTCTCATAATATGATTTCATTACTGTTTATGTGTAAAGTTGTAGGCTAATTTTGTGATCCCCCCCAGGTTGAGAAACACTGCTGTATAGTATAGCATGTGTTTTACGAACAAGCAGATTATAAAAAAAAAAAAAAAACAACTAAGAAATAACAGATTAACAATATTCTATTACCTTAACCAGAGAGCTAGGTGCAACAATTATAGCTTTATCAATTATTGGGTTGGCATTGGGCCCTTGTTTCAATAAAGTCCACAGTAATGTTACACACTGTAATGTCTTACCAAGACCCATTTCATCAGCCATTATGCATCCATAGGAATCTTCAATTCTAACTCCGGTAACACAATCATACATAAACTTAACTCCCTGCAAAAACATAAAAATAAATTGCTAAAGCTCTAACAAATGCTCAAATTTGAAGCAATCAGAATGTGATTAATCCATTTCAGTAAGAAATATTATTAAATTTATCACTGATTATTCAAATATAAATTTCATCTATTTAAAATTATTTATTTCTATTTCTGAAATGACCATTTCTACTTCATTTGAAAGAAATCACATATAAAATGGTGTTATACCAAATATTAACTAAAATGTCACAGCGTAAGGAAAAACAAAACTAATCAAATAACAAAAATTAAAAGAAAAAATGAATAAATAAAATATTACCTCTCTCTGGTGAGGTCGTAGTACATTAGATAATAAAGGATCCACCACGACATGAACTAGCTGTTTATCTCTAAATAGAACAGATACAGTGGTATTAAAAACAAAAATAATAAAAAGAAAAAATGCGACATTTGTATAAATTTTATAAATATTTATGCTAATAAGTCACAATATAAATCATTAATTTATATCTGTATAATAAAATATGATCGATAGTGTGCATGTTATTTTTTTTATACAATGACCAATCAGATTCAAATAGTGTGATTAATTGATAGCTGATTGAAAGTTTCCATTACAAGTATATACATGAAATATGAAAAAAAAAAGAGTAACGCTTTAAAACATAAAAGACAAAGCAAGCATTTCTTTCACTCCCACAGGATAAATTTCTTTTAGTCCTCAAATGAACCGAATTCAATGAGTTTTGCTATATAGAATCTACAAAGGTTATTGATAAATAATAGTAATTAGATGAAAGAATAATGTAAGAAGATTGATGCAGAGAAGAAATGTGGAATGAAACAAACTGAAATAATTTGAAATGGATAAAAGAAAGGAAAGAGCATAGTACCTTGACACCATTGCATACAATGGGTTTTAAATAATCATTTATATGCTAACTGTGTTTATCTTATAATTTAATATAACAACGCAGTAATTGGAAGACTAAATGAAGGTAGCACCAAATTACCTCAGATAAATAACATTAACTACTAAAAAAAAAAAAAAAAAAAAAAAACAGCTAAAAATATTACAGTTGATGGTATTTTAGGTTAATCAGGTAAATTTCATGTTTTCATTTTCATATTTTTAATGAATTGTGTAAAACTTCAAAAAAATTGAAGATATCACATATTTTTACGTAAAATTAAACAAGGGACTAATTTTCAAAAATTACTGGTTCTATAGAGACAAAACAAAAAGGGTTAAAATTTAATGAGTCAGCAGATATTCACTTTGGTAATTTTAACTTTTCATGCTCGCTAATTTGTGGTGGTGTGTATAATATTAAAGCTGAAGGTTCGCTAGGATCATGAAGAGCTTGGCGAACTAATCTTCTGCCTGTGCCCAATGCCTTTGAACCATAACTGGAGCCACCTTGATAGTTAGGAATAGGAACCTTAAATGGTCTCAGTAATATCTGTCTCACCAAAGCCTCCTGAAATAAAAACAATTATTTTTATTTAATCCCTCAATGTAATAAAGAATTACAAAAAATACAATTACTACTCTGCTAATGTATATTTATTTAAAACAAGTGTGTTTTATGAGGAACTAAACAAAATTTATTTAAAACATTTTTTTAACATATGTAATTACACTTACAATCTCTTTTGTGTTGCAATCTTCAGTGACACACTTGTGCTGCTGTTTTTAACTATGGAATCAGCTACTGATGAATTCTATCCTAGTCTGTATCTGCAAAAGTAGTATCAGAAGTATCCTTCCTGGGATATTTCAGAGCATAAGTACAATAATTACCCAAAATGGTCTGCAACTAAATCCTTGTTACACAGAATTACCACAGAGGTCTTATAGGAATATTTTGACAATGCTGGTTGTTGTCATGTCATGGTTATTAACCAAGACTAAATGGCTTTCTTGAGAACAATCTAAAAATACTAAATTACATTTAAACTGGGAGATTTTCTGGCCATTAAAAATTTCTAAGTAATCAAAACATGCAGAAACTTGGTACCCACCGTTTCAGTTTTTAAAATTAATGTTTACATTATGATAACACTAAAGCCACCACTCCATAGAAAATTCCAACATGTAGGTTATTGTGTAATACTATGCGGGATGCATTGCCAAAAAAAAATTCCGGATTCAGTTAGATATCTGTGCTTAACACTATTTTAAATTTAGGGATGCTTTAAAGACTTTCTGATTGGTTGTGAAACACACTACATTAAATAATGGTGAAATATATATTAATGAACCTAGTTTCAAAAAAACACACGACCTTATTAGACATATCATTCATAAACAAAGTGTAATATTGTCAATCATAATATCCTTCTGCAAAAATTTAGAATTTTTGAACTAGTGAAGGATTTGATTATTTTAAGAGCTGCTTGAACATGTAAAAAATAGCCTATTTTCATGGTGCTAATTCAATTATAATAAAAAGAGCTTAGATGTTCTAAGAAACTGAATCTCACTGCTTTACATTTGTAGACAGTGTGAAGATATTTATAGAAATTAAGACTAAAGAATAACAATTGCTATATATTGACCAATTTATTATTAATGTCAGTATCTGTAATAATATGAACTTCATATAATAAACAGATCCAAATCTCTATCAACATGGAATTAAGAAATTTTCCTTCAGATAAAGATTTGGTGTATGTCTGATTGATTGAAAAGTTTATTCACATAGATTTTATTTCTGATATGTTATTTCAGGATGTTACACTTCATTTCCAGAATATGGTCACAGTTAAAATGTGAGACTGTTTTTTTACATATTTATAATTCATTGATGTAAAACTTATTTGAGAATAGAGTTGTGGTTTGGAACCAGCAAAACGTGGTCAATGTTGAAAGGGTGTAAAATATGTTTCTGAGATTTCTTTTTCGTAAGAAATACGATAGACCTTATCTATTGACTCCACCATTATCAGAGAAAGTAAGAGTTTAACGTATAATCACGTAAAAGAGAATAGTTTGGCTATTCTTTTTTCACATAAATAAATCACCTGCAACAAATCAACAGATAATAATTCAGTTCATTATTACTGTTAAAGATAAAATTCCTGCTAGCTGCTGCAACATTATAGTAAATGAATAACAAAAGTTTATGCTGCACGAGTATTTTAGGAAAAAAAAATCATTTCTCAGACTAAGACTACCAAGATTGCTAGATTTACTTCTTCTAGATTTTTTTCTCTGGATTAGTAAAGGCCTCATTCATTTGAACAACTGAAACAGAACACTTAAAACCAAATGGCCTACATCAGTGCAATAATTATTAAAAGGATGATAAATGTGGTGACACATCAACATGATTATTTTAATATGATTTAACACTTCATAATAACAATTATTTCAATAATTTATTAAATGCATTATTTTTATTTTTTTTTTACATGGGTTGCATATTTTTTAGTTCATTTGCAAACAGTTTGGTGTTGCCATTTAGTACCAAATTATATTAGATATCACTTTAAAATAAAACAACAAAGAACTAAAAAAACTCAAAATTAGGTTCACAATCAAGAATAAATCTCTTTGTTATTTTAGCAAGAAAAATTTATGTTTCACTAACTTTGTAGTAATACTTAATCAGAAAAAAATCAAAACGGATTAAAAAAATAATAACTTACATGATCTGATATTTTTTCTAAACGATTATCATTAATATTTTCAATTCCACTAAGAACTTCCACTGAATGTTGAATTTTAAGGCCATTATTAATCTGCTTTTTTCCTTTGCCTTTAGCTTTGATTGTAACTGAACAGATTTCATCATCACTATCATCCAAATGAACTCGTTTCACAACTTGACTGGGTGCAAGGCTTCGTCTCTGTTTATTAAAAATAATTTTAAAATGCAATATCATTTTTAAGTTAAAAAATATTTTTCTTTAAACTGAATCCTAAAATAACATGCTACATATTTAATCTGTGTAGATCTTAATTATTAACCTAAAGAATAAACTTATTCACACACCAGAATATTACATTCAGGAAGTAAAACAATTTTCAGAGAGTAGTAAATAACTAATGAAACAAGGGCACTTTGCATAATGAGTTAATATGTACAACTTAAACACTAATGCATTCTAATTAAAAATTTGGTACAGATCAAGGTATACATAACAAACAAAACTATCCATCTACAGAAATGCTTATTCAGGATCTGACAAAAAAACAATTTTATAATTGCAGGGAAAAATATTGTAAAATAATAAAAATCACAACACATTTTCTAAATAACTGTAAATTTTTTTCTATAAGATGTTTTTGACTGTGATCCAGTTTTATCATCAATGCCACAACAGGTGACGAATTAAAATAGTTGGGAAACAATTTAACATTGGTTTTGATCTGCATTAGGAATATTAATTAAATGTTATTATACGCTAAAATTAGTGTATAAATTTTATAACATTACGGTTGTCTATTCATGATTTGTACTTTTGAAAATTTATTGTTATTTTACAAGTGAGTCTTAATATTTTAAATAATAAACACTTCAGAAGAGAACAGGATGATTTCACCACGTTAATAGATATTAGATCACTGAATAACAAGTAGTCTATTATAAATACTGCAGTACACAATACAGTTATTGCAAAGAGACTCTATTCTTTACAGAAGGAAAGCATAAATGAAAGATTAACTTGTTTGGATTAATATGATTGTATACCTTTTACTTCAAGTAATATTTCAGTCATCTAACTTAATAGTTAAAACTTGTTCAATAACTGTGATGGAACCCATCAGGGATGCACAGCATCTTTATTATGTTCCTCAGCAGTAAAAAAATTATAATATGAAATTAAAAAAAAATTAATTAGTTAAAACACAGCTTTTCGATAATCATAAACAATTAACTTTAAGTTGGCCGATTCTAAATTGATCACAAATAAGGTTATGGAATACTGAAAGAATAATTTAAGGATATAATGAAAATAGCACTGAAAAAAAACGCACCATGGTAAAATAAGGTATTCTTAACACACTTTATCATATCACCAAAGATAAAATTCCGACTGTTTATACTAAAGTACTAACACAACGATATCGTAACTGACGTATATCACTTCATCAAACAGTAATACTAGATTCCCGCTAAAAAGTGACAGTTTAGAAATTAGAAAACTACAACAAATTTTATCAATGCGCTAGTCGAGGCAATAAACTATTAAAAGTGTTTTCACCTTTATTGTGGTTGTTTTCTTTTTTCAATTATCAAGAACTGGGATAATATATCCTAAAAAAATTGCATTCATCATAGTAAGCTTTACCGCACTTTATGAGGCACGCACTCACACACACACACACACACATATATATATATATATATATATATATATATATATATATATATGTTAAAACAATATATATATATTGTTTTAACACATATGTATATATTTTTAGAAGGGTGAACTAATTCTTTCTTCAAAGAAAATACTCTGAAACTATAATTTTTATATTCTCACGAATAAATACATCCATGGTATATAAACATTTTTAATTGATGGATGCGCTGATTATATGGAAAAACTTTTATTAAAACACTGATGATTTCAAAACGAACTTAGAAGGAGTAAAATTTTCCCGAAGTTAATATCACTCAGTATACTGGGCTTATTATTTATATTCTCTATGTTGCTGAAGGAAACTGATGACTGGGAATGTGCCTTTTTGAGCTTCCGCTTAGAAGTGGATATAGAAGATGGTGAGTGGTATTTTTAACATCTTACGTATCGTATTTGTTAATCAGTACTTCTTACATTTATATATTTAGGGAATCAGATCGATTATTAGCTTTGTAATTTTTCCTATGTTTCTTATCACAATAAAATTATTTGAAGTTCGAGTTTGTTAATGCCACATGGGTTGACATAACATAACCTATAGTTCGTTCTCCGTTTTTAATTGATGACGGGTTTTTGTTAGATGTTTTTGGATTTTTCTGATAATAGTAAAATTACATTAAGCAGAAGGTAATAAGACTTTTAGTAATAAAGTTGTGAAGTTTATTATTCAGACTTACAAATATTGGTGTGTTGGTGAATGGTACCATTCAGTTATTTATCCCCATTTGTATGCATCACACTGTAGATTATAATGTATAGATTCACATCACTTTTATTCGTATTGCTATTATAATTTGTTTCACGAAAGCGTGCAGCAAACTAGTATGACGATTTTAAGTTAATTTAGTGCAATCCATCTGAAGAAAAAACATTTTCCTTATTTTTATCATAATGAATTAAAACTGTGTTAAAAATATGTAAATATCTGTACAAATGTTTGAAACATATCTGTTTAAAAAAAATTGTTTAAACAACTGCAGGTTGTATAACGTGGCATAGAGAGTGCTTGCTACACACAGCAGTAAATCATTTTTGATTACAGTGGTGCAATTTGAGTCATGTAAATAGCTTAACCTTGTCTCACGAAACCATGCAGCAAAACATAACAGAATGGTGATTTTAATCTAATGCAATCCATCCAAGAAAAATACTTTTGTTTATTTGTAACATAAAAATGAAGCAAAAATAATTTGTAATGAAAAAATTAGACAATTGCGATAAGATTATATTTTTACCTTAAAAATAAACATTTTAAGAAAGTATGTTACCTCTATGTTAAACTTTCATCAAGTAAAACAGAAAATATTTGTTACCTCAATGTGTTTCCTCAATACCTTATAATCTGCTGTGTTGAACTATTGTCATAGTTTCCAAAGTTTTTCACAATTTCTTCAATATTTTCACACAAACTCTCCACTTCCCGTGCTTTTATCTTCATTAATTACATGTTGAACACAATTTTTCCAAGTATTTGTATCTACTCTTATTAACACGTATCAATAGATTTTTTACATCACTTAACTGAAATGTTGTTACTCCCAAAGGTCCAAGCCTTTGACTTGAGCTCAAGTCAATTCTGTCTGGTTAAAATTGCAATGGTATGGAGGAAGACAACACAACACAATTTTTTAATTTTGCTATTTCAACTTAATACATTTTTGTTTACCTGATTTCACTAATGTAAGTTTTATTTTTAACATGTCTTAGGTGTAAACCATTCTGCAATTCCTGATTTTCAGATTGAAGGGTTTGGAATTTTTTCAGTTTTTAGCCTAAGGTATGAAATCTGGATTCAAATATTCATAAATCACCATTCAAAAATCCATTTTCACTAATAACATTTGTTACTATTAATTGGTTATTTTTTCTAGCAGGGGATTTCCCCTCAGTTGACAAACCTTTCATAAAAGTGTCTTGTGCCCTCTTTATTTCTTTTTCTACTCATACATGTCTCACATTAACCTAAGTTTCATATAAATAATAAATTCTCGTATTATTGTCATGAAAAAGCTTAAATTTCTCTCAAATATCTCCCATACCATGAAATAATATGTTTGCATTCAATCAGTAATGAATTATTTTTTTCTTGACATGAAATGAAAATTCATTGATTTTAAAATTGTTTCAAATTTTTTTAGGGCTATGTTTACTATTAGTTTTGTTACAAATTGTTCTTCCACTAATGCACTACTTGCTCTCTGACTTCAGTTACAGGATTTTCTTATTTTAAGGTTATGTATACGTTTCTGATTATTTTTTTTTTTTGTGCTACTTAAGGATTTTCCTGGTTTATTTCATGACAAAATCACTTTTTTTAAAACCCGATTGCCACAAAACCTCGGGTAAATTAAAATTAATAAAAATAACACTGAATAAAACTTAAATAAAAATGAACTATAAGATTGTATTGTTCCAAAAGTGAACTATAAAACTGTATTGTTCCGTATGGAGTAACACAACAACACAGACTGAAATGTTTTCTTTCACTGAACTGAATAATGTTGTGAAGCATTATGAATGATATTATTATTATTAAACATCAGTAACAAACTCAACAAAATTTTTATTTACTTATCATCAGCATGCCACAGCGTCAGACAAGTGATAGCTTAGAGTATGTTACTGTACACATAAAACAATAATTGTACTTGCACGTGGGAGTGACAGAATGATATTCAGCCCTAACTACAGAGATATAACTTGTACAGGAATGAAAACATTTATATCTGTTGTACAGTTTTGTGACAGAACGATTTGCCATTTTGGCAACTTTAACTCAACTGGTAAATGATGATATTAAATATTTTTCAAATAATACTTGCAAGGTTTCATTTGAACTTGTTTGGTTGCATGCTTTATTCATTGATTTTGTGGTCCTGTTCTGATCAAGGATTTATTTGGCCATTTCAAGAAATGCTAGTATACATTATCTTGCTTAGGGAAGTGGAATCTAACCAGCTGGGTTGGTCTAGCAGTGAATGCGTCTTCGCAAATCAGCTAATATGGAAGTCGAAAGTTCCAGGGTTCAAGTCCTAGTAAATGCAGTTACTTTTATACTGATTTGAATACAATACTAGATTGTGGATACTGGTGTTCTTTGGTGGTTGGGTTTCAGTTAACCACGCATCTCAGAAATGGTAGACTTGAGACTGTACAAGATTACACTCAAACATATATCATCCTCTGAAGTAGTACCTGACTGTAATTCTTGGAGGCTAAACAGGAAAAAGGAAAGGAAGTGGAATTTAATTATTTTTTAAAAGATCTATTTCATATTTAAATTTTTGTTATTTTAACTTTGATAGTCAATGATTTTATTAATTTTAAATATTTTTTTTCTACAGCAGACAAACCAGAACATTTAGTTGTAAAAGTTTTTTTTAAAAATAAAGCTTGAATTATATCTGTTATCTATTATTGTAGATAAAGTGAGATTTAATTTATACCTGTATTAATTTGTTTGTAATTTTGTAAACTATATTATGCTGATTAATTTGTTGTATGAATTATAATTAGTAAAATTTAATAAAATTTGTTGAGCTGACATAGGACAAAATGTTTGTTCTGCATTCAGTTTATTATTATTTTTTTTTAATATTCCTCCAAAATTTATTTATTGGTAAATTTCATATTGTTCAAGAGTAGAGTGATGGGATTTATGTCCTGTGTAAAGTCAATATCTGCATTTTACATGTTCTCTCCCTTTGCCCCTCTACCACTCTCCCTCATCCATCCCCTTATTCACTCCCACTCACTACCCTTTATGTTATCCTACTATATCTTAACATGTTATCTTTCCCTACCCCTCTCATCGTCATCCCTCCATCACTATTCAACACTGTCTTCTCTCACCTTACTCTCTCCCGAACCCCTCACCATCGCCTCCTCCTCCCATTCTTGACCCCCGCTCTATGCGTGTGTGTGTGTGCGTGCTTGTTTTGATTTCATGATTTCAAAGTCCAATTCTTTTGTTACTATATTTGTGTGCTTTTTAATTGTGTTTGTTGGAATTATGTGATTTCTTGTTATTAGGAGTGTTTGTGGTGTATCCTATGACTTGGAAGAAGTATTGTGTGGGAATTTTGTTAGAAGTGGATTTTCTTCTTTTTAATCTCCTGTAAGATCTCTTATTGCCTATTTAGGTTTTTTTGAGTTTGAAAAAGTTGTGTTTTATAATATGTAAAGTGTGACATTGTTGACTAGTAGAGGAATGTATGACATTCTTGCCTTAATGTAAGATGCCTTACTGTATTAACATGACAGAAAAATATTTTGTATATGTTTTTTATTTGTGCACCATTAATTTGTTTTTTAAGTATTAATAAAGAATGTTATTATCGGGAGATTGTAGTTCTGGCTAACTCCATTGGTAGGAATGGTCAGTTGGTCCTACCTCCCTTAAAGTATGGCTGGTTTAAAGTTGCAATCAATATTATATATCTAACTGGTAGGTTTTTAAAGATTGAAACATTACAATTGACTGATTTTGTTTTTTTTTTTTCAGCCTTTCAAAAGGTTTGTTGAAACAGGCCGTGTGGCGTATGTAGCCGATGGTCCAGATAAAGGTAAACTGTGTGCTATAGTAGATGTCATTAATCAGACCAAGGTATGTGCATATTTTTTTGATACGTATATTGTTGCTATTATACCTCCAAATTTGTATAGCATGTAAATCCTATGTCCTATTTTAGAATATAATATGTATTCATACTTATGCATATATTGTTTTGTTAGTCTTTTGAATTGTTTAAGGTAAAAAAGCATATAATGAGAATAGTTTCTATGAGATAATGGTGCAAAAAATTACAGTTATTTTTAATAATGTCATGTTAATGTTTAGTCTTTAATTTAAAAATAAGTGATTTTGGTAACATCAAGATAAATAAAACTTCTAACTTTTCAAATTGAACATTAAAATCAAAAGTATTTGCTTAGTATTGTAAATTTAACGACTGAACTGTTAACATATTTATATCTTGCACTTTTCTACTATGAAGAGATTTGTTTTCTGAAACTACCCTAAATAAAAACTATTAATCTGAGTTGACTATTAATTGATTAAGTAAATGTACTAATGTACATTTAGCAAATGTTTTATTGTACATTTTGTATGAATGCTGCGCATAAAATCTTGAAAAGTTATGGTCAGCCAAAGTGAATATTGTGCTCAATGTGTGGTGATAATTGCTGTTTTGCTGCTTTAACTTACGTATTAACCTCTTCATGTTTATTGAAAGCACTTTATTTAATGTATTACCAAGATTGTGTTATTAATATGTGAATGTGTAATAATTGTTACTTATAAACTATCTTATAAAATGGTTAAATATGTTTTAAAACTTATTAATTTGGGCCATGTTAAACCGGATTTTACTTAATGTAGTTGGTGGATCTGCAAACATATTTTTCTGTGTTTAGACCTACAAGTCAAAATACAACCTTAAAGAAATGTAGAATATATGAGATATTAAATAATGGTACTTGTATAGAAATTCACCTTTATTTATGATTATATAATTCCAATGTTGTCCCCTTCTGTTTAGTTCCCATTTGCACTTATATAGTTGAATGCGTGGAGCTGATAAATTTCCATCAGCGGTTTTAATGCATCTGCCATTTTCTTCTTTACTGCATCAGCTGGTTTAAAAAGTTTTCTTTTAATTGCAGATTTCACTTTAGGAAAAATAAAAAAAATCATATGGTGCAAAATATGATGAATATGAAGGATGTTCCAATGTAGACACAATTCGTGAGCTGAAAGTTTGCTTCTTGCCAGCTGTTGTGTCTAATGTACTAGTTATGCAAAAAAACATGTTGCCTGCTCATTTCTTCTCTTTTTATTTCCAATGTTTTGTATGTTATTACACACTGTATAAATAAATTTATTATTAACTCCATGAATTAATTTGTATGTATTCTGTTATTGCCCTTGTTTTTATTTCACTTTAACTAAGTAGATGCTAATAGCCAATAATGCTTATAAATGTTAATAATAAGTGATAAATGCTGGTAGCATAAAAATATTTATTTTGACTTAACCATAATGGAGAAACTGTTATTCTAAGGATGTTGCTGAATCTTTGTCGCTAAAATTTTCTTCACTTGTAGATGAATAATCACTGTCTTCATCACTACTTTCTTGTAAATTTGTAATAAATTCTTCGTCAACTAAATGCTCTTAATCCAAACGTTGAATGTGACATTTCTTTGGGCCACATATCCTTTTATGTTTGTTCATATTATTTCAATAAGATTTAGATCCTGATGGTATGGTAGTGGAATGGCTGTGTGACAGTGAGCTTCCAGAAGGTGATCCAAAATATTTGTCTTATATCTTAGTTTGTGTAGCTTCAACTAGTATGTAAAGTTCTGGTCTAAGCATTTTAACATGTTTGGATGTTATATACAGATATGTCATGTTATCAGTAATTGGTGATTTCAGCTGGTTAGATAGTACAACAAACCTGCTTGCCCGTCATGCCTAAGCCAGACAGCCAGCCGATAATTTGATTGACAAAGACAGGAGCAAGTCTTCAGCTCACTTAATATATTTGTCTTCTAAAGACTAGAGAAAATGCTGTTTGACCAGGTACATTCTCCTAATGAAGAATGAAACCACTTTTTCTGATTATTAGCTTCAATATCCTTATGACAATGTTGTGCCATATCGACTCATTCTTCCAAAATTACAACCTTTAGATCAAAAACACAATGAGCATAGCTTTGAAATAGGACTTGCTGTGACAATTTTTTTCATTCTTTGTGATAACATTGTTTTCCAGTGTATTAACTTATTTCATCTCAGAGGTATTCCATTTTAATTTAACAAATTTTCAAAAATTTCATTGTATCACTAATTTTGATTTTGATGATATTTGGTGTATATGATAACTACCCCACCATTGTTGTTAATGTTAATACTGTGGTTAGGTAATGTACCCTTGTTTTATAAAGTAATTTTATTAGAAGTGAACTTCTCTTTTATGTGATATCTTTTTATAATTTTATTAATTAGAGTAATATTTGTTTTAGCTGTAGAGAAACTGGAATAAGACAAATGAGCTGTAACTGGTAGTTCATTATTTATACTAATTGTATTGTTATTGTAAGAACCCTTACATTTTATAAAAACGGATTATGGAGTGTTCAGTTGGCATTCACATTGAAACAGTATGTCACTAATTAACTTACAATAGATCTTCAGTATTGCATGATATTTTAGAGTTTACTGAACAGCAAATAACATTGATATCCTTAAGAAGTGGATGTACTGAAAGAAAAAATATCTGTATTTTACATAAAACCAAATAAATATTTAGATAAATATTTTCATATTAATGGGAAAAGTTTCTCTGACCCATTTAGCTGTCACACTAAACCGATTAATCCAAATTTAATTTAAAACCAATTTAAAAAAATAAAATTACAAAAATAGCCGAGTCAGTTACCAGTAAATTAAGCAATTGCTTAGAAGAAACCAGTCTAGTACCACAAAATTATGCCGATTTAGGTAGGGAATATGAATAATTAATCATTAGAATAAAGGATAAAATGAAAACAGTTACATCAACCCAGGAAATAATTATTATTTTAATTTTGTTATCAAGCAGCTGGAGCATTCAAAAAATTCAAATTGAGTTAAGTGTTAGTCAGTATTTTGCCCATCAATCCAAACAATTAATTAAAACAAGTGGAATTTTGCCACAAATTGGCAAAAAGAAATCAAGTCACATAATTGATGAAAATGTTATTAAATGTTTCCTAAGATTTTTACCTTGCAGGTAAGCCTTCAAAGAAAGCAGCCTTAAAAAAACATAATTTTAGATTTGTTTCTCAAAATTTTTTGATTTGCCTAAATTTTGTGTTCAGGCTGGTGGGTCAGATACTCACTCCGCAAGCGAGCATGCGCGCGCGTGTGTGTGTGTGTGTGTTGCCCACCAAAATGTAAAACTCATGTTATCTGCTCTAAAAATGAAAGAAATGAGAGCTACAATCTTGGCAGACAGATAGCCGCCAAAATTAAACTTTTAAAACAAAGCATTAGGAACCTAAAGAATATTGAAGAAAAGTTGCCCTGCGTTTTATACGTACGTAATATGCATAGAATGAGATCTCATATTATTATTAATTTTTTGGTATTTTTTAGAATAATAATGACAAAATGCCTTTTTAAGTAAATGTTAATAATGTTTATTTTCTGTACAAAAAAGGTGTTCCATTCTAGTTTTCTTATCTGTATTATTTTTAGTCTCAGTAATTTTAATTTTCATTTAATTTGTGATCATATATATTCTTTGTTTAATTAAAATTTGTGTTTCTTAGCCTTTTTATGCAAAGTTATTAAATACTGTTTTTTTGTATACTTTGCAGAATAATGTAGGCTAATTATTTTGAAAAATTATATTTAAAATAATAGTACAAGCCAGTTATTTTTAAAAATTGCGTTTTTATTTCTTATCTGTGTTACTTTTAGTTGCCTTGCCATGATCATTTTTATGCAAGAAACTTAGGTTTTTTCTTTTTTTTATATTACAATGTAATTTACTGAAACAATTTATCACAAAAAATAGCCTAATTTTAAATTTATATTGTAAAAAAATAAACTTTAAAAATGAATGTAATAATAAAAAAGGTGCAAGTTGAGCAGCTTTGGGGATGTTGGAGGCTGTAAAAAATAATGTATATATTTTGCAGAGTAAATGACAGCATAAGAGTCAGGAAATTTTACTAGATTTATCAGGAAAAGTCAATAAAAATAAAACTTAAATTTGGTGGGAACCCTATAATTAGGACTCTGCACAGTATCTATTTGGTAATCCATCAGAACATACGTTGATTAATCTTTATCAAGCTATAAGGACATTCTCCCTTTTATTTAAAAGTATACATTTATTTTAATTAAACTAGAATTCTCTAACATTGTAAATATATATAATAAATAATGTTCACCAATAATCATCAGTGGATTGGATTTCTTATTACATCTTTTGATTGATTAATATTTTCTTAAACTTCAGCATTATTGTTCATATAAGGGTATCTTCTGGTAGGCCTTGAAATGGGTCTAGTCAAAGGGAAGAGATGAGTGGACAAGTTACTCAGCTTATGTTCTACATTCCTAATCATTTTGGAAAAAAATAATTTTGTATAATTTATTTGCAGGCACTTATAGATGGACCTGAAACTGGTGTATCCCGTGGACAAATCAGATTAAATCAAATTCATTTGACAAAATTCCGTATTAAATTTCCTTACACAGCTTCCACAAGAGTTGTAAGGAAGGCATGGAAGGATAACAAAGTTGACGAACGCTGGAAAGAGAGTGCTTGGTCAAAGAAAGTTGAGGCAAAGAAAAAGGTGCCGCATTTCATTCTCTTGTATTATTATAATTAATAGTAAAATAATAAATTTAGTATATAATTATTCATTCCCTGATAACCTGATTTTTAGTTGTAAATTGTCAGTTTCTATTTATGCTAATAATATGTGAGTTTTGCATCTCTAAGGAAAGGTAATAAAGTAAGGTCCTCCCAGCACTGAGGATTTTCAGTAATTATTTTACTGAAATTGTTTTAAATAACTTTTCAGCATAATCACCATATGTGTTAATGCAGATTGTTTTGATCTTGTTGATACAGTTATTTTGCTTTCCATGTTTAACATCATTATCCATGAAGATGATTTTTCATTGTTGGAAAGAAATGAAAAGATGTATCTATTTGTCAGGTTTTTTGGTGGAACCTTTTTCTACATAGTTACATAAAAATTAATTTGTTGGATGTTCATCTGTATAGTATGATTTTGTTAACCTTACCTTGACTCCCAGGTGATCCTTTCTGTTTTGCCCTAAAAAACAAATTATAGGCTGGGAGGGAGGAGCCACAGTTTTCCTAAACATTGAGTGTTTCAAGCTTAGCATTATCCAAAACTTTCCTTAATTGATGACTGGTTTAAATATTTTCATGAACTTTTTGTAACATTCAATTGTAAGTTGATATTGAGTTTTTTTTTAATTTTTAGCGAGCTGACCTGACTGACTTTGATCGATTTAAGTTGATCCATGCTCGTAAAGTACGTAATGCAGCTCGTACAAAGTTGTTCTATAAATTGAGAGCTGGCAGAAAGAAGGAATTGAGAGAGAGGAGATATGCCCGAAAAACTGGTAAAGATGTAAAAAAGGATACAAAAAAGAAAGCGCCAGCAAAGAAACCTGAAGGAAAGAAATAGAATGTAATTTTTAATAAAGGTTTTTTGTTTAACTTATAATTTTTGATTTATTTATTTATTAATGTTTCCTTTATATATTAACCCTTACGACCTCAAGCCTATTTTGTAATTACTAGCCTCAGGCACGTTTTTCAAAAAAAGTAGATGTTTGGTAGAAATGCCACAGAAATAACAATATACACGATAAAATTATGAAAAAAATTGTAATTACTCAGTAAACTATGTAGATTGTGGTGCTGCGATCCAAAATGGTGTTACATCCTTGATTAATTATTTAAAAAATTAAATTCAACTTTTTTTCATTTAAAAACTAAAATTATTTGTGAACAAAATAAAAAAAATTTCACTAAAAATCCATATTATTTACAGTTATTGAAATTTTTGTGTTACCATTTTTTTGTAATTTTGTGTTACCATTTTTTTGTAACATTCATGCTTTGAAATTTCAAAATAATTCTAAAATGGGGCGCTGAAAACATTTTACCAAACCAAGGAGTTGCCTATGATGATACTGTACTCCAGTAACTCTTAAGAGTAGGTTTTCTAATTATCCCCAAATTCAGTATGCAAGCTATAAAACCTTTCATTTCAGAAATGGTAATATTTTTTCGGTACGGTTCAGACAGCCTATCTCTATTTGCATTTAAATATTGATCGGCTGATCTATTGGTTTCTTTCACCATCAGTTCAAATAAATTATAGGTGTGGAACCTGGATTAGGCATATGTTTTGGGCCGGGGAGTTCCAAAAATTGATGTGGAAGAGGAACATTATCTTCCGGTTCAATGATGTTTCTGTATGCCTCATCTTCTTCTGAATCCCCATCACTATTGCTTGTGATTATTTCATCATCTTCTTCAGCCCCACTGTCACTAGATAATTCGAAATCGCTATCAGTATCATCAACAAAAAAGTTAATATTCGTTAATAAAAATATAATAATTAAAAAAAGTTAAAAAAAATAATTTACTCGTTTAATATGTATATCTTATTTTTTCTACTAAAATTTTCCTGTTATTTTCAGTTTTTTTCCATCTAAAACCCATACTCAGAATTTTCCTTAAAAGTTTCCTGATTATATAATTCATCTGCAAATCTGGGTGTTAAGTTTTTGAAACTAATAATTTTTTCAGTGTTTGTTGTGTATGAAAATTGTATATGATATTTCGTAACACGCATCTCTGGAAGTTGTCCATGTTAACTTTCTTTCATTTTCATTCTATGAAGAATTTTTCCTGGCAATTAAAATTCTCATTTTCTCCCAGTTTATTTGATTCTGTTATCACTTTATGCACAATGTGAACAGATTCTCCACAAAGGTCTAATACGTGAGTTTGAATTTCTGCAAATACCATCGTACAAAATTCGTTATTATATATTTACTTTGACTTTCTAGAGGTATTCCCTCTTCCCAATCTATGATTGCATCTTGTATTAGCCATTACGAAGATTAAGTATTTAAAAATTCCATTATCGAAAGAAAATTAGTTTTGAAAAAACTGTTTATAACAAAAAAAAATTGTATTGAAGAATACTGATTATAAACGCTGGTAATAATGTACACAGGTCCTACATAAATGCAAGGCAAATGAGTTCCTGCTTCTACTCGGTCCTTGAACACTATCCCCTCTACCATACATTGCCACTTCCAATCAAGTTTCTGCTTTCGTAACCTGCACAGTTTTAATGTCCTTTTGATTGAAATGCTGTGGTCATAAACCTATGTGAACCATTGTTTTAATGTATGATTATGAATTTTTTTGTTGTAGAATTTGTTTTTATATCTTTGGATTACTTGAAATATTTATTTTCATGATAATTATGAAAATAAATAAAAAAAATAATACACGACACGGC
The DNA here is from genome assembly GCF_047948215.1 of Lycorma delicatula. Lineage (NCBI taxonomy): Eukaryota > Metazoa > Arthropoda > Insecta > Hemiptera > Fulgoridae > Lycorma > Lycorma delicatula. The sequence goes on from NC_134462.1 coordinate 111,668,231, forward strand.
AATAAATTACAGTTTTATTTTGATTTTTGTCTGTTTACTTATAGAATCAATTTGAAGCTCTCGGAATGCATTTATTATACTGAACTCAAATCTTGAGTTGGATTTTGACAATAGTTTTCTATCATTTCCATGCAAAAAAGTTGTTCTGAGTTAAGATTCAAAAATTAAAAGCCAAGTTCAGTAAATTCCTGTTAATTGGTTATATTCCTGTTATTTTTAATATTAATATAATATGATCCTAGTTTATAATCTTCTCTTTGTTACAGTAACCAGTTGGTGTAAGCTATTAATTGCAATAAAGTAATGAACCAGTTTCAGTCGTTTTTTTAAGCAGTATTTTCTTAGTTACCTGGTTGACACTTATGTTGCTGAATAGAAAATTTAACATTCTCTAAATTGTAAATCTATTTATTTTCAATTTAACTTATTACTTATAAATAAATTGTTTATACTTTTTAAATATTCGGAAAAAACAGACCACCACACCAATGTCAGGTATTTAAAGTCATGGTTTTTTTTGTCATCTTGAACATGCAGTAGTTATATTTTTTGTTTGTGCTTTATGTGTTCTGGTAATTTGAAATTTCTTCCATTGCTCTTATTTTTTTAAGTTAAGTCATTTCTTTCTCTTAAATTTGAAAATACTCAGCTTTAAAATGGACTTTCACAATATGTACTGTGGAGGAAAATAGTTCAAAAAAATTCAATAAAAAAAAAAAAAAAAATCTGAAGTTATTAATGAAATAAAATTTTATTTAATTTAGTAGGCATACAACAAAGTCGTGTAGTGTCCACATCAGATTTTTTTTAAGTGAAAGTTTTAAGTTTAGAAAGCCAAAAATTGCAGGGAGCCTGCTGAAATTGTTCAATCTTGTTTTGCCAAGAATCTCAAAGTTGTGCATGGCCTGGAGTGTAGTCATGATGAAAGTTTCCAATCACCAGTTTCTCAAAGCTGTAGTTTCTTGTGTTGATCAGCATTTCTTAGCCAACAAAGAAAAGTTCAGTATGTTCTGTTTATTGACAGTTTGTCCTTGAGTGCATACTTGTGATGAACCACACCTTGATAATAAAAAAAGTGCATCACTGAAAATTCGGATTTCAGATTTATAGATCATAAATAAATTTATTTGATGTGATTCTTTTATAATTGAATTTTGTGATATCTTAATTAAGGTTTTTACTTCATTTACCTTAAACTGTTCTTATGTGATTTGAAGTTAAATGTAAAATTTAATATTAAAATTAATAATTAATTCTGTGAGATCTGATTACATGTTAAAACTGAAGAATAGTTTATTGTTATTAAAATAAGCCCATGAACCCACAACTGTTTAATGTAACAATTACTGCAAGATTTGGTTTAGTTATAAATTAGGAGCCCAAATGTCTCTAGCTGCTGAATGAGGGTTTATTTGATGAATTAATGGACATCAATAAATATTTCCGTGTTCTTCACTCAGCATTAATTCACTTCTTTTGGTGCTGTGAAACAACTTCATATAACATACAACCCTAATCAATTTCTTTGAAACCTTGCAATCATTCTTATTAGTTCCTTTGATGCGGTGGTATCTCATGTTAGATGCAGAAATTATGCAATTTGTTTGTTGTTTTGGAATACCATGTAGGCAGCACAGCTGATTTAATGATGTAAAGTGTACACCATTTGTAAATTTAAGAAATTAAAAATAAAGGGTGAAACTACAAACCAATAACATTGTTCAGATGTACATTAGAAATGGTGGACCTAGAGAGATTATTTTATCTAAAATATTCTCATAGTAACTTAGTCTGAAGAGTCTTTTTACAATGTGTCCTAATATGTAAGAATAGCCGTTTATAAGAGTGATTTATTTATAAATAACTTTAAACATTTTTTTTCAAAATTACAAGAAATTCATAAACAATTTTTTATGTGTTTTCAAAACAAAAACACATTTACTTAATAATAGACACATATAACTTTGATCTCCACTGTTAAATCACTATATCATTGCAAAAACTGTAGGTCAAAGAAAATAATGTATAAACAGGATTGTTGTCAGTCAAGCGAAAACATACTACTTGACAATTGTTTGTACAATCTTTCATGTGTTTTCAAGTAATTTAAATTTTCTTATTTTTAAAACTTTTTATCACGTTCATTATGAAAATTAAGCAAGGTGGTTTATAAATGAGAAAATTTTCTAGCAACTGTTTTTTAAAATATTTTTTTATTTTTATGATCAATAATCAATATCTAGAACAGAAAAAAATGTGATTTACATTAAAATAATTAATAAATTTACACATAATTATGAAGTAGTTTATAAGATACAATATACAATAATACAAGAAAAAGATAATAATCTTTAAAACAATTATATATATATATAAATTTAAATAACAAAATATTACTGGCATATATAATGAAAAATTAAAAAAAAAACTTTTAGTTTAAAATATAGATCATATTAAATATGTCTACCTAATTGAGATTAAAAAAAAACAATACATGATGATAAACAAAATTAGAAAAAACTGAACAACTGATGAACAGACTATACCATCTAATAAATAATATAATTATTGATATGCATATTTAATAACATTACAAATCAATTATATAAAAAATAAATTTTATTATTATTAATAATCCACGTTATATATGAGTAATATAATAAAAATAATATTAAATATATATACCTATGTGTATTACTTTAATTACAATGTAACTGATAAAACATAGCGTGATTCAATTAACGCCTTACTACTACTAATTAGTTTAGTTCTATCATTACAATATTAATTTACAAATAACAAAAATATACATCTTTTTTTTTAAAAATAAAATGGTTAACTAGCAATGGAACAGTAATAAGTTTCTGTTCTTTTAATTATTAAAAGAACACATCTCATGAGTATGTATGCAAGTTTCCATCAAATCTGATTTGCAGAAAAAACTAGATAATATTAAACCAAACTGGTATATCATAATGTATGTAGAAAAAACCGGTTTGGCTTATTGTTATCTTTGTCTGAAGATTAGTTTTGGTTTGTAAAAAAACTTTTTGGCCTAGATTAAAGAATGATATTGATTAAATTATTATCTAAATTTTTAATTATACAGGGGGTGTGGCATAAAATCTGATTGTTTTCATTAGTGTGTGACTATCAGTGCTAGTGGTGGAGAGAGAGAGAAAAAATAGAAGTGAGGCCAACTGCCCACACAGTGTTATTTTAGTAGCGATGGAAATGTGGTTGGGTGAGAAGTGGTGAGCCTTATGTTACTCCCTCGCCAGTTCCGTCAATATTTCAATGTCTCTCAAAGAGGTTGTGTTCCATTCCATAACTCTATTTTGTTATGGGTGCAGAATGTTTGAGCTACAACAAGTTCAGTTTTAAAAAGTTAAAGGGAAGGCAGGACATCAGAGAATGTTAAGCCACACTGTTAGCATGTTAAGAGAGCAGTGAAAACTAGCAGCTATCTCTCTCTCTTTCCATGCCTCAAAATTTTCTGATGCTTTAACTTCAGTGGAACCAATCAACTTGTGATTTAGTTTGGTACCAGCAAGATCTGCCTACATACCTACTATTGCAGTCGATAATTTGAAAGAAAAATTTCTTGGGGGTCTAATCTCTCACCATGAAGACATTGTAAAGCTTGTTTATTATTCGAACCTCAGCATATCTATGATATGCTGAGGTTAGAGGCCATAAGTCAGGAAATTGTTGCCGTAACACAAGGGCTGTTAGGTTGTGTTTTTGGGAGTGCTTCATGAAAGGCTTGAAGAGTGTCTGGTGAAAAATGGATGTCATTTTTAAAACAAACTTGATTTCTTTTCCATTTTTTGTGTAATTTAGAAATTGTAAGTATACCACACTCAGAAAAATAAGTTAAAAATATGTTCAGTGGTTAAACCTGTTGCTTCTGTTTAAAAATTTGGGATCAGTAATAATATGAAGATACCAGAAAGCTTGAAGAGTATAAACCAATGAATCCTTATTCTCCAGAGGTATTCCTTACACAAACATCTAATTGGTAAAACATTTGTAGAAGGTACATTATTTACCTATATGTAATGTTTATTATTAATACTGCTGCTTTCTAGTAATTTATTAGTTCCTAATAAACTGTACATCATGTTATTTTGTTCACACTCATATAAATATTTCTTGTTTATAACTAAAAAAATATACCCAAAGTAAATGTAAAAGTGAAAATTAAGAATTCGTTACCTTTGACACTTTGACCAATATCTTAATTTTTTGCAGTCACATTCTCCCTTTTCTGTTTATTATGACGCTCATAATTTTTCTTATGAAATACAGGAGAAGATATAAAGAATCTGATTTTGATGAAACAGAATGAGTGAGTTAAGTGACGAAAAAGTTGATTGTATTGAGGTTATGAAATTGAATCATAATGCCTGTAAAGAGCAACTTAGGTGGAAAGTATAGGATAATTTTTTCCAGGTTGTTTTACAATTGATAATAATTCAACATTTTAAATTTACTATTATTATATTTTAGCTTAACAGTGCAATTCATGTAATGCTGTTTAACTAATTTGTCACAAGTTAAACAATAAGGGAAATACATTTTAAATATAATTTTATCATTTTAAGCATTATGCAGAGATATTTTTATTTTCTGCCAATTGAATAACTTGAAAGCCATTTATTTACAAAAGATGGACTAAGAAAAATCTTCTGTTCCAACTTTATTTTTCTATTCTACAAGAATACATTGCAACATAGCATGTGTTAATCATAAACTTGTAGTTAAATACTTTATAAAGAGATCAGTTTCAAATTATAAATATAAAACAAACCTACTGTAACTTATTTTTTTTAACTGTAAAATATTCAAAACATTGAAGGAAAGCAACAAAATATTATTATACATCCAATTGAAACTAATGATAATATTATAGATATGATAAATAAATAGAGTAGTCCTAATAATAAAATCGCAGTTCATACCTTATTGTGAAATGGATGCTGGATTTGCTAGTGCAGTGAAATACAGTATAGTATTACATACAGTACATAAATAGACTACCTCTGTTTTTCCAGATTACCAGTTAAAAACCGGTTTTTATCTGAGAAAATACAATAATTGCTAATAATAATTACTATTATTCTACCTACAGTTTTGTGTTCAATGTTTTACAAAATTTGATATAGCCTAATTGTATTTTTTATTTTTGAAATTGATTTTTAAGTTTGATGCTGAGTATCATTTGACTATATTTAGATTTCGTTACTAAAAATACACTAAATGCTTTATAAACATTAGAAAAAATGTTTTTAAACTTTATCTATTATTAATATTCTTAATTTTAAATTTAATTTTGAGGTATTTATAATAAATTCAAAACGAAGGAAAGAAAATTTTTGTATTTTATTATAATATTGAAAAATAACTGCCTTTTAGTATCTTATAAAAAATGTTTAGATTTTAACTCTTTAATGGTTTATTATATAAAATGTAATATTTTTTAATTTTTAAAAAATATATTGTAAATAAAATCTCCTATTTTAGGTAATTCTTAACTAAACATACGTTTTTATTTATAAATTAATTATTTGCACTGTAGTAAATGTATCTGGTTTCAAATTCAGGTAAATAGAATACTTTTTAATGGTTAAAAAATGAACTTGGAATTAAACCACGGTAAATCTACACAAAACTGGAATCAAAACCAAGTAAATCTAATTGCTTCTGTTTTGTTTGACAAGTTGATTAAAATAGATATGACCCTTACAAGAACGTTAAATCGTTTTGTGGAAGTTGTGGAGGCAGAACAAAAATAAAATTATTTTAGCCATGTGCAGCAAGTGGTTAGTGGAAGTCCCCACAAACATAAAATCTGTTGAAATAATCTACCCAGCAAGGGACATATGCTTATTCCCTCCAAGTAATTGCTAATCCATCTAAATAGTTTGGTATTATAGAAAATCGTTCTGAAGCACATAGTGTGGAAGCAGTTAGAATCGTGGCATTTCAAAATTAGTGCTTAAAACAGATTTATTTTATAATGTTTTTGCACTAAACTGAATGTAATTGTAAGAGGAGAATTATACTTCAAAACAAGATTGTGGTAATGCTAAAGTTTTAACTGAAAGTGGACTAACTGCAAGTGATATAAACCCTGATATTATTGAGGCTGATAACTCAAATAATATTAGTATGGAAAAAATAAAGGGATGTTGAAGAGTTGTTAGAATCTTACTACGTAAAGACTGGCAGAATGACAAACTCCAATATTACAGTGAAGTCTTGAACCGAGCTGAACATTTACTAACAGTTCCTTTTAATGAAGAAATTTGTGAAATGGTTATTGATATTTTAGATGAACATTTACATATTTAATTATTTATTTTATTTCACTAATTACACAATGTCTAAAATGTTATTTTTTCTTCAAATTAAGTTAGGAATTTAAGGTATTATTGTATCTGTATAATATTAAATCTATATTTAATTAAACTAGTCTTTTTATATTTATTTAACATTAAACACACTGGCATGAATATTCTACAAAGGCAAGACAAAAGTTAAATCTTTGTTGGTATCAAAGCTAGGTATCAACAAATTTTAAATGCCTATTATTAAAAACATTGGTGCGGTATTCAGTAATTATCAGTGTAATTAGCAAATCCCACCATGTTATTATACACGAAGAAAAATTATGTTGATAAAATGAATGAGGTAGTTTTCTTCCTTTTCTGACAAATGCAACAGGGTGGAGATACCTGGTTTTGTAACCAAAAAACTCAATTATAAATTATACTAGTAATTGCAAAAAAAAAAAAAATAGTAAATTTATTTTAATGAATGTTATATTTTTCAAGTTTTATGAATAGCGAAAAATATTCATAAAGTATGTTATACATTACTTATTACCTTATTTTCACAATATATTATTAAAGATGAATTTACATACGTGTGATGTATTGTTGCCTATACTACAGGAATAAAATCACTTCATGATGTGGACCATGCAACAGGTGTGTGGTGAACATTTCCTGAGTTTTTAACTTTATAATCACTTTCACCAAGAAATCAAGTAAATGTATAATCAAAAACACTGATTTAACAAGAAAAATAAATAAATTCCTGCCCTTATATTGAGAATTTGATTATAAGTTCTGGAGCCCAATGAGTTAACGGTTTGTTTTCTTTGTGTTTTTATAAAATTAATTTTAATTTGTCGCTTAGTAAGCCAGAACTTAGTCAAAAACAAAAACACATATCTCTCATCTGTAATGAAAGTTACAGTTTATTAAAAAACTTGAACAAGGTGTGTTGGTAGCTAGTGTTTGAAGGGAATATGGAATTTTTAAACAAACAGTATCTGACATAAGCGTTCTGGTGCAGATGACGATCTCGAATAAATGGTATCAGCAACATTGTTCAAAAGGTATAGCTGTAAGAAGTGTTGAAATACAGTTGATGCTAAAAGATTAGCCAGTTATTTTAGGTTTTGAAAACTTTTCAGCAACCTCAGGTTGGCTGTACAGATTTCACCGATGACACAATATTGTCAATCCGCAGAAAAAGTCTTAAGTGGAGATAGTGAGGCCGTTGCTACATTTAAAAAGGAACTTGATGATCTGATTAAAAAAAAGAGTCTACTACTCAGTCAGTTGTACAATGCAGACAAGACCAGATTATATCTGTGAGCAATTCCTGAAAATACCCAAGCATCAAGGTCTGTAAAAAATATTCCTAGCCGTAAAATTGATAAGGTGCAAGTATCTGCCTTGATCTGTGGTAAAGCTGAAGGTAATCATGTATTAAAGCCAATAAATAGTCAGAATGAGCAAAAATCCTCATGTAATTAAAAAAAAATTAATACGTTGCAGATGTCTTCAAAGATTAGTTTAAAAATTTATGCTGTTCTGAAAATAAAAAATAGATGCGCTCAAATTTTCTCCTGAATACGTAAAAGGCAGTTATTCTTATTGGCAATGTTCCATCCATGCCAACCTTCTTTCCTTTGCAGTGAAGGTGGAAAAATAAAGTGCAAGTTTTTACTGGCCAACACAACAGCATTAATACAACCCATGAATCAAGCTGTATTTCTACTGTGAAGCAGTGTTACAGTAAGCTATTTTTAAATGAAATTTTGGAAGCGATTGAAACGAGTGATAACTAGGAAGAAGATAACATGGGTAAGTGTATACTTCAGAACATTAAATCATATAATTAAAGATCAATATGATCTTTAATTTTGCAGTGAAGGAAGTAAAATGCTCTATGTTAATAAAGGCATGGAGTAAAATACATTATGATTTACTAAGTTAAGAGAACGATGAGGGATTAGAACTAGAAGATTACAGAAATGATTTATTAAAAGCAGGAGAACGTGATGCTACTCGTGAAGATATCAAAGCGAGGTTGGAGGTCGATGAGGATGATCCTGGTAACAAAAATTTAACAGGAAGAAATTGTGTAACATGTAAGGGGAGACTCAAATTATGAGGATAATACACTGAAAAACAAAAGAGTATTTAAATTATGTGACTGACTTCATGGAAAAATGTAAAAATAAAGAATTTCTGCGTATTATGAACTCTTGCGACATATGCATAAAAAAATAAGCAGTTTTTTCAAAATGCCTTCTGGAATTATACCTGGTGATTGCACATCTCATGCTCCCAAACCTGAGCCGTGTTCTTCGATGATTTGCATGCAAACTAATTTCAGCAAGTGATTTAAGTATGCAAGTGATCAAAGGTTCTTTGTTCTTTTTTACATAGTTAATAATTTATTTAAACATTTGTTTTTTATTAAATTTTTATAAATAAGATGTTGATTGTTGAAATTTTATTTTTGTTTACATTATGAACACTTTATTTATTAATCAATTATTTTTTGAACATACTGTGTTGCACAAAATTAAGCCAAACAAATAAAAATTTCTCTAATACTGTAAATAAATAATCAAACTACTGTATCATATTCTAAAACGCAATAAATAAGTGTATTTTATAATAAAGTTTGAGTTTTTGTTTTAAACCCGTAACTGTCAAATATTTGTGTTAATCTGGACAAACTTGAGTTCCATTTAGTTCAGATTAACAAGGTTTACTGTATATAAATCTTTTATGATGTATTTGCAATATGTTCATCTTAAATGGGAAATAAAATCAACATTTTTATTTATTTTTTTGTATTATAATCTTTACGCACCACCATTTTTGTGTACTATAATCTTTACTAAGGTAATAATTTTCCTTAACAGTTACATTAATTAACAATATTAGAATTCAAAACACAGGATGTGGTATAAGGTAGTTTACTGAAGATCTGTAACTTAGTGACAAATTCTATGGACAATGTTAAATCATTTTCAATTTAACTGAGCTCAATTACAATAAAGTAGTATTGACTATGAACATAATGTAATAAATTCATTGCCTTAAAATATGTGCAAGATTACTTTTAAAAGTTAGATTAAGTGATCAGATTTCTAAATCACATTTTTCAATGATAATTACAATTAATTTTTCAGTGTTTATTTTAATAAAAAAGGTAAAGTAAATTGCTGTTTTTATTTGTAAAAAATACTATTATAAACATAATTTTATATAAAAACAAAAAATTACATAACACTCAAACACTTAGAAAAATAACTTTTAGAACTTAACATCTTGAGAAATATTATGCTACGACCATGTCAACCTAAGAGACAAATTAGTTTGACTATGTCAACAGGTTTACCTGACAAGTTGTGGAACACATCTATCTAGCCTGATTCATTTTTTCTTCAAATCAAATTTTGTGGTAACACATTTTAAGTATGTAGGAGATTCATGAGGAATGGTATATTTTAACAGGTAACAGTATCAGTTAATGTACAAAAAAAAAATATTGAAGTGACTAAATCTCAGTAGTTGCTAAATACAGATGATAATGTATTTTTATATTATAAAAAAAAATATTCATAGAATAACTGTAATTTTACACTGAGTGCAGACTGCATGTAATTATGACACATCTTATTAAACTGGTGGATGCTATGAGAAAAATAATGCGACTGGGCCATAATTGCAACCCTTTTCTTTTTCTGTTTAGCTTCCAGAACCACTATAAGGTATATTAATTGTAACCCTAATAAATTAATCGTATCATTCTTTTTTTCTATTTATGGAATGTTGTTAACCATTTCTAAATCAATAATAAGCTGAAAAAAACTGAGCACAGTAATATACAAAGTAATATATTTTTTTGTTTGTGCAATTTTTTATTATTTACTACTGATTTATTATTGAATGCACCATTATTGATTTCTTGTTTACAAATATTCATTTTTTTTTACATTTACAATGAAAATATAATAAAATTTATTAAGAATTATAAAAATGTATTACATTACCAGTTATAAAACTTCAAAATGTATTTTACTTTTATTTGGAAAAAAGGAAAAATTTAGTCTTTTTATTTCAACAAAGCTCCTTTCTTTAGTTGGTAATAGTGAGCGGCCTGGATTTTGAATTTCAGTTTTTCATTACTACTTTCAATTATTAATGGCATTACCCATTTAAAAAAAAATCAGAGTGGGATGACTGAACTTAAGAACACACAACACAATATAGCACTGAGAACAGCCATTACTACATCAGTTTTGAAAAGTACACATTTATTATATAGCCGAATTTGTGCTTTTTTTATGTGAATCGATATAAAATTTTGAGGACGTGGTGGAAAATTATCATACAAAAGTGAATTAATGCCACAAATTTCTCAGCGGGAGAGAAGTAGGAAGGGAATAAATTCTGTCATCGGGACATGTTTTTTAAAAGAAAATGCAGTTGCCACATCCAGTGTTAAAAACTACAGTTTTTTACCCAAGCCTTTTTCTCACAGGACTGACACAAATACCTTCAAAAATACTGTTTCACATACATACTGCACACATACTTAGATAACATATCAATTATTAAATAATACAATTATAAAATGTACAATATTTATTTTGCAGATGCACTATTAAAAATGTAATAAATAAATAAAAAAAAAGTAAATAAATGCTCAATAAAAATATTACTAGCAGTAATAGTAATTATAGCTGCAAAGAATAATTAAAACGATATGAACACTGACATAAATATTTATCATGATTCCATAATGCGGAAAATGAGTTCAAGAGTAGCAGGCGTATCTTGACAAGTGATAGCAGCTTGGTGCACAATAGCAACTAATTCATTATCCAGGATATTCATGTATAAAGGTGGTAATTTTTCACAATTACTACCCGCCTCGTATCCGACCTGTTCAAGTAAAATTAACAAAGTAACAATAAAATTATCATCATGTCCATAAATTATAAATAATACTAACTAATAGCTTTGCTTGATATTTTGTGAAAGCAAGGAATCAAGTAAAATTGTTACAGGGATATTAAGAAAAAATAATTCTGCTTAATTCTTCTAAGACTGTGGACTGATACATTGGTGCCACACTAGTGGATTTTCTTTTTTACTGAACAGTTTACTAAGTTAAATTATCTTGCTTAAAATTTTTACTTAACTGAACATATATTAGGCTGATTATGGTTTTTTTGCCAATTTTGGCATATCTTTTACAACCAAACTTTTCTTTTAGTGTGTCATTCTTTTCTGATGGGTCATGTATTAAGAGATTCAGGTTTAGCTAATTGTTTCGAGATGTGTGGAGGGTAATAAAACTGTAGAGGAAGGCAAAGATTGTAATTTATAGAATAAATAACAGAGGAAGTAGGATATAATAATTATGTTGAGTTATAAGATTAACACACAGAACAGAAAGAAATGTACTAAGCATTAAACTAGCCAAATGACTAAACATAAATTTACATTGTTTAAAGTTTTGACAGATTTTGTTTTTTCTTATACTATAAACCATAGCATTTTTTTCAAAAATGAATTCATTAAGGATTTCAGTGCACAGCTGAGGTTCAACTTTTGGTAGTAAAGCGTTTAAACTGATGTATATAGATGTAATTAAAAATTTTCTGAAAGTAATTATTTTTACCTAATTTCTTTTTACATACAGAAGTATATTAAGTACTTGTTGAAAATTTTAAAGACAGCTTGAGGGAGTAAGAAAATTAGCAAAGAGGAGAAAAATTTATACAAAGCAAAAACTAATGTCTTTTGATCAGCTGCTAAAAATCATGAAGTGACTTTTGCAAACTCTGTTGAATTCCACTGCTAGAATATTATCACAGATTCTGTAAGACTCTGTAGACTTTTTTTAATCCAGTTTTATGTGTAAATAAATGAATATTTCATAAATAATAGAAAAATTAATTTGTGTTTTTTTTGTCAATTTACACTCTTACATCTAGAAAAAAAATTCCTTAACATTGTAAATATTATAGTAATAATTTATTAAATACATAGATTAATTTACTAACATGATCAGGATGTATAGCGGCTCTAACTCCAATCATAGTCAAATTTGCTGCAGCCAATAGATCAAGGTATGGAACCAATGCCACACAAGTAGCTCTTGCTAATGACTCTGATAAACGGCTTATATCCAGTGGATCACCTGAACCCTCAACTTCTTCACACTATAGAAAAATGTAATAAATAAATAGAAAATTTAATATCACAGAAAATATATTTGCAAAATAAAGTATAAATTGAAAAAAAAATTACAACTAGTTTATGGTGAAAATTAACACTATTATTTACTATTTTTTTTTCAATATATAGGGTGATTCAAAGAAACGGGAAATTTTGAAAGTTGTGTTGGTAGCCGTGGGCGATTGGTACCACTTGATAAGTGGCGCCAGCCTCTCTAACCTAACCTGCCATTTAGTTGTCGGATCCTTGGAGTGGTGCACAACGTGCATTTGCTATCAAAGCGTTTTACAAAAACAATGACAGTGTGAAGGGAGCGCATAGAGAATTTCATAGTCATTTTAATCTGGGACGGCACGACCGTGTTCAATCAGCACATGCAATTAAAACATGGATATCTAATTTTGAGGAAATGGTTCGGAAATGAAAAAGAAACCTCCAGGCCGTGAGCGAACCGTCCGTACACCACAGAATGTTCAAGCTTTACAAGATGGTGTCACACGAAGTCCACATCGGTCAATCTGTCGTCTCAGCATATTTACAATTGCATAGTTCAAGTGTTCGAAGAATGTTAGTGAAGGACTTGCAATACCATCCATACAAGTTGCAGATCGTCCAGGAACTGAAACCAAACGATGCAGTTGGGCGAGCACAATTCTGTAATGTAATGCTTCACAAGATTAATGATAACGAAGAGTTTGTTCACGAACTGTGGATGTCAGACGAAGCGCATTTCCACTTCAGTGGATTTGTTAACAAGCAAAATTTCAGATATTGGGCACAAGAAAATCCTACGCAGCTACACCAGCGTCCGTTACCCAGCCAGAAAGTGACCGTGTGGTGTGCTATGTCATCTTACGGTGTTATAGGCCCTTATTTTTTTGAGGATGACAACGGTCTTGTGATTACTGTGATGTCAGCTCGTTACGAAGCCGTGCTTGAAACCTTTGTTGTGGAACAACAAAAGAGATTTCCACCGATTCTTAACACAGCCTGGTTTCAACAAGACGGAGCAACGTCACATATTGCACGAATATTGATGGCAGCTGTACGCAGATTGTTTGGACGTGTCATTTCACGAAATGGTAACATTAGATGGCCTCCCAGATCGCCTGATCTCTCAGATTGCGATTACTTTTTGTGGGGTCACCTTAAAAGTAAAGTGTTCCACAGTAGACCAGCTACAACGGAAGAACTGAAGGCAAAGGCCCGAGAAGCAATTGCAGTTGAGATATTACGTCAAACCATGAACAATTTAACGAAGAGACTTTGTGAGTGTTTACGTAGAAGAGGAGGTCACCTGCAAGATGTCATCTTTACAAAATAAACTAAAATGTATGTATCCTAAAATGGCAACATTTGTACAATTACATGAAATAAAATTCATTTTCTAAAAAAAAAGTTTCATTAGTTATTTAATTTTTTTAATTTTCCGTTTCTTTGAATCACCTGTGCATACTATTAAAATTTTTCCTAGTTTTTTTTTTTAATTGTTTGACAGAAAAGATTTAATTTGTGATAAAGTTTCTGACAACAAACATATGCCGTAGGTAAAGGAATCGGAAGAACCCCATTTTATGTTTATGTCATAACATCGTCCTTCCTGAAGTTAAACAACCCTTCATTTTTCATTTTTTCAGTAAAAAAATAAACTTCTTACTACATAAACTTTAGATCAATGAATCACAAAATTGCGATACAAATTCACATTTACAAGAATCGAGCAATAGTAATAAAAACAAATTCCAACATAAAAAAGGAATGCAACCACATCCAGTTCTTCAACTTTGATGAGGAAAAACCAATAAATGAGTTGAAAGACAAATAGCAAGGATGAACAAACAGTATTCAGTTCAAACGAAATAAGAACAAAAAGTAATGAAATTAATGTAAAATAGGATAAAAAATTAAATATTAATATAGGAGTATATAATATGCATATATATAATTTAAACTTAATCAGCCACTCCACAAAGTATAGTATTAAAGAACATTCTTACCTTACTCTTTTTCCACATTAATGCGCTTTCGGGAATAAGCCCATCTTCAGTAATTTTTTTCTAAATTTTACTTTTTACATTTACACTATAGATAAAATGATATGTTAAAATTTTAACATATCAAAAAAGTATTTATTAAGTCAATAAAAATAAACAATTAAAAAAAAATTTAAACTTATAATTTTAAAATTTCCTTTAACATATAATGCATGGTGAAGGAAATTTAAAAAAACATTATAACGGTTTAAATTGAAAAAAAATTGTTTTTTTTTTTATTGACTGAACAAATATTTGTTTTAAAAAATTTTAACATATCATGTTATCTGTAGTGTAAATGTAAAAGTAAAATTTAGAGAAAACATTACTGAAGATGGGCTTATGCCAGAAGTGCTTTAATGTGGAAAAAAGTAAGGTAAGAATGTTCTTTAATTCTATACTTTGTGGAGTGGCTGAATAAGTTTGTATTATATAATTAGCTAGATTTTACATACAGGGGAAGTATGGATTACAGAAAATTTAATTTAAATAAATATATATATATATATATTTGTTTCAGCAATAAAATTAAGGAAAAATGAGGTAGAAAGATTAAAAAAATTAAATATGAATTAAAAAAAAATTTCTAAAAAATATTTGTTATAAGTCCATTTACGGCAAAAAACAGGAATGCAACAGAAAAAGAATAGTAGAAAATTTTTCAGTGAAATGATTTTGGATAAGTTGCTTTCAAATAATTTACAAGATGTTCTGGACATCTCTATGAATTTGGACTATTTTTCTTGATTTGGAAGCAGTACGCAGCTGTTCACATAAGAATCTACTAAGTTATTAACAGTTGTGGATTGCCATGTGAGGATATGTTATTAATTAGAATAAAAAAATGAAATGATGGAAAAATATTGAGTGTTATAGTCAAAATATAACCAGTTCAGTTGTGCTATCAATTTCCTGCTTGAGAAGGCTAACACTATCTGTGCTTCACAATATTATCCTACAAAGTTATTTTTATAACTTTGTAGGATTAATTGTTTGAGGGACAAGAGCCAAGTTTGTAAAGTGTACGGTCAAAATTCAAAAGCAGAAGCTAAAAGTCAATCGATGATAGGCATAGAACAAAGGAGGAAATGGTGA
Organism: Lycorma delicatula; assembly: GCF_047948215.1. NCBI lineage: Eukaryota > Metazoa > Arthropoda > Insecta > Hemiptera > Fulgoridae > Lycorma > Lycorma delicatula. Next base: position 111,683,925 of record NC_134462.1, read on the forward strand.
AGGGTGAAATTAAAAAGCAAAACACAATGAAAAGACAGAGGAAAATATATGGCAAAGCAAAAGACAAAGACACACTACAGAGGAGATAAAATTAGTTTACAAGGCCATTCACAAGGATAAAGAATATTTGTAATAGGTTTGAGCAGGTATTCCCAATTAATGCAAAATCAAGTTCCCTGTTGTATTATCTTCATCTGAGACAAGTTTTATTATAAAGTATATTATTGTCTTCTTCAGCAGTTAAAATCAGAGGAAAAACTGAAAATCCTGCCAATAAGAAATTTCGTCTTTGAACAAAAGAGAATTCTGTACTATAGAAATTCATAAGAAAATAAGGGAATCTGGTGACGAGTTTATGAGAATAGGTTCTGTTGAAAAATGGTGTATAATCATGCTATTAGAGGAGATGCAAACGTAATGACAAGAGTTTTCTTAATGATTCTCGCATGTGACTGAAAAGCAGAAGCATAAGTTAATAATGGAATAAATTTATAAGGATACATGATTTCTGTGCAAGGACTGGTATGTCTAGTGAATTATTGAAGATGGATAATGTATACAAAGTTGTTTATAAACACCTAGGGAAAAAACTTATTTTACTGTCTAAAGAAGACAGGAAAAGGTGAATGGGAGTGCTTTGAAATTTTTTGATCAATATGAGCAAGAATGCAATCAATTTCTTAATCATTCTATACCTAGTAACAAAACATGAATTTGTCTAAGTGTCAATAAATGATACCAATCAAGAGCTCCTTCAAAACTAAAGTCAAGCAAATTTTATGGATACAGAACGTGATGGCAAGCATTTGTAGGGCCTAGAGAGCCCTCTTCCTTCTCCACTCCACATCTAGCTTCTAGTAATTTTGGAAATGATGAGGTCAAAACCTGGTACTGTTTGGCAGAAAAATAAAACACACATAAACTTAAATATAACTATAAAAAAAAATCAATGAGTTCGTTTTTGCACGAACCTTTTTTTTGAAAATGTCTTCCACCAACAGCCATAAAACATCGCCACTCACAAAGGGTAAATGTAAATGTAAAATAATTTAAAAAAATTATAACTCATCTAATTAGCTACAGTTAAATTTTCTTTATTTTCTGAAAATGGTTACAGAATACATGAATCAGCATACGAAGGGGCAGTAAATATTTTGAGATGAAAAACATCACATAATAAAAGAAAAGAAATTGAAACTGCTTGATTTAAAAGTAATAGTAAAAAAAAATCTCTGCATACACATGGTTAAAAAATACAAATAAAACTAACCTGTAATATAAATACTTCAGTCCATCTAATGATTCTATATTGTCCTGAGTAATCAGTGCCGTTATGTACTCTCATTGAAGGCACTCCATCTAGTGGGCGACCGTCAATACAACTTTTTACACTGAAAAAAAAAAAGATTTTCTTTATATATAATTCCACACAAATTTTAATATTAAAGTAACAATTACATAACACAAGATGTGTTGTACTTTTATTTTGATTTTATTTATTTTTACAAATTTTTCTGCTTAAATTAAATAATTATATAATTAATAAAAGTAATAAACTTATTCAAAAATCATTGTTATAGACATCACACTTAAATCTAATGGTATAAAATATCATGAGAACTCCACACCAAATCAGCTTCAACAAAATAAAATTGTGAAGCATTCTGAAACAAGACTAGGAGTATCTTCTTAAGGATAAAGATTTAATTTCAAAGTTTTAAAAATGATCAACAGGAGGAAGTTCATTAAACGGTTTTAAACATACGATTGAAAGAAAGACTTTTGGTAGCTGTTGTACAAGCAAAACAAAGATGAAAATTACCTATCCTGCTTGATCACTCTCTCTTTTTTTTAGCCTCTATGTTTCAATTAACCACACATCTCAGGAATGGTTGAATTGAGACTGTACAAGACTACACTCCATTTACAATCATGCATATCATCCTCTGAAGTATTATCTGAAAGGTAATTACTGGAGGCTAAATAGGAAAAAGAAAAGGTAACCACCAAAGAACACCGGTATCTATGATCTAGTATTCAAATCCATATAAAAGTGACTGGCTTTACTAGGATTTGAACCTTAGAACTTTTGACTTTGAAATCAGTTGATTTGCAATGAGTTCACCATTAGACCAATCCAGCAGGTCCTGCTCGATATCTGGTATTTGTAAGTCAATTGTGTCAAGTATTATACATCAACTTCATTGTAATACTGTAAGTAAAAAAAACTAACGAATCAATTTCTAACATTATCAATAAACCCCTAAATGAAACAAGGTAATACAATCCACCAGTTGAACAATAATAAAGAAATCTTACTAACTTTATTACAATCTTTCTATCATATCTGTGCATCTCTATGAATGCGGATACGTATTACGCACATATATTTTAAATGTGACCTGACTTATGGAGTAATATAAGAACTTAACTGTAGAAACATTGTTTAAACATTTAAAATAAAACCTTAATCCCTCTTAACCATTTGCTGAATATGCAGTTTTTAACAAAGACTGCATATTTGTTAAAAACTGAATTTTATTCATTGTAAGATTCAAAATGTTTTAATGAATGAAAGTAAACTGAAATATTACAGAAATATTTAATTACTTAAAATACTTCATAAAAATTGTTTCACCATGGAGTGCAATAATAAAAGAACACGAAACACACAACTTAACAAATCTTGAAGTTCAATAAAATAATACCAAAATTGTTCTATCATGAAAATCTTTCACTAAATTTATGCCATCACTTATGAAACAATGTTTATAATATATGCATGATAAAACCACTACCACAACTAAAGAACACAGCAAGTCATACCAAGAGCTGAACTCATACTGAAAAAAATTTCATAACGTTGAATTACTCATTACTTGACTAACTGAAATGACTATACATGTTTGGCTTGATATGATTCAACTGTTATGTATCAAGTATAGGTCTGCAGCATGTATCGAAATATAAACCTGATGTGAATAAGCCAACATACAGATGTACTAACTTATTTGTATTTGTTCCGCAAACAATGGAACAAATAAATTTAAGGGACTGTAACTTAAGAAAATAATGGGTTGTTTCAGAATACTATTCAGATTCAGCATATAAAATACTATATAGAACACCTACTCCCTTTTCAGTTTCAAATTTTTTTTATATTGACCAATATAAATGTGAATTGTATATCTTCACCCAGTTGATTATACTCGAATACATGTGGTGTTACAGTGTCATACAGTCATTCAGATGTTTATTGTTATTCTGGGTGTGAACTTTGATTTTAAAAATGTCATTGTCGAAAAGCCACTTTCACAAAGGAAAGTTGATCCAAAGTAGGAGTTTAATATTTGAGAAGATTCTTTTACAAGTTGATATTTTCTCTCATCCACAAGTGTTCAATAATCAGTTTGTGATACTCTTGTTTTTAATTGTAGGTCAAATTGAAAATCAATTATTTCCATTCCTAAAATACTGACATTTTTACTCAACATACTTGCAATCTTTTCGACATTTCAGAAATATTTATATCAACAAATGGATTTAAAATGAATGAAATAATTGGATGAATTTTATGAAAATAAGAAAATTTAATTTCAAAATTAGTTTTAAGTTAAATGAGATTTCCTGAATATTTATCTTATTCCATTTCCTTATATTTATGAATTCAGTTCTCTAAATGAGGAAGATGACTGAAGTTAGATTATTTAATATGGGATATCCACAAATTTAATTTTAACTGAAATTTAATTTTACATTTCCTATTAATTCAAAAAAGCTCTCTACATTCCCTAGAGTTCAAGATTGAGTTTATTCATTTTGATTGTTTTATCTGTAAGAAAGGAAAAATCTGATCAACCAGCCACAATCATTAAGTTCATAAGTATGTGTTAGTAGGTTGAAAGTTGATTTATTATTACGTGCATCAGATACATTCTTAATCAACCAGATCGAGCATGTGAGTATGAATAAAATAGTCTTACTTGAGGATGATCCTGATTGTTGTGACTACTGTACAAGGAGGTGCTCGATGAGACCTTAGCACAGGAGTCCAGTTGGTTAAAATTTTCAAAAATTGCAAATATCTTGAAAATAGAATGTCCATTTATTAGTTGTGTGACATCTTTAGTTTACCATTCCAGTATGGCAGTGAAGTTGTATTATTATAAATTTTGTGGTTATTAGGGTTTATGTTTTCTAAATTTTGAAGTTTTTTTTTGATTTGTTATTTGTTGATGTAATCATACGATTATGTACGGGCTGATGATGCAGGATTCTGTAAAAGACGACTATTGGGATTAGTTTTTTACATTTTTCTGTTATTGTGTTTGGTGGTTAAGTTGTTTTTTTTTTAGTGTAACTGGCACAGTGGTCAATATGCTGGTGAACTATTTGAATTTTCTGAAAGTTATATGTATATATATATATATATATATAGACACTCATATGTATAATTTTTAGAACTATTTTATTTTTAATAAACATGATGAATCTAATATGCAAGCCACAAGCCACATTAAACTGGTATGCAAGCGACATGTTGCTCACAAGCTATGGTTTGGGCACTGCCATCATAGATACCTAATTCTTTATCAGTAAAAAAAATATAAACTAAATTGAATATTTAGTTGAGATTCCAAAAAAAACTGATGGAATCTATCTGGAATTTAAAATATTTTTCAAAAACTAGGAAATAGCTATGACAGTAGACAATTTTTTTTTTTGTCTAATCTGCTGAGAGTTTATTAATATGACAGTAAGTTGATTTTTCTTATCTTTTCAAATATTTTAGAAAAAATGGATATTTTCAGTAAATTACATGAAGTTAGTATTTATTTTGCATGACCTACATGAATGCAGGATGTTACATGTAAGTAATATTGGAGAATATTTATTTCAAAGTAAAGTTCATCAATATAATATGAGGAGTAAAAACTATTTTGTGGCTAAAGAGCATAACGATTAGAGATTTAAGAAGAAACACAGTTATGCAAGTGGAAAATGTTTGTAATCATTTACAATGATAGAAAAAAAAAGTTAATGTTTCTCCCTCCAAGCGTGATACCATTTCTTGAATTGCTTTTTTGCGTACATTACAGATCTGCAAATACAATTTTTCACCCTTAGTTTTAGATAAATTACACTTAAAAAAAAAACACAAGGGAAAATACAGTTAAAATCACCCTTAGTTTTAGATAAATTACACTTAAAAAAAAAACACAAGGGAAAATACAGTTAAAATTTGTAATTTTGCATGGCCATACCTGTGTTAGAAATGATTTCGCGGATGCTTCTCTTTTATAAATACCCTCAGACACATAATAAATTAATGACCAACAGTAATTGGCTGGCATGTTAGTATTCCATTTCCCTTTATAGCGGCTTTCCATCACCGAAATGTCTTGGTGGAAACGTTCACCGTGTTTGTCACTTACATCTCCCAAGGTTGTCCGGGAAAAAATCCAGATGCGAGTAGAGGAAATGTATTTTCAAAGACATATTACATCCCATAGTTTTGTATGAAGTAAGAAGTTGATTAACAATATCGTGGTAATTGTCGGATTTTTGTTTGCTGGGAAAATATTTTCAAATGTCTTTAAATGAAGGCCAAGTAGCACTTTCTAGATTGAATATCATCTTTGACCAACTTTCTTATTTGACGATCAACAAATATTCCTTCTTTAATTTTTCCTTCAATTTCATTCGGAAATTTCTGCCTGACGTATACAAATCCAGGATTATCCTTCATTGCTTTTACAAAGTTTTTCATTAGTCCTAACTTGATATGGGGAGGGGTAATAATATTTTTTTGGGTTCAACTAAGGATCCATATATAATATTTTTCCCATCTGGAGTTGAGTTGTTCCTCAACTCGTTTCTTCCTCTATTTGGTAACATAATGTTTATCCCTAGCTCAGCAGTCCCATTTGCAAAGAAAAAACACGTACTTACTATAACCTAACTGCATGCCTAACAAAATAGCTACAACTTTCAAATCACCACATATGCTCCAGCTATGTTTTTATAATTTATTTTTTTCAAGAACATCTTTCATTACATTGTATGTCTCTTTCAAATGAATACCATAAGCAATTGGTATCAAAGGATATTTATTATCATTGTGTAGTAGAACCACTTTTAAACTATTCTTGGACAAATCTATGAAAAGGCATCAGTCCTCAGATTGATGAACTTGTCCTAAGTGCAACATAAACTCATAAATATTTGCGCAATAAACCAAATTATTTTCATCAATAAAGTACTGAGAAAGTTCTTTTTCTTGCCTTTGAAAGCCCAAAATTTTTGTATTTTTTTGAAGTAAATTTCAACCTTGCAGTCTTGATCCTAACAGTTCAGCTTGATTTTTTTTATAAATTTAAATCCCTAACAAAGTCATTTAATTCACCTTGTGATATAAGATATGGCTTATTGGAAGATAATTCAAAATCAAAATCATTGTTGTCTTCTTCAGTACTGCCTGATTCTTCATCGCTGCTTTCGAAACATACATTCACAGGTGGCTCAGGAACTGGAATAATTTCACTGTGGGGTACACACCTGATTGCAGATTGCAATGAAGGATATTTTACAAGATGTTTAGATTTTTTAGAAATTCTAGACACACTTGTTAAACATAAGTAACAAGTTACATGATCCTTTGGTTCACGCCAAACCATAGCTACACCAAATGGCAAAGCCTTCTGCGTACCTTTCAGCCATCCTCTTAAATATGCAGAACAATTAGTGCATACTATATGAGGAACCCATTTCTTATCCTGATTACCAATTTTACACTGATAGTACAAATGAATACTTCTTTAATTAAAGGTGTAATGTTTTTTCTATTTGATTTTACAGTAAACTCACCACATACATAACAAAAGGTATCCACATCATTTACACAATTTCAAGGCACTATGACACTGGACTTTTAACAAACTTAAGACAGCAATAAGATTGAACAAAATTAATTCATTCCTAAATCCAGTGCTTAATACAAACAACACAGTTGTGTTTTCAGCTACATGTTTTGACCTGCACAGACATGATTAATCTTGTCCATGAAGGCTTACTCTTCAGTATTAGATATGATGTCATAATATGTGACAATGATATGATTTAATTCTTTGTCTAGTATTGTTTATTTATAGCTTACAAATTATGTTAACAAAGTTAAACAATAAAAATTGAGCTAACAAAATACAATATAAAAGGTTAAAATGCTAACTGTACATTGAAAAATGAAAAAAATCCTTTAATTAAAATTTAAAAATTTTTTAAAAATAGAGGGTGATAGAAAGATTCCTTTTAGCAAAAACAAAGATTCATATTTGTTTTCAGTATTAAAAAAAAAAGATTAAAATCATGTATCGCATGTTAGGAAACAAAAATTATGTTTATCAGTGTTATCAATAAAATAACATTCATACTACCTGAAGATTTTTTCATACCAGAATAATCTTCTTTTTAATTATACAAAAAAAGGATCAACAACAGAGGTGACTTGTAAATCGATTTGTGGAAAAGTTTGGGCACAGTATTTGGGAAGCAGTTTTTTTTTAATATTTATAATATTACAGAAAAAAATCAGAATAGGCGATGAATATAACTGCAATTCATTACTTAAATTTGCAAAATGTATTCAATGAATATTTGCACAAGCACTTAAATGGTCCTGATTAATTTAATGAAGACTAAACCTGATGATTTGGCTTGGCTGTTCACTTAGGATAGGATGAATTTCTTTCATATAAATTTGATGTGGCATGCAAATTGACTTTTGCATGGTTCAGTATTCTTTTATGATATTTGTATTCTAAATAATAAACAAATTTTTACACTATCAGTTAACCAAACAACATCTACGTATTTAATGCTTAATATCTAATTTTAAAAGTATATATACTGAGTGTATAAAAAAATATATTCGAGTCTTAATAATACATCACCTGGATGAAATCTATAATATTGATTTAAGGCTAAAATCAAAAAGTAAAAAGGACAGTTTTAGTGTATGCAAGGATGTAGATTAATTCCCTATTTTTCCAATTGACAGTACCATAAGCTAAGAAGGTGACTCCTACACACCAGAAAACCTATGTTTTGCAGTTTTTGAAAAGTGAATCTATAGTTACAATTCAAAATGTGTACCATAAGAAGTTTAATTGTGATCCTCCGAGCGAGAACATTCATCATTAGCACAATTAGTTTGAAGCAACCGGATGACTGTATAAGGGAAGAGTATGAAACGACCAAGGGTATATGAAGAAAATGTTGAAAGTGTCAGGGAGTTTTTCCTGTGTAATCCTAAAAAATTTGTTAGGAAGACCAGCCGCAACCAGCAAAGCTGGTGTTGTCAGTGTGGAATCTTTTAAGGAAATACCTACACATGCATTCATACCGTTTATAGTTATTACAGACTTCGAAGCTATGACTATAATGTGCAAGCCGACTTCACGATAAAATTGTTGCAGCATGTATATGAAGATTTTCTTGTCACATTATGTTTAGTGACGAGTTAAAATTTCATCTCAGAGGAAAAGTTAATACATAAATTTTCTAACCTGGGGGTCAGAAAATTCCCATGAACTCTTACAATATAAAAGAGACTCCTCATAATTAAATTCTTTCTGTCCAATATTCAGACCATTCTTTTTCACTGAATTAAGCATAAAAAGAGTTACTTATTTCGATATGCATACACGGCTCTTTCCTGAACAGCATGATGGACCAAAGAATTTTATCTAGTGACAAGACAGTGCACTTCCTCACTGGCATAATGCTATAAAGAAGTGACTGAATATTTTCCCTGACTGACTGACAGAGGTTGTTTGCAGTGGCTTCCAAGATCTGATTTTCTCCTTTGGGGTTTATTAAAGAATATTGTGTTATGTGCTTCCGCTACCTACTGAGCTACCTGATTTGAAGGAGCTGTCGCATCCATTAAAGTATGAGTTAAAGACAGACATGCTGGTTAATTATGGAATGAACGCTCTGATCAGTTGGATGTATGATGTGACAAAAGGTGCTCACATTGAAAACTTGCAGGGAGTAACTTTAAGAGTTACTCTTTCATTTTATTTGTGGTTCTGTAAGTCCAAGTTGAGATAATAAATGTTTTGAAACCTTGACATTCTTTTTTATACACTCTGTATATAATGATATGATAAATTATTAAAAATATATATACAATACATACCCAATATTAAAGTTTGTATCATCAGCTGTCCAGCGTAATAGCACTGTTTCCTCAGCATGAGGACCACACCTTATAGTGTAGTCTCTCATATCACGTAATGCAGATCGTAGAGCAGTCATTGTATCACCAGGCACTTGTACCATCAGGCCATCCTCAACTATGCTTGATTTACCAGACAGACCGCATGAAGCTTTTAATGCACCATTAAACACAACAAAACTAGCACCGGTCACTTGGAACAGAAATAAAAAACACATATGTTTCCATTTTATACAAAGCTAATCTTTATTAATTTAAGATTCACCATCATCACCCAAATTTTACTTCTTTCAAGAACTGACTCGACTCAAGTCTTCAAATTTTCTTTATAAGGTAAATCTAAGTGAACTAATAACTAATAAATAAGGATTAAAACAAGGTTAGTCAAATAAGATATACATTTTTGTTTGGTCATACAGCTTAAATTTAATTAAATCAGAATATTTATATATTTTTAGTAACATAAATGAAGTGGAAAGCATAATTCCACTTACCGAAATCAATTTAGTTCTTTGTAATTGTGTTACAAAGTCGGTTTCTGCTAGATTCCAGGCAATGAAAAAAGCTGACTTAGACGTCACTAAAGCTTGCATTTGGCTGATTTTCATGAAGTTTTAAGTAATGTTAATTAAGCATGGTAGTGAAAAGTTGATTAAAATCTGTGATAGGGCAGGGCAAGTAGCTTATCAGCTGACGAAATGCTGTGACATTCAGTGATGCTGTATTACAAAAAAAAAAAAGTCAATTTGTTGACAGTCATGAAGCTGTTATTTATGTTTGGGCACAAGAAATTAAAAAATTAATTCCTCAAATTATCTGGCTATTCAGTTAATTGCTATGTATTATATAGTTACACTCTCGTTGATTGTTTACATTATGTGACAGTGCAGAGTAAATTTAAACACCATGCAGAAATCAATATGAAACAGCAGGAATATAATTATTTTAACAACCTATTCAATGACTTCTAAATTTACCTTAAATTTTGTAGAAACCCTTAACAGTCTAGCTAACATAACATTAGTCTTATTTATCGTATTATTTTTTAAATTATTTGTATTATTTAATTTATATTATTCTTATTTATTGTATGTGTATTATTTTTCACATATTTATTTATATTTCCTACTTTTTTCATGAGTTTCTTTTACTTCTAAATCTAATTTTCAGTTTTCAGGTTACAAACAATGAGCTTTTAATAGCCACGATTGCTTCTCTCGAAAGTACTCAGGTATGTTAGTAAGGTCTCTTTTGAAAGTACTTAGTCAAAAGTACTTGGTTCAGACTCTTTACTAACTATAGTTTTTTTTCACGTTAATCTTCTTTAATAGACATGAAATCTAGTACTCTGTCCATTGTTCAGACAATGATACAATGGGTAGGTGTTTGCCCTGAGAAAATAAATGGTTACTTATATATAATAAAATACACACAATAAAATAAAAATATGCATGCACATCTATGCGTACAATACATGGATGCACACATACTTTAGTCTAAACAAAACAGAACTAAAGAATATTAAAGAAACACAATAAATATTGCTTACCATTATTAATACTTAAACCAAAGATAAAAATTTATTTACTATTTCTGAGAGCTTAAATAATTTGTTTCACATTTTCTTATATGATAATGAACTTTCATAAATATACCAACAAAACAAATACATAACTGCCCTAACTGGATGCTCTATTTGATTACTAAAATAAAAATGATATGACGCCCAATTTAAGGACCAGTATTCTGATCTTGTTTCCCTGACTGGACAATATCGTATAGTGCATATTTCTGATATAACAAAAATTATCAATGTTTAAATAAGTAGAAAATCAACAGTATAATCTCACATTATTTCACAGAAGCAACTTCTGCTTCTGAACTTCAATTTTTTTATCAGTTAATAATTATAGGAAAGTTCTAAAAGTGAAAGGATAATACTTTTTACTACAAGGCTTGCAAAACTTACTTTTCGATATTGTCTACAATTTCAATTTATATATGTCTGAAGTAATGGTTTAGTGTCTAGCTGTCTATTACTGTGAAAGTTAATTTATTATAAATATTTCACAATCTGTGAGCATCAAAAAAGAAAAATGATTAGATACATTTTCTTCTTTTAGAGGGAGAAATCTATAGAAATTAATGGCAGAATGGAGCATCATTATAATGATAGTAATTAGAACTAAATGATGATCTATAAGCATACAGACAGATTAAACTTCTCTTTTCGATCGACACCATTCAAATAGTCTTTAACTCCAAAAACGAATCTTAATACCAAAGTTATTGACTTAACTGATATGTGGTGACCACAGATCAAATTTGATGAAATAATAAACGAGAAATATTCATTGCTCTTAAATTTTCAAACATGATTTATTAAATTATCAAAAAGTCTACGCTTGGTGGGTTTCACAGAAATCAACAGTGTGAACAATCAGATTTAAAAATTTTTTAAATGCTTGAAACATTTTGACATTCTGTATCAGTACACTGTAGTGATATTGTTTTATGTATTACCTCAAAAATGAGGTCAATTTTTTACCTGTCTTAGACTGAGGAGTTGTCTGACAGCAGGAGTATTTTAATATATCATTTTTTGAAAATTTTTTCAACTTTTTTGGCAGTATGGCATGGCGCCAAATCTTGTTGGAATTTGATCTGAAGTTGTGTCACAACCCTTTCCTTGAGAATCTTGATGTATCCCTTCTCTTTCCAACATATTAATGAATGTTGGAATTGAGCCGGTGAATTATTTTCATCTGATGCTTTTCTAACGTATGTAACCGTTTGCTCCTCAACATAAAAAATCACTCTTTACAAAACATTATTCTAATTTTTTTTTATCCATTTAGCATGTGCTGTAGACTACAAAAGCGTATTTTTGCACATTTCTGTTGTTAAAAACTGTTTTTTTAGCTGGCTGACGAGTTTTCTGACTACCTGCGAGAAATCAGATCTTCTTGGTTTGTGTTTTGAATGTTATGAACAATAACATATGTAAAAGTGTTAGGCCTAAACACTAGACTACATTCTGGGCATCGGTTTTTAAGTATAAAATATTAAGTACTAGCAGACCTGGCAATGCTTCACTATTACTAGATTTGAGTATCTATATATATATATAGATTAAATGAACACAATTGAACATTTAATAAAACAAAAAACAACATTATGGAAATTCACAAAATTAACCTTTCACTTTATCCCTTTTTACTTTCTACTTTTTTCTCTTTTCCCCCTTGATGTAAATCAGTCCCATAGTTTTTTTAGCCTATAGCGGATACACATATGAACACTGCCTTTTACATATATATATATATATAGAACAAAGTCTGCTTGTATATTTGTGTTTGTTTTGTAAATAACTCGACACCAGCGTTAACTAGCAGGTATAGTTTTTGCAAAGATTTTTCTTTTTACATAACTTATATATATTCTGAATATGAGCCAAATTGGCCCATAAATACAATTTTTCTAAACATTTCAACCCCAGCGCCACCTAGTGGCTCCATTTTTCAAAAATATATTTCTTTTCACATACCTAATAAATGTTCTGAATATGAGCAAAATTGAGCCATAAATGCAATTTTTCCAAATATCTCAATCCCAGTGCAATCTAGGAGTCCAATTTTTGCAGAGGTATTTCTTTCCATGTAAGTAACATATATTCTGAATATGAACCAAATCAGACCATAAATACAATTTTTCAAAATATCTCGACCTGTGCCACCTAGTGGGTCCAAACTAATTCAGAAACTTCATGGACGTCCGTACAACTCACCAAGGTTTTATCGTAATCAGATGAATGGTATAGGAACACATACGGGACAAACAAACAAACAAACAAATAACAATTTCATAGAGGCTACCTTCTCTGACAATCAAACAGGTACAGAATATCTTTAAAATGTGTGCTAATTGATTGGGTAACCACCATTTAAACTGCCATACTGCCTTCAAACAATGAATCAGAAATCATGTTGTTTAATATATATGGTCCATGAAGGTTGTTTAAAAACAGACTTTCTTGTTGGCTTTTTATTGCCTGGAATTCCTAAGCAGCCAATAAATGTGGGAGTTGCTGCTTTTTAATTGTAATGGTGGTGAAAATTTTTACATGAACATAAAATAGTATAAAGTGCAGTAAATTAAAAAAAGTGGTACAAATTACTAAGCAACTTACCTCTTCGTGGTTTGTTATGAATATTTATGGCTTGAGTGTGATAAGTATTTTCATCGTCTGAAGACTGCATGCACACAAGATGTGAATCTGCTGCAAGGCTGAGATTAGCTCCAAAGGCCAGCACACTGTCATTAGAATTATTTAATGCCCTGATTACCTAAAATAGAAAGTGAAATATTTTTTATATATAAATGGAATTAAAGGATTTTATTTGATTAACACATACAATTGTACTTTTATTTACGGAATTGCAAAATATAAATAATGAATAAAAAATGATGTGCTATAAAATGTATTTGAAGATCTTATATGTATGAGGTGTAATTGTAAAGTTTTAAGATGGCTTGTAATTTTTCAAAACTGCTGTACATGCAGGATATTGTGATCAATCTCCTTCAGAGTAGTCCCTTTCCGACTAAACACACAGATTCCAACAGTGTTTCCACTTTTGGAAGCATTTCTGGAAATTTTCTTTCTTAAGGGTTTAAGAACCCTGTCCAAATTTGCCTGGATGTCTTCAATTGAGTCAGATCGGTTTCATTTCAGTGAAAATTTCAATTAGGAAAAATGTAGAAGTTGACAGGGACTGAATCAGAGGAATAGGGGGTGGTTGTGGAAGCACAGGAATTTGGTCAAAAATTCCGGTCTGTAATCAAGAACGCACGTTGAGCTGGTGCATTATCAGGGTGGAGGACCCAATTCTTGTCTTGCCAGACCTTTTCTTCTGCAATTTTTGTTCAAACGCTGAAGGACACTTTTACAGTATTCCTGGATGGTTGAATGACACCGGAGGCAAATGCATGATGCATGCACCCACAGAATTGAAGAAAACCTTAACATTGTCGTCAACTTTCGTCACGTTTTTTTTGGTCGTGGTATACTTACACTGTGATGATCAGTTTCGGCCTGATTAATCAGTTCTTGAAACACTTTAAGTCAGTTTTGTTTCTGCTGATCTGACAACACTTTCAGAGTGAATTCTACATTCACTTTATTGCATGTTCAAATCTTCAGTTAAAATTGACTGAACTGCACACAAACTTAAATTCAGTTTAATCAGCCATCTCCATAATTGTAATTCTAATGTCAGAGTGCATTAAATGGCAAACTTTCAAATTTTTTTCGCTGGTCTTTAAAGTGGAAGGTTGGCCAGACTGGAGGTCATCTTCAACTGATTCATGATTAAATCTGTTGAGAATCAAATAAAAAAAAAAAGACCGGCTCAGACACTATTCCTGAAAGCTGTTTTTAAGAGTTTATAAGTCTCAGATTCTGATTTCCTGGTTTTCAAACAAAATTTGTTGTTCAGTTATCTCATCCATTTTGTGAAATTAATAATCAACCAAGAACCGAAAACATATTTTTACTCACCAGGATGCTACTCACTGCTGAACAAAATCACTATGATCTTTTAAGGAAATTTCAAGGGCAAAACAAGCTTCCCCTTCTACACCTGTAGAAAAACCTATCCCCTCCTATTGAACAGTGATGGCACCTATATTAAAACTTTCTACTCCGACCTCGTACATACATTATACAAATTTAATAATTTTGTTGGTTTTCATGAATAAGATAATAAACTCTTCAATTTAACCCATGAGTGACATAATGGGTAAATAATTAAAAAACTTTTAAATTAATACTTAGAATTAATAAAGCCCCAATAGCCTTTTGATACAGAGAATCCTCTTGCAAAAATCATAATTTAACTTACATTCAAAAACCGTATGAGTTATCACATACTTTTCTTTCATTAAGTATCTTAATTTAATTTATATTCAAAAACCATATAAGTTATCGCATACTTTTCATTCACTAAGTATTTAATTTTTATTTTTATAGCTTACCCAAGCTGAATTGGCACAGATCTGATCTAGGCGATGGTTGCCTAGCTAAACGTGTATGTGTGTATAAATGGTGTATGTATCAGCAGGTCGAATGGTAACTGTTTAACACATTAGGTACACTCTTTACACTCTTGATCTACTGGATCTTGGTTATCCGGAAATTAAATCGTTTAACCCTATGTTTTAATTGTACTCGCCCACCATAAACATACCGATCCGATCTTTCACTAAATACACTCAAACCTGTGCTAGCGCAGTTGTAATTATAAACTTATGAAGACTAAAGAGTAGAAAATAAAAAAATATATAAAAAAACTTTTTAAAAATCACTCATATTAAATGCACTAAAATGTGAAAATAAAAAAATATGTACAAAAAATTTTAAAACACCACTCTTAAATTAAACGCACTAAAAGATATAAAATAATTTTAAGACAGTATCTCAGAATGGATTTGACAACAAGCTTGGATGGTGATATGTAAGAAAGTCATAGCTTTAATTTAAAAATCTGATGTTTTTGCCAATTTTTTCATATGCGTGATGAATGGCCTAAAGAGTGGGGTGCAAACATGAGCATCTCTTTCCTTTGTGAGGAGAAATGAATTTTTTTCTGACGCTATTTCACCAGTAATTTGCTAAACTGTTCTTTTTGAGACTCCTGTAGCATACGCAACATGTTCTACAACTTTTTTTGGGGTCACTAACAAACATTCCAACTGCAGCTTCTCCTGCCACGTAATTAAAAACATTGAGTATAAATTATTTTCCTTGATGGCAAATGCCTTTTCCATGTAAATTAGACATAATATGCAAAATAGTAACGTCAGTTCACTACCACAAGAATAGAGCTGATAAATTTAGTAATTTGACTCTAATAAATTACTTCTAAAATTTCACTTAAGACTACTTTCAAGAATTGAAACTCAAAAAATGCTATAATCAGATGATAACCTTATACTCTTTGGATACACACAATTAACTGGACAACTTTTAACTGCAAATACAGTATAAATTAGAACAGAATCATTTAGAAAAACAAGTTAGTCTCTGAATGATTCAGGAACAGTTTGTATTAATAGAGATTTAATGTTAAGAATTACACATCATTCAGTTATTATTTACACAAACCAGAATAAACAAATTTTTATTACGAATGACTCACAGCCTAGGCTAGCATACAGTTGTTCACCACTCCCAGAACAAAGGGCGAAGAGCGTAACATAAACAGTAGATATCAATCTTGTGCGTGTTTGGCTTGGATATTTAATGAGACTATTTCAGAAAAACATTTTACTAACAATCCAATTATACATGTACTCTTATCACCTTCAAAATAGTTCCCTTGGGAAGCCACGAAACGCTTCAAACAGTTTTCCCACCCTTCATAGCAGTGTTGGAACTCAGAAATTGTAATATCCTTCAGATGGTCAGTTACATTTTTTTAATGTTTTCTACTGTTCCAAAATGGTGTCCTTTCAGGTGTTTTTTTAAGTTGGGAACAGGAAAGTCGCAGAGACTCAAGTCAGGTGAATAAGGTGGTTGAAGAACTACAGGAATGTTTTTCTTTGCCAAAAACTCATTAATTGAGAGTGCAGTGTGACAAAGTGCATTGTCATAATGCAGCATCCAGTTGTCTTTGATGGCTGGTCTCACATGGGCAACTGTTTTCCGCATTTTTTCAAGAATTTCTCGGTAAACATACTGATTTACAGTCTGTCCTGTAGGCAAAAATTCCTTATGGACAATGACACACTACCGATTTAATTTTTGATGTTCATTTTTGCTTTTTAGGGATGTAGTGAGTTTGAAGTGTGTCACTCCTTGCTCTGGGATTTTGTTTCTGAGTCATGTTCAAATATCCAAGATTCATCACCAGTAATAACATTTTTTTATGAGTAGAAAATCAGGATCAGTTTCAATTCACCCTAGGAAGATTGTGACACACTTCCACCCTATTGTTTTTCTGTTCAACAGTGAGGTTTCTTGGGACCAATTTTGCACAAAAATTTTTCACGTCCAATTTGTTGGTCAAAATTTTATGACTGTGGTATGGCTCAAATTCAATTATTCTACAATCACTCTGACAGTTAATCATCGGTTGTACCGTATCAAGTCTCTGATTCGCTCAACGTTATAACTTTCTGATATTAATGGTCTTCCACAGCATGGATCATCTGCAACTGATTCCTGGCCATCTGAAAATGCTTTAAACTACCTAAAAACTTGGGCTCGTGACAAGAGCATCATCTCCATACGCCCATTTGAATTTTGAAAAAGTTTCAGTAGCATTCTCACCGAGTTTAACATCTAACTTGATTGCACAACGTTTCTAATGATCAGTATCACTCATTTTTATAACGTACAACAAAAATTCATTACACAAAAAGTTTGTTTACGTCTCATGTGGCAACAATAGACTAAAGATATTAATACGTAATATAAATCAACTGTGGTAATCATATGTTTACTAGTAACTTTACAGTGTTGCCACTTTGGCTGCCAAAAAAACTAGTCTCGTTACTTTATTTACAGACCTTGTATATATTAATTCTATTAATATAAACCACCTAGTACAGAATATTGGTATGACATCTTATCTTAATTTTATTATGAAAGTACTTTGCAGCATCCTGCATCTTCAGTTATGATTGTATTCATTTAAATAAGCTGCATATTAAAAATACTAAATACTTACTAATTAAAAATAATTTAGCATTTTCAATATGCAGTTTAATTAAATAATTGAATCTTGACTGAGGATGTGGGATTCCACTAAAGTACTTTCATGATAAAATTAAGGTACAGTATGTTTTATCTCAATATTTTGCACTAGGTGGTTTATATTAATAAAATTAATAGTACAGGGTAATAATATGAATCTTAAAAAGATTAATTCAGTAAAGTAATACACAAACAAACAAACCTATATGTAAAATGTATCACAAAGTTCTCCTGGGACTTTCATAACCTATTCTACTCGAAAAAATAATGGAAAAAGTTCATATAAATGTATGTCCTAAACGGCTTAGTTTGCGAGTTACAGCTAATGAAAGATTTTGCTATCCCAGTGAATTGAGGTGGTACTGAAACATTTAACAATTAAGGGGCAGAATTAGTGATTTCTTACCTGAAAAATCAAATAAAATACATTCCAGAACCGTACCTGCAGTAGTTTTTGAGTAATCTGGGGTGAAAACTGATAATAAAGGTAAAAACATCCTGTTTTTTATGTTTGATGTACAATAAATTTGTTAAATGGGTAATAAACACATAAAAATTTTAAACAAAACTTGTACAGAATTTAATTCTGAACAAAATGATCTAATGGTCAAATGGTCTAGAACATTTTTGTTTTAAGTTGAATAAAACAATACAAAAGTTAGTAAAATTTGAATTTTATTTAGAGACAGTACACTAGACCAAAGTGCATTATACTTCAATGGAAAACCGAGTACATTCAAACTAAAATTCACAGAAAACCTTCGCAACAGTATCAGCTGTTGCTATTTTATTACCCACATTCAAATATTTTATTGTATTTCTGTCAGTAATAAAAAAATTATTATGAGTAATTTTTATTTTACAATTGTACATTTTTAAAAAAAAATTTTTAAAAGCAATTTTTAACAGCGAATTTTGTTTTTAAAGTTTTTTCACATCATCAAAAAGGAATCTGTTTTTTATTTACATTAAATAAGACCTTTTCTGACAACTGCAGTAATGTATTCTTTCTAAATAAAACTTTAATTTTTTTTAAATTTTCTTTGTTTTATTCAATTCATTTAAGAATTAAATTCTCTACAAGTTTTGTTTAAAACTTTCGTATTTATTACCCATTTAACAGTTATAGTACATCAAACAGAAAAAAACAGGGTTTTTACTCCAATTTATTGGTTTTCATTCTAGATTTCTAAAAAAATTACTGCAGGTCCAGTTCTGGGACCTATCCTATTCGATTTTCAAGTCAAAAACCATAAGAAATCAATCACTAATTCTGCCCCTTAATTAATATCCTAAAAATTTCAGTATTACCTCATTTTACCGGGGCAAGCTGAAATCTGAGTGAAATCTTCACTACCCGTAACTAGCAAAAGAAGCATTATAGGGCAAATGTTTATCTGAACTTTTTCCATTATTTTCACAGGTAGAATAGGTTATGAAAAGTCCTCGGAGAACTTAGTGATACATTTTGCATAAATGTTTGTTAAGGCAAAACTCTGAATGGCTTATCTAATTTTAATTGAAACTCGTAAGCTGATATGTATGTAACTCCAATTCATACTTAGGCATTTTACAAATATACCAAGGTCACTCCTCTTGTGACTTGATCAGAAACTATTTTTCGAAAATTTCTTTAAATGATTGTCATTTTAAGAAAAAAAGCTGTACAACATAATAACATATTCATAAAATATGAACAACTTTTGTCAAAAATTTCTTGCTGAGATGTAGTACTTCATATAATGAACTGTTTCAAGACAGAAAGGGATACGTTAATTTGTTGATTTATACTATCTTCTCAATTTCTTTTATGTCTGTAATATATGTGAAGCACCAGAGGTACAAGAGTCACAGTTGTCTTACAGTAATTATTTTTCACTAAACAGTCTGTGACAAACAGAATGGTGTCACTTATAAAATGCAGGTAGCTTTACCACCTGCATTTTGGGTCTGAGATGCTGATATACAACAGTACATTTCACTTTGTGAAGAAGGCAATAGGAAACCACTTCACTATTCATTTTAACCAGTAAGCTTAACATGGGATGCTTCTAATTCTTGGTTATAGCACATAATTTTTGGGAGTGACCTGTGAATCATATCAAGTCACCTTTTGCGATTGTCACCAATTGACATAGATATTAGTCAGAAAATGTTTTTTCCATAAATTTCATATTTATTGGAATTTTTCTTATGAAGGTATCCATAGCCAAATTTTATCAAAAAAGTTAAAAATGATACTACTGACTGAGTTAGTGTTTAGTATAAATTTTTTAATGCCAATGTTGTAAAAATTGTTAAAAAAAATTTTCTCACACCAATTGGACGAATTTAAAAATACTAAATTTTGGAAATTTTCAAATAAATATTTTACAACTGTTAAGTGCAAATAGTTGAAGAATGGAATTCAATCAATTCCATATTGTTTTGATATTTTGAAAAAATGATTGTGTAAAGTTATTTAAAAGTTAAAGTAAACAATAAATAAAATAAATAATAATTATACTATGAATACCTGATCATATCTATTTCTTGGTAATAATATAGTTGTCTGTCTATCTTCCATATGTACAACCAGACCTCTCACTGTAGGCAATGTATATGAGTATTTACGAAAATCCTAAAAACACATACAATACAGTCATTCAACATAACAAAAAAAATTATTACACAAATTCATGATTATTGTCCACTTAAGTATAAAAAATAAATTATGAACAAGGGAATTAAAAATAATGAAGTCATCAATTTGTGCAACTATAATCAAATTAAGTAACACAGATAGTTTCTTTGAAACTATGTAATTTACTGTAAGCTTTTTCAATTATAATCTCAAATATTATTGTAATGAGAAGAGAAACTTCCATAGATACGAAGTGCAAGAACAAGAGAAAAAAAATAAAGAAAAAATGAGAGAATGAGTAAATGTAAAAACAGAAAAATCAAAAAACAACAACAGAAAATGTTTTTGAGTTTATAGGGAATAAATTTGTGAAATTTACAATTTATTTATTTTGTAAATAATGAGATACTAAGATTAAATACATTCTGTGAAATTTATTTTTTAAATAAATTCTGATCAAATTTTAATCTAGGAATCTTCCAATATCTTTTGTTGAACTGAGAATAGTAATCATCACCTGAAATTTTTCCATGTTACTGACTTCTTTTTCAGTGATAATGTTTTAATATCCTGTACCCACAATGATATGTTCTAAGACTTACTGTGGGTACCTAAATCATAGCTCTACAAAAGGTAGTAGTGGATCTTTTAGGCTTCTCAATACTTGTATATAAAACAAGAGAAGGAGGTATCTTGTTATGAAAAGAAGGGACACCATCAGAATGTAGATTTGTAAAATAAAGTTTTTTAAGGAGTAGTGTCGGAATCACAAGTTTGGGCAGAATAAGGAATGATTGGTCAACATGATCTAGATTGAACTTTATATTTTTTTTTAAATTTGGTACTTTTTCAGATCCACTGAAAGAGTGAACTTAAATTTCAATACCATAGCCATGAATTTACATTTTATCACTTGTTTCATTTCTACTGACTTGAATTAGTTACTGACAAATCACAACACAATGAACCTTTTTGATCAAGTAACATCAAGTACGTAAACTTATCCAAGATTAGAATTTTTGTACTCAGTCACATTAGTCAAACAATTACCAGAACTATTGTCTTTTGTGAAATGAGAGGCATCTGTTGATACAGATAGCCATTCAAAGACAAATAATCAATAATTGATTATCCATCTTCAAATTGTTTTTACTCCAAAACAATGCAAATGGCTTAAAAAATCATAGTTGTAAGTCTGTTTTAACAATCTATGTAAAAAAAAAAATAATAAAAAATAATTGTAAGTTACGTATAACATATCTGTTTCAATAATAGTTTTGTGTAAAATTTTACTTTAATATGACGTTCATACAAATTACTCATTAAAAAAGTTGCAAAATAATACTGAAAGACAACATAAATGACAACAGAAAGCAAACCATGCAACAAACAAATAAATTCTAAATGGATATATGGTGTTATGTTCCACTTCTCTCACAGGTACAGACTTCATATCAATAAAATTCTTCGTGGTAAGTAAATCAAAACGTTTATACTTTTTGAACATACCTGTTTATGCACATGTACTGGTATTAATTTAGTTTTATATGTAGGAAGTATAATTCAAAATCTGGTGTGAAAACTGTGTATTAGAGTAGTCATTTCATTTATATTTTTTGGAAATTCCCAAATGAGAAGAAGGGGGAAAACGGATATTTCTGGGGGTAAACAAGGAAAATATTGATGAGATTTTCTATAAATTCAAAGTTGAATTTTAAAAAACTTTCCACTTATCCTTTCTAACTTAATAAAAAAATAATATGACAAACTTTTGGCAGAGAAATTTTATGCATTAACCATCTTTTTTCTGTAAATGAAACAATATGCAAATAGGAAAAATTTTCAACCATTATTTTAATGTTCAACAGTCATAAACCGTACTTGTAAAAATTGATTCTATAAACTTTCAATTTGCTTTTTCAAATCAATTGACTTGAAATATTTTAATTATTTTATTTAATATAAGTTATCATGCTTTGAAACTTTTTCGAACCTCAAAGGGGGAAAACAAAATATTCCATATTTTTTAAATAAGACTGATTATGGTAATGATAATTAAATACGAAATGTATTTGAATGCACTACAGTGTTATATTATCAGTTATTTAATCAATGTCAGATGGCTATGTTACTTACTGCTAAAATATTGATAATGGTGTGACCGATATCGGTATACAGTGGCTGGCGATGTCTCACTGACAGTAGAGGACAAGGATAATACCTATACTCTGCTCCCAGTCTTAACACTAGACGTATTGGAAATAATCTAGCCCATGGTGTCTCCCACCTATAAAAAATAAAAGGAATGTGTAAAAATCTTATCTACTGTTAAGACTGATGTGATTGTTTCCCAAGTTAATGATTAAAATGAGCAGACTACAAAATACTGAATACGATACCGTACCAACATCCAAGCACTCACTAAGCAAGGTATAGAGAATGATAGCAGAGTTCGATGACTAATTTCCCCTCCCCATTCTTTTTATTAGTAATGCTGTAGTTTGAGTGTTTTTGATTTTTGAAGTCCTATAGATCTTATTTTAGTTAAAACATAACTACACTTTGATTTCAGTAAATTATATCAGGTGATTCAAAAAGAACTTTACAACTTAAAAAGCATATAAAAATTTATTTACACCACTTACATATTTGGTTAAGGTATCATTTCATGGCAAAACACATCAAGTTTCAACTCACATAGCTAATTAGTACCGAATTTGGCCACTAGTGTGTTAACAGTGATGTTAAAAATGGATCCATTTATTGGTGCGGACATGCTCGTAGTGTGTTTTGGTTTCACGATTTGCAGTCAGCAACTGCAGTTCAACATAATTTTTGTAGAGAATATTGTAGGAAGCTTGCTAGTAGCATACAACTTACTCACAGCACCAAACCTTCATTGAGACAGTTTATTCTGTTAAACGTACAAAATCACCAGGATGTGATGTCCATGCATCCCTTAAGCTGCTCTCAAATAACTCAAGAGAAAGTTTTTAATGTAGTTTGAAGAAATCAATTCAATGTGCGTACGTTAGACTGGCATTCCACAAACAACTGTTTGGCATGTATAATGTAAACAATTGCACCTGAAGCCATACAAACTAAACATGCTTCAACACATTACAAATGACAACAAAGTGGCTTGGCTACAGTTTTGTGTAGAAATGCCATTACTATCAGTACGACAGGGCATCAGCTCACTGCCTACTGTCTAGAAGTCTGAGATTTTCTTGATACTGATTCCCAGGTTGGTGGATTGGTCATGAAGGTCCAATGGCATGACCCCTTGCTTCCCAGATTTGACCCCACTTGATTTTTTTCTTGAGGGTTCATTAAAGATTGGGTTTATGTACCACCTGTGCCTGCCGACCTTATTAGCTGACTTTGAACTAATGCCGCAGCTGAAGAGGTAATGCCCGATTTGGTGGCTACAGTCTGGAATGAAATCGACTTCAGGCGGGATGTATGTTGAATTACAAATGGAATCGATATCCAACCAAAGTAAATGTTGGGTGACAAACTTGATGTATTTTTCTATGAAATGAGACCTCATCCAAATCTATAAGTTGTATGTACCATTTAAAGTTGAGAAGTCCTTTTTGAATTACCTGGTATAACAATTACAGGAAAAAAAATAGTGGTGAACTTTATGCTTAATTTGTAAAAAAAGAATCACACACAGATAAGGAAATGAATCACAGAAAAGAATGATCAAAATAGAAAAATTACAATCTTTTTAACAAACCAATAATGTCATGAGTAAGTGGAGCTTCAAAAGAAGAAGATATTTTTATTAAAGACAAACTGTTTTCAAGGGGTAAATAGGCAGGACCATAATGATAAGGACATAAGTTCACTAGTATAGAAATAGAAATAACAAAATGGGGTTAGTACAGAGACCCTTACAAATTGAAGAAAAAACCAAGATGGGTAAAAAAAAATTTGTTAAGAAAAATCAAAATAAAGCAACAGAAAAACAAATTTAAAAATCTTAGACTTAAGTATAAGTAGAGGATGTTCTGAGGTTTCCCTGAAAATTATGTACAGTTTATCTTGAATGTTAGCAGCCGTATGAAGCTTGGCATTGTCATGAAGTGGAATCAATCTCTGATTCACTGATGGTACTTTTTGTTTCTGTAGGTGCTTTCACTTTAACCAAAAGCTGGTAGTATGCAGCATTCATACTGCAATATTCGAGAAGAAAATTAACAAACAATACGCCTCCTGATCTCAAAAGATAGTTGTAGGACTTTTCAGCTGATAGATAGTTTTTGCCTTTAAAGAATAAGGCTCTCCACCTGTACACCACTCCATACTTGCTGATTTTGACTCAGGAGCATACTGATGTAACAGTGTTTCACCACATGAGATTCAATGTAAAAAAAGATTATTTACAAATATCTATTTGTTGAAATCTATTCAGCGGCCTTTGGCAAATTTCCTGTCAAGAAATTCTGAGCCAAAGTTTTGAAACCCACTTCACACAGACTTTGTAGAATCCAAGGTGATCTGTGATAATGTAATAAGCACTTTCATGACCAATATCCACTTCCAAAGCAATTTTGTCAACAACAAGGTGATGATTGTCTTTAATGAGGTCACAGATCTATCAAATAGTGTCATCCATCACAGTTTTCCTGGAACACCTTTTGTGATCTATTTTCTACAGCTTCATGCCCTCTCATTTAAATTTGCTGGCCCGGTCGTAAACCTGGGTGTGTGATGTTATATTCCCTAACTACGCGTGCATACTAATCAAACTTTATTTTTTTGAAAATGATAATATGTTATGCAATCGACAATAGAATCTGCTGCTTTGTCAACTGATGCTACTGACCAGAGAAACTTGAATGCTAAGGCAGCTGGAGTATCCATCTGCACTAGCCCATTCATGTTTCTATACAAGCTATGAAGACAAAAGTCCAATTTATATTTGATTGACACACATAAAATATGGTAAAAAGGAATTTTACCACCTAAAAAGAACACTATAAAAAATCTATTCAAAATCAGACAAAAGCCTAATATTTCAGAAATTGAAAATTTTTACTATAGAAACTAGACAACTCATTAACTTGGAAGCCCAATGACAAAAGGATAATTTCAATCATGGGTGACTGGCAAAGGACGACTTCAATGAGGAGAGATGAAAGGATTTTAGTCTTAGTAACTGATTATTATTTTTTTAATGCAGAAACAAAGTTTTTCGTTTGCTTTGAAATGTTACATGTTATTATATATTATTTGTTAGTGGTTTTGTTTTTGAAAAAAACCCCCAAAAAACCATCTACAAATGCTGTTCAATTAGCAACTAATTAACAAACAAAAGTTTTTTTGATAACTTTTTTTTGTTTCTCGTCTAAATGGTTGATTTTAACTACTTTTTAACATTTCTGTTTTCAGTAAATACTGAAATTCCTATAAAATAAATTAAAAAATCACTTTTATACTTTTAAATTAGATTTAAATAAAATCGTATAATAATAAAACTAAAGTACCCTAAAAAATCAATAAGTGTAGTATGGATTATTATACAAATTATTTATTTAAAAGAATTATAGATATATCATAATGAAGTAACATTATATTATTGGTAAATTAAATATGACTCTACTTACACGAGCAGGTAATATCACTTTTAACAATTAATTAATGACAAGTAATTACAAATAAGATACAGAAAACATAAAAATAAAAAATTTATTTATTTATTCACTCTGGCAACAACAAGCTGACACACAATTAAATTAACCTCTCACTGTTCTTTTTTTTGTGATGAGAAATGAATTACATATAACTCATGAAAAATACCACCAAACTTGATAACATTCGAATCTGCAACTCTGCAAGGTACAATAATCATAAGCAGTAAATCATTTTAAAAAGTAGTAATAACTTTAAATAAAAGATAAAAGAAGTAATACAAAATTTTCATTAAGTAAAGTATAATATAATAAAGAAATCCTTACAAAACAATTAAGTCAAAGATTCCACTGGTAACATTGGACACAGCTGCAATCTCACTACGCATTGCTAAAATTAACCTTCTTCTAAAAACGAAGAAAGAAAAAATTCTGCTAAAATCTTTCAGCAACTGATTAATATTGAGTCATAAAGCAATTTTTAGCCTAACCCCATTTAGGCATTTGTCCATTATCAAGAATGTCTGATACCCTTAGCTTGGTTAAATAAATTAAAAATTTTGTGCTAAGCCTATAATTTCTGCTTTTCAGTTACCATTACTTTTACCTGAATGAAAACAAGTTTACACTCAAAAAAGTAATTACAAAAAATGTTATAATATGAAATCTAGACCTAGATTTTTGGAATGTAATCATTTAAATTTCATTTTTTATTTCAGTAAAAAAATATTTTTAGAGTGAACTCAATTACACTTAACTAAGAATTTTAGTTAAATTAAGAGTAGCAGATGAGACTTGACTAAAAAAAATCTGAATGATATTTTAAATTACTCCAAAGGATTAAATATTGTAGTGAGATTCTAATTACTTACAAGAGGCCAAGAATATATTGTTTTAAGGGGGAAGTCATTAAGATTGAAAAAATCTGTTCTTTAAATAGTTTTATAAAAGATGTATAAATGTGATTTTAAAGTAAATATCAGTTATATTACAAGTATAAAAAATAATAAATCTGAGAGTAATACCATTTTAAATAAAAAATAGAACACTTACTTGTGTATTAACAAGGCAACTAGATAAGGTGGACTGGGTAATATCAGCTTCCCAGTACATTGGTATGAAGGTCTAATATATAAAAAGCCACCATGATCACGGGAACCCAACAAATTTGTACAAAATGAAGGCGAAAATGATAATTCACTAACTGTATTACCTAAAAAAAAAAAAAATATATATATAAGAATTTAAAGATATAAAGAGGATATTTAATATGGTTTTTGTAAGAGAAACATTTTGTAAGCAAGTCTATTAAAAAAAAAACAAAAAAAAAACATATGTATTACAATTATTTGATTATACTGCTCTTAGTGTAATTAATACATTTTATAATATTGTTAATTTATTTAACTTTTTATGTTTGTAAAATGGTAAAGAAATAAGAAAATAAGACAATAAAAACTGACTGATGATAAATAAAATAGACTATTCTGAAACTAGGATATATTTTTTATTTTACTGATAAAACATTAATCGATAAAATAAAAAAAAGGTAATTTCTGTATTGTTTTTGGATAATAAAAATTAAAAAAAGCATTTAATTAAAGTCTGCTTACGTTGTAATGAGATTGTACTATTTTTTCAATTAATATTCAGCTTTTGTTTATTTCACAGGCAATGTTGTTGTTTTGTACAGCTTTTTTCTTTATTTTTTGTTTTTATATTTTAAAATTTAATTTTATATTTTCTAACTGCTAATGAAATTCATATTCATCAGCGGCATTAAGTAAATTACTTTTGATTGTTTTTTCAAAATTATTTTAATTTTAACTCCTGAAAGCTTATGAATTCAGAAAAAGTATTAGAAATTAGTCAAAAATGCTATGATCAAACTTTACTATGTCAGCAAAGAATTAAGAGATTTAGGTAGTTATTTGACTTCCGTGAAACTAATTAATAAGAACAAAAAAGAATTCTTTTTTTGTCTCAGGAAGAAAATTATGTGATTCTGATATTTTATATTATATATATTATATTATTATATATATTATATTTTTTCTCCTGAATTCAAATATGATATTGGCTTTTCCCCACCATTCAAGATTTCCGAGAGACACACATTTATAATTTCAAACATTTTAATATTAACTACACAATATTCAAACATCTGACTCACCTAGAAAGTAAGAAATGACGATTTTCTGCTATATTTTGTCTGTGGAGTGTTCCTCTTGATGGTCCAACAATAATCGATCAGCATATTAGAATTCCATTTGCCTCTTTTCCATAGCTGAAATCTCCTGATGAAAGTGTTCCCTGTACTCATTGCTCACTGCACCAAGATATTCCAAGAACAAATCTCAGTGCGAGTCCAGGAAGGGTACTTTTAAGGATATATTACAACCCAAATTTTTATAAGATGTTATAAGATCGTTAACAAGATCACAATAATTTTTTGTGTTTTAATTTCCCAAAAAACTCAGAGTAACATTTTTGAATGTTTGTCAAGCTGCTTTCTCCAGTGGATTCAATAGTTCCTCAAAACTTTTCATCATGCATAGTGATCATATTTGTAGACCCACAAATATTCCTTCTTTAATTTTTGCATCACTAATTTTAGGAAACTGCTGTTTTAAGTACATGAAACCAGAAGTATAACCATAGCCTTGATGAAATTCTTCATTAATCCTAGTTTTATATGCAACAGAGGTAGATACACATTTTTAGGATTACAAAATGGAACATGTTTCACATTTTTCTGTTCAGGAATGAGTGATTTGCATTTAGGCCATTCTTTTCTAATGAAATAGTTTTTTTTATCCATACTATCCCATTCACACAAAAAACAACAGTACTTTATGTAACCAAGCTGCAGACCAAGAATAAGTGCAATTACGTTCAAATCACCACAAATATTCCATTCATACATTGCATATTGAAGCTTTTCCAATATAAATTTAAAGTTTTCATGTTTCTTTCATGCAGGTACTGATTGGAATTTATTGCCATTATGCAGAAGCACAGCTTTAAACTAACTTTAGAGGAGTCAGTGAATAAGCGCCATTCTAATGGGTTATATTCATTACAAAGTGTCTCCATAAGAGAAGAAATGTCATTACAGAACACTAAACCATTTTCTATAGAAAAATAGTCTTTAAATTTAGAATGATGATTACAATATGTACATTTCTTTGTATTCTTTTGAAGAAGATTCCATTCCTTTTAGCCGGGTAGTAAGCATTTCAGACTGTTTTTTGAGTAACTTTACAACTTGTATGAGATTAAGATTTTTTTGAGTCAGTAAATGAGGCCTCAGATAAACTGCTTTGTTCAAAACTTTTATCACCATAATCTGTTTCTTTTTCTTCCTTATTTCCATCAGACTCTGTGCTCTCTTCATATAATGTCAGATGTTCTGGAGGCTTTGGTATTGGCAATTCTTCACAGTGAGCAACTGGTCACATTGCAGATTGTAAGTTGGGTACACCACTGTATGTTATGATTTTGACATAATCACTTTAATGTTTGTTAAACAGAAATAACAGTCGGAAGAGTGATATTTGGATTCCTTCCAAATCATAAGGATAGCAAATGGTATGTGACATTTTTCCAGACAGTGAGAAGCCTAGAAAACAATAAACAACAGATACGTGGGGCCCAGGCCCCTTGTTTGGTCCCTGACTTTACACCCAAAATAAAGTTCATAACACTTTTTTATTAATGGAGTAAGATTTCACCTTTGGGACTTGAGCATCACTTCACCACATACATAACAAAAACTGTTAGGATGATTTAAGCAAACTTAAAGCATTTTGTAATTAAAAGAAATAAAGTTTTATATGTTTAATACACAATAATTCAGGCACAGAAAGCACTCACAATGATGTGTTTACTGGTTCACTACTACATCACAACTGGCATTGTTCTGATGAATGTGTGCTACACTAGATCACGTCTGTACATGTCTATACACGTCTGAACTTGCACAACAGCAGCAACACTACTCTTTCAGTTAGCTCATCTGGTTCCGTCATGTTTATAATGCTCTAGAAGCTTTTACTTGACAATGGACAAATGGATGAAAAAACGTTTTTAATATTTAAAAAAATTAAAATAACAAAAAACTGTGGGTAATGGAGAAATCCCAAATACATATTTGAAAACAGATTAAAAAACGGCATTAAGTACACCTATTGGTACTCGTGAGACAAAAATCATGTTGACTAGTGAGTGTTAACTATCAAATTATTTTAATAAAACGGTCACTCTTATTTAAATGATGAATTTGTCGCAATAACAAAAACATTGAAAAATCAAATTAGAGAGAGTATTTTTATTATGTAATTAATTTTGTGTTACAATCAATATCAGATGATTTGATTAAAATTAAAGGAAGATAATTTCATGAAGGTAATTGAAATTTCATCATATCTACTTTGCAAAAAATTGTTAAGTCATGTTAGTTTTAGGGCTTTCATTTCATATATTATTGTTTGTTTGTTTTAAAAACAAGTTTTAAAAATGTTACATTAAAAAATTTAATCAATATTGAGGTAAAAAATAAACTAGCACTGACTAGTCCTTCTTACATATCTCAACTGGAAATTGTATGATAAAAAAAAAGAATGAGAATTTTAATTTTTACCAAAAAGAATTAATTTATTCTTCTACACTGATAATATCCTCTTTAAAGTTACACCCAAAGTTGCATCACACTTAAAGTCAGGGATCTTCTAATCCTCAAATCATTTTTTGATACAGCCTTTTTTAAGTTCACTTAAGGTGATTTTTCTTCTATACTTCATTTATCATTGATTTATTGCCTTTTTAATGTTCTCTTACTAAGTGGGAACAAGATAATGTCTCATTAAACATTAAACAACGTCTGAAGAATAAGGAGGCTGAGGCATCAGTATGGTATTAGTTTTGGCTAAAATCACAAATTAATAGTGAAGTGAGCTAGAAAATCCAAAAACTGTTTGCCCACATTTCTGGTTGTTTTCTTTGGACAGCCTCAAGTAAATGGGTAAAACTCCTAAGTAATACTGTTTGTTGACCATACCTTGTGGTAAGGATACATAACGGATGAATGACATCATTATAATAATAAAAACAATAAGGAGAACCTTAACATTTGATTGAACTTGGTGTGCTTTTTAGTCTTAGTTCTTTAGGAAATTTCCACTGGATGAGTAGACCTTCATTTCAATATAATATCCGTACACAAAAGTTTCATTACCTGTTATGACACATTTGAATAATTCTGAGTCATCAGCCATAACAGCTAACAATTGTTCTGTAATGCTGTTTTTGTCGACAAATCAGCAATTTGAGTAAACTTTGCTGTTACTCATTTTATACCCAAAATGCCAGTAGAAATAGTTTGACATGAGCAATAAGACTCCCACCTCTTCAGCGCAACTTCTCTAATATTGATTAGATGATTACTGATCACAATATCCTTTATTTTGTTATATTTTAATTGGTTGTTAATGTGATAGATAAGACCTCCAACCCTTTGTCATCTTCATAGCCCTCTTAAAAACAGTTTGTACTATTCATAAACTCTTGTTGTGATATAACAACCTCATCGAAAGTCTTTTCTAACTTCTACACTACTTTGCTACGCTTTATAGTATTTTTAACAGAAAATGTAATGCAAATCCTTCGTTCCATCACTTTCAAACAAAGTAAATTTCCATTCATAATAAAATACATCCTAATTACTCTGTTGCCAAATTTTAACCGTGTATTGAATATGACAGAAAATATACATTATGTTTTTGAGAAAATATATAAAAAAATGTTTTTGAGAAATTTTATACTCTATAGAGGTGTTGTAAAAGAATGTAAATTCTTGAATTTATTTCAAGTGTTTGAACCACAGACTAAGTCTTTCTGAGTTAATGTTTCATTACAAAACAGAATGAAATTTGAACACAATTAGTGTAGATCAAGTGTACAATTAATCAATATTTTCACTTATTTACTATCATTAGGCACCCTACCCTAATATATGTAAAATTTTATTTACTTGAGAGATGTATACCAAAAGCAGCTAGGAGGGAACAAGTCTGGAAGAATTCTAATTCAAAACGTGAGTGTAAAATCAAAGATGTTAGAAAAAAATCTGTTAGTATAATTACTTTTTCCTTACAGTTATCTATTAACATTATTATTGTAGAAAGCAGCGTGAGATTGAATCCAAAGGCAATCGAGAGGGAAAGTGATTTCTCTCATTACACATGAATTGGTGATGATACTAACTAATCAATTAAATTTCTATATTAATTATTGACATTAATGAAACAAATATAATAAAACTACTTAACATATTATATTTAAGGAATAGTTTAAAAGAACTGACCATTACAACTAAAATACCACATTTAAAGAACAATTTAAAAGAACTGATCCTAACAGCAATTACTATACCGATATTTTACAAACATAATCCTATAATTATTAAAATAAAAATATCAGAAAAGACTAAACTGACTTACCTTTGGAGGCATCCAGATACAACATGTTAATCAATAAAAATACATCTTTAGGAGGACAATTTTCTTCCGGTAAACATTCCAGTAGCAAAACTACTTCATCTTGTCCAACACAAGCCAAACCACTACTCGTAATACACCAACATTCTCTATTCACACAACAGTCCACTGTAAAAAAATCATTGAATTAATAAATGACATTCATCATCACTAAAACCTAAATAAAAAAAGGCTACAGTTTAACACTAAAATATCAAATCTGTGAACAGCAAATCTCACTCCATTTTATACTGAATTTAATAAACTGAGCTCTAAAATAAAACAGAATTAATAGAGTGAAAATTAAAATTAAGTTCAAAAAAGAATTGTTGATCATAAAAATTGATTGTGAAAGGTTTAACTAGTGCCAAAAACAGTCTTACCATAAAATAATTTTTTTACATAGACTATTTGAAATAACTTACATACATAATACAGGATCACCAAAGGGATTCCTCTAAAAAAATAGTAAAACATTGATCAGTCTATTTGGTGAAGGGTAAGTTTAGAAAATACAAAAAAAAAAGTATTACATATCTATTGAACTGAGAACCTTCCTTTTTTTGAAGTCTATTAAACAAGAAAACAAATGGAGAATGGCAAATTTTTTTTTGAATGGTTTAATAAAAAAGAAAAAGAAAAGAGGAAATAATACATCACAGCCAGTGATTTAGATAGTTTGTTGATGACATGTCTAACAACAAACAAATTAAGTATCCCTTTGGTAGAATTACCATCAAATAAACAAAAAAAATTCTAAAAGTACTATTAATGCTATAAGTAAAAATGGTATCATCTATGAAACTTGTGAGAACCCAACTCTTTTACGGTCATGTCATATCTTTTTATTAAAATAATCTAAACAATTCAATTCTCATTTCACATATTAACACTTAATGTATTAAACATAAAAGTTCATAATTTTAATAGGGATTATCCTAAGTGTGATAAAAATATTCATAAATTTATTGGTTTTTAAGAAACAAGACAGACAATCAATGCATTTACAACTACATAAAGTCTCTGATGAGATGTGAAAGAGAAAGGTTGTGTTAAATAGTGCTCCTGCATTAAGAGTGTGTTACTAGTGCTTGTGTGTTAGTGTTCTGCTTCGTTTCCAGCCCACCTGTGTCCCTGACCATGTGATGTCGGCTACATCCCGTTAGGATGCCTACCCAGGCCATTAGCCACATACCACTGCTATTGTCAACGATTGGATAAGTTTCAAAACTTTGTTTAAAAACTTTCTAATTGTATTTATTACTTTAAGTTAATATATTAGTGAATACTATTGAACTTTTACTAAATTAAAATTTTTAATTTTCTTAAATTAATTTATAAAATATAATAACTTTGTTATATTTTATTAAATTAATATTACTTAATTTAATTTAATTAATTAAGCAATTAAATTGGACTTTATGTAAATTAAATATAATATAATAAATAATTTTATTATATTATATTAAATTAGTTCTAGTTTTAATTTAATAACTTTATTAATTTAAATTTTAGCAGTACTCTTCGGATGATTCTTTCTTAATGGAAAGCTATCTAACCCGAACCCATTCTCCCCTCCCCCACCACATGTTCACCTTCCCTGGAGTATTCTGATGGTGGAGAGGATAACGATGTGGGAGCAAGAAAACTTTTAAATTGTGATCGGTAACAATAGGTGATCAACCCTCCGAGGAGCTGAACACTATGAGGGGCAGCTCTGAAACGGCAGCTGCCACCATGGAGGTTGGCGATGGAATTTCCTCGCAACCTCCGGTCACTTGGCGGCCTATCATGTTGGACTGCCCTAAGGAGTGGCCATCGCTGGTGAGAGCAATCTCTGCCGTTGTAAGAGGGCGCCTGGTAGCCAAAACTACTGGGCTCTCTGTAAGGCTGCAACTAAGCAGCAAAGTCGACTTCAGGGAAGTGCAGTTTTCTGCATTCTGAGGGAGTTGCCTTTCACTCCCTTACGGATGCCCCGTCTGGGGCATCCCTTATGGGGTTACTCCGGTAGAGGTGATCAGAAGAGCTGATCTCGCTCGATTATGAGGCAGTTTCAGTTAAAACATGCGACAGAAGGGAGACCCCCCATGTGCCTCGTCACCTTAAAAAGAACGCCAGCCAAAAGGGGCATCTACGACCTGGAAAACTTATTCTACTGTAGAATTAAGGTGACCGCATTTGTGTCTTGAGGGGTCCGCCCCAATGCCACAGATGCCAAAAGTTCGGCCACTCGTCGAACTATTGCCATAGGGCACAGCTCTGCGTGAAATGTGGTGGAGACCATGACATGGCAATGTGTCTGAAGCCGCAAGGAGCCTGCCTTATGTGCAAACTGTAAGGGGTCGCACCTGGCCAATTACAGGAGCTATCCTTATTATAAGGCTGAACAAGCAAAAGGGCACCCAGAAAACATCCGCCGTTACTGACGGACGTACCTGGGCACGAGTTGCCTGACGGGGAAAACTGAACCCCCAGTCGCAGGTAGTTTCACCAGCAGCAATGGTGACAGTGGGAAAAGGGGAATCACCTACCCGCACATCACCCAAGACTAAACTAGCAGTAGTTACAAAAAAAGGTGGAAGCAAAAGAGCCGAACAAGCCTGCACCACAGGAAAAAAAGGTGCCAAACCCACGATGTCTGGCAGACCAACCAATGTTCCAGAAGCCCCATGCTTTGGTCATGATTGAAACGATAGAGGACCTCAGCTCAGATCACTCTCCTGTCTTATTGGAGTTGGGCCAAGCCCCCCAACTATATCCAAAAGGTCAGCGAATTGGAAAAGGTTCTATGAAACTCTCCAACAGGATTACAGGCCAACACATCCTGAACTTCTGACCACACTGGAGGAAATTGACAACACGGTCAAACACGTCACATCGTCAATGACCAAGGCTCTGTCAAACAGCTCTACAGAGAAGACCTCGAGGCCTATCCATAATATTCTCCTACCTCACATCTTTGACGCTGTAGCAGAGAAGCGCCAACTGAGGAGGAGATACCGAATCACCCTGTCCCCCCCCATGATAAAAGCGCTTTTTATATTCAAACGGACAGAATGAAACAGCTGCTGGCACAACATTGAGAGGATATGTGGAACGAATACCTCATCTCAGTTTCAGACGACCACTCCTTGGTGTTCAGGCTAAACAAAAAACTACAAGGAAAGAAGCCCCACCACCTGGTTGTGGGGCAACAAGGCCTTCTGGCATATTCAGAGGCGGACAAGGCAGATGTTTTCGCCGACACCCTGGAAAAACAATTTACTCCAAACCCCCCTCCCGCCACAAATGACGACCACACAACCAAGTTGAAGTCCTTTCTTGTAGATTATTTAGTGGAGGATGCCCCACTAGAAATAGACCAAGTAACTGAGGCGGAGGTTTCCGCAGCAATCAAAGCCACAAGCCCCGACAAGGCTTGGTGTTGATGGGATCAGTGCCTGTGCATTTCAAAATGTTCCACCCGCTTTTATAGCGACCATAACAATATTCATTGTACGTTGGATATTTTCTTAATTGGGGTATGCCTACCCAAACCTGGGAAAAGTCTGCTCTTTCCACAGAATTACAGACCGATCTCCTTATTACCAGCGTTGTCAAAGCTATTCAAAAGGATTTTCCTGGAGAGACTTCGATGATATTTGGGAAAAGAAGTATGGCCTGAGCAATTTGGGTTTAGGGAGGGCCACTCGACGACCCTCCAACTGGTTAAAATAATCAACAGTCTTGTCAGAGGCCTAAATAGAAAAGTGGTAACTGCAACCGTGTTTATAGATGTGGCTAAAGCCTTTGACAAAGTTTGGCATAGCGGCTTACTATATAAACTTGCGCATACGACCGTATATTTGTCACTATGTCAAATTGATATGGTCTTATTTACTAGACCGACAATTTATTGTACGCATAAGGGCAACAATCTCCTACATAAGAGACATAGCCACTGGAGTCCCCCAAGGAGCAGTGCTTTTGTCGTTCTTGTACATGGCCTACATCAACGATATGCCGCTGTCGGAAAGAGTCAAAACAGCTCTATACGCAGACGACATGGCATATTATGAATCCAGAAGTGTAGATTACACGATCGAGAGACTCCAAAGGCAACTGGATCTAGTAGAGCCATGGCTCGATATGTGGAGAATCAAGGTCAACGGTGAAAAATCGGTGGCAGTGATGTTCACATACAAGACACATTCTCCAGCAAGGCAGCTGGAAATCTCAGAAGAGAAAATCCCCTTTGGGAAAACAGTCAATCGGGAATAGTCCTGGATATAAACAGCTTACCTTAGTAGAACATGTTAAATATGTGAATCAAAGGGCAAAGGCCTCACACTATACCCAGTACTGAACAGTGCCAGCCCAAATCCAATGGCAACCAAACTGCTCATTTTTTTGCTATATGTCCTGCCGATTCTAACATATGCTTACCCGGCATGGGGAGTTTTGTTTAACTCCATGCTTCAAAAGAAATTAAAGCCGTCCAAAACATAGTGTTGCAGACAATATTTGGAGCACCGTGGTTTGTCAGAAACGCCTTTCTTCACCACGATGCGAGACTACACACCGTATCTGAGGTGGGGGTGGTGCAGGCACGCAGACTGTTCATGAGATGGCCGTGTTGAGACACGGCCACCTCTGGGACATCTGCTGAGAGGACCTTGTTCCACAGGGTATAAGAAAACAGCCTCACGCCGTTTTAGACAAACCACCATGAAGAGGCGGTATGGGAGTCAAAAAATGTCAAACCAAGCTTAGGAGCCTCTATATCGCATAACCTATAAATGGAAACCGTGCGAAAATTCCAGCTGCAAAAGTGACCATTTTCATAATTAAATTTTGTTAAAACTATAAAAACCTAGACAACACCCCACACCGTCCCACGAAGAGACCACAATTTAATTCAGTCAGCATATTCGACTCCCTCCAGAAAAGGGGGAATGTACATTGCTCCCTCCAAATAACTAGGCCCCCAGTAGGCATATTCCTGCTAGCCCATATGGTGCTGGTACTGAAAGGGCATCAGCGGATGAACTGAAGGCAAATCACGCCGGGAGTACTAGGCTCAAAAGCTTGGTCTCCCAGTCTGACCCACTAAATAGATTTCACGCTGATCCATACGGATAGGAACGGAAATTACCAAATCTGTCCATAAATAAAACTTATAATTTATAACCGCCGCTAAATAACCCATGAAACCCGGCCAATAATACAGCAGCAAGGGACATTGTCCAGGCTCTGTGATCTGTAGGGTGAAATATTGAAACTCCCACCATTCTTGCGTTCTAACTACATAAAAAAAATCATGTGATCCATTTACACTGGATTTAATTATAAATAATTTTTTTCTTATTTTATTTATATTATGAAGTAAAAAAAATTAGCCATTATTCTGCATGAGAAAAAGATCACATAATATTATTATTATATCGTGTGTGTAAAATTAGTCTTAATTTTTCTAGTTATCATATACTGAATACTTTATATTGATTTTTATGCATAACATTGTCAAATTTCACTAAAAACATATAAACTTATACACAAAATTACATCTGACATGGTAAATTAAACTCCGAAAGAAAATAAACTAATAATAAAAGCACATCAGAGAAAGTTTAACATAATCACAAAATTGCTGGTCTTTTCATTTTCATAGCATGCATAAAGAATCTTCTTTACAACTATAATGACATCCAAGTGTTCTAAAGGAAAATTGCAATATATTGTATGCAGAAACAAGTGCTTGTGATAAACACAAATATTAAGAACAAAAGGGATACTTAATAAAATCTTATAAATAACATGGTAACTGTGAGATTGTCCCTATTGCAGCTATGTTTGTCACTATTAGGGTTAAACCTATAAAAATAAATTTTTTATTTATCATAACCAAATATATATTACAAATAAAGCATTATTTTGTAAAGAAATAATACTTTCTGTAAGTAAACATAGAGTAAGGTTTTTTAAAAGATTTACATGGTTTGATAACATTAATACTTACACATAACTCTTTTGATGAGTACAAACAAATTACAATTTATGGCAAATTTAATAGGCTTTTCATCGTTCAATGTTATTCCATTGGTGGCCACACTCTCAAATTGTGAATAAATAGTTTCACCTTGCACTCGCTCAACAACAGGAGGCAAGCACTTTGTATTAGTATCATTGTTCTCTCCGGCTGGAATGAAACTTTGCGTTACAGGATCCAATGGCCTGCGTCCATTGGCTCCAGTAACCACTCGGCTCACACCAACACTGCAGCTGGTAACTGTACCACCTTAAAAACAACAAAAGACTGATTAAGTATATTAGCATAGCATCTAGATATGATAATACAGCAGACACCTAAAATATGCAAAATAATTACTACGTTTTATAATAAATAAATATATATATATATATATATATAGTTAAATCGGTTCCGGAACCGATTTAAACTTTCTCCATACTTAAAATCTCAATTAAGAAAATCGGTTTGCGCCTCCACGTTGGTTCGTCTGGATAACCAGTTAGAAACGTGGAGATTTCTACTGGTGAACTAAATCGGAATCACCTCTCTGTATCACATCCAGAGTTGTAACTCGGGAATTTATTCCCACCCAAGGCTGACTTGCCTTTGAAAGTCAAATATGGAAGGTCTTTTAAAAAAAAATCCACCGTCTGGTAAATACCAGAGAAGGCTGCACTCGGATCCGGTGGGCAGCTGCTTAAAAGATAACAATGAATCGGAGCGTTTGGAAACACCCAAAAACAACACAACTTCAAAATTGAGGATAAGACACAAGCAAATAAACTACATTGCCACTCACAACATTAATTCTCTAACTCAACCCGGCAAACTAAAAACTCTAACAGACATAATGGACAAACAAAATATCCTAATCGCAGGACTTCAAGAAATGAGAAACACCGATCGAGAGCCGTTTGAATCTCAGGGTTACAGAATTTACAAAGGAATCCCCGGGAAACGTGTGATGAAGAATTGCCCACAGTTCGGAACAGGATTTGCAATCAATCTTAAAATAATTGACTCAGTCGTAGAATTTAAGTCTTACTCCCCCAGGATTTCAACCTTAACCCTAAAATCAGCCAATAAATTCTACACCATAATAAATGTCCATGCTCCCACCAATGACAAAAACAATCTTAAAAAAGATAGAGAAGAGATGGACAAATTCTGGGAACTTCTTGACCAAACTGCAAACAACATAAATAAGACCCACACCAAGATTTTAATAGGGGACTTTAATGCCCAACTTGGTAAAGAACGAAGATATCCTGATATTATCGGAAAATGGCCTGCCCAAAAGAAAACTAACAAGAACGGCCAAAGAATTGTCAAATTTTGCAGAAACCATAATATGATCTCAAAATCCACCTATTTTATGAGAAAACCAAACAAATTGAAGACTTGGAAACACCGAGATTGGAAAAAAGGGGAATGGCAACTCGATCATGTTTGCATGGACCGGAATTATCACAAGGAGGAGATTTATAATGTAAAAGTCTTGAGAGGAACAGATACTGGATCGGACCATTACTTAATTAAAGTTAAAATAAAATTCACCCTGCATAAAAAGAAAAAATCACAACCTAAAAACAAAAGAGCTTATGATCCACATAAATTAATAAACAATGCCATCTTTGAAGAAACAACAAAAAATATCAAATTAACTAATAATTTAAAAGAACTGACATCCCAACTGAAAGAAATAGCTGAAGAACTAGCCCCTATAAACCCAAGAAAAAAACACCAATGGTGGAATGAAGAATGTGGCAAAGCAGTCAAAGACCGACACCGGGCTTGGATCAACCACCAAACCCAGAAAACTGAAGAATCTAACCATGAATTCACCAAACAAAGGAAAATAACTCAGAAAATTATAAGAGGAACCAAACGACAAGCCCAAAAAAACTTTATTCAGCAAATAGAAGAAAGTTCCAAGAAAACTAACTTCCAAGACTATTATAAAATTTTTGGTCAGGCTCTTCAAAGATATGAACCACCCACCCTTATGCTGAGAGGAAAAAAAGGAAATATGTCCCACACCAATAAAGAAAATGCTGAAATTTTGGCAGAAACCTTCAATAGACTCCTCAACTGTGACGACCCCCCAGAGCTTTTTGAGATTGACACTGAAACTCCAGTTAAAACTTCACCAGTAAATATCAACCCGCCAACAATTCAAGAAGTTCTCGCAGCCTTAAATGAAATAAAAAACTACAAAGCAAGCGGAGAAGATCAGCTTTTCGCAGAACTCTGGAAACACTCATCAGTTTATTCAGTCAAAACTTCCCTACATCTATGCCTCGTGAAAATATGGAATGAAGAAAAACTTCCAGAACACTGGACCACAGTCCTCATTCATCCATTACATAAGAAAGGGGATAAAACTAATCCGGAAAACTACAGAGGCATATCTCTCCTGGATTGCACATACAAAATCCTGTCGAGAATCATATACAACCGATGCAAAGACCAACTTGAACTGGAACTTGGGGAATACCAAGGGGGATTTAGGCCATGGAGAGGTTGCCCGGAGCAAATAATATCCCTAAAACTTATGATGGACTTATATAAAAGACGGAAAAAACAACTAATAATCACCTTCGTCGACTTTAAAAGGGCCTATGATTGTATACACCGACCATCCATGCTGAATATTCTGAGAAACCTGGGCCTTCACCCTAAACTCGTAAACATGATAAAATTAACTTTAACCAATACCCAGTCCAGAGTGAAATTCAGAGCTGAACTCTCTCAACCCTTCTACATAAAAACTGGATTGAGGCAAGGAGACGGCCTCTCACCACTCCTTTTTAACTACGCCCTCGAATTTGTCATGAGAAAATGGTATGAAATAAATCCCAAAAATATAAAAATGGGTACTAAGAAAAACTCCATCACATTAAATTGCCTAGGATTTGCAGATGACCTCGCTCTTTTAGCAAATAATATTCAAGAAGCCAAAACACAAATCATGAGCCTTCAAAACCTAGCACAAAAGATAGGGCTTCATATCTGTTTCGAAAAAACTGAACTAATGGCAATAGATCCTCTGGTAATAGAGCACATTACGGTAAACAATCAGAAAATTAAAATAGTAAAACAATTTAAATATCTAGGGGAAATAATAACTTATAATTTAAATGAAAAAGTGACATGGCAAAACAGGACAAATAAAATGATTAAATCCCAAAAATGAACTTGGTCAACATATAACAAAAAATGCCTTTCTGCTAAAACAAAACTTAAACATTATAAAACTGTAGTACAGCCAGAAGTCACCTACGGAAGCGAGACCCTTTTCAAAATCACTCAGAAAAACCGAATTGAAAAAATTCTGAAAATAGAGAGGAGAATTGTCAGAACGTGTATCAATAAAAAACACCAAAAGAAGGCCAATGGTGGATTGTGCCAAATGAGGTGGTGTATCGAGAAATAGAGCCTGTTACTGATACTATGCGGAAAAAAAGAATCTCTTTCTTTGGTCATCTCATAAGGACACCGGAAACAAGACTGTCAAGAAATATCATTGAAAAGCTCTGGTTCCAAAAGCTAGAAGTAGGATGGATCAAAGAAATTAGAGAAGATATGAAAGAATTGGGAATTTCCCTGACTGACCTACAGAATAAAACTGGAAAAATTACAAAGCTAAAAGATAAAAGCATTAGATTTAAACAAAAGACAAACAAATGACAAAATACAACGAAGAGGGTGTTTGCGGACGAAGAAAAGAAAGCAAGATCTGAACGGATGAAGAAATACTGGGCAGCTCGGAAGAGTAAAATAATACGCTTTTCTCAGAAAAGATCCAACTAAAATTGACTTAAGTGGTCCCATGCTGGCCGTAAAAGCATAATAATAATAATATAGTGAACATTAAATGTGAAATGATGAGGATTTTTTAAAGGTTAAGAAATAAAGAACACTATGCAGAATAAAATTATAATTATACAGAATGTGAATAAAAAGATATTAAGAAACTCAGAAAATGTCTAGGACTGAAAGACACCTCTATCAGTGAGCTCTGGCTTATTTTTGTATTATTCAGTTCATTTATTAATATAAGTTACACTTTAAATAATATGTCAAATAATAAAAAAAATAATATCTCCTTCAGAAGATGGAAAGTATGAAATACACGTTTTTATAAATACTTTGTTTTTGAGTGAATGTTACAGTATTTTGTGTGTAAATGTTTAGTATATGTCAAACAGAGATGCATGCTAATTTTAATTGTTCATTTTTAAATGACAAGAAATTGAATCAGTTTTTAACTGTTATGTCAATAAGAGATTTCAATAAATTTTCTGAAGGGAAAACAGATATATATACTAAATAAATAAATTATCTACAGCAGTTGCAAATTAATCTGAACACAGAGAATTACTTTTGTTTATTTCTATAATGTGGATGCACTTCTTGACCACACCCATTCTTTAAGTTATGTGAGGTTATTGTTCTTTGGTTATTTAGCATTTTTTATGTTATAATTAGTATTTTGTGAAAGTTTATTTCAATCTTTAATACAAAATCATATTTTCATAATTTTTGTTCTGTACATCTTAAATATATAATAATGGATATAACTCCAAGAAAGCGTTCAAAAATTGTTTCTCTGCTGAGGTTACCAGTATGACACAACAAATAGTTTCTGAGTATATGTTGGACTAAAAATAGTGAATGCTATTTTAAAACAATTTAAAGAAACTAAACTAGTTCCTTTTCACCTCAAAGGAAAGGTAAATGTGGCTGTAAAAAACCACCCAACACAGGATCAGTTATTAGTGAGAGAAAATGACCACTTAATCCAAAATTATCTGCTGCGGAATTAAATCGAAAATTAGCAGCCAGTGGAACAGAACTACATGTGACAGCTGTTAGATGTTGGCTTCTGGCAGCTGGACTGAAAACTAGTCAGCCAGCTAAAAAGCAGCTTTTAACAACATCAATGTGCAAAAAAGGCTCTTCCAGGCCAAAGCACATGCTAACTAGACCAAAAAAGACTGGTAAAATTTTGTTTTCTGAGTCACATTTTTATGTTCAAGGGCAAAATGTTCCATAAGTTAGAAAAGCATCAGATGAAAATATATTACTGACTCGTGTCCAACAATCGATTAAACATCCCCGGAAAAAATGTTTTGGGATTGTTTCACATTTGAAGACCCTTGTTCATTATTTCCACCAGACTGTATGTCAAAAAGAGATGGGTTATCAAGATTCTGAAGGAAAGTGTTGTGACACAACTTCAAAACAAATTCCCACAAGCCAATGGAGTGTTCCAACAAGATTTGGCCTCCATTCCGTACTGCCAAAAAGTGGAAAACATTTTCGAAGAACAAACTATTAAAGAGTTCCCGTGGCTAGACAACTCCTTAGACTTAAACCCACATGAAAGGCTTTGGGCAATAGTACAAAAATGTCCCTCAAAAATGAATTATACAACAAAAATTGTGCAACACACTTGTTGAGTTGATGCCAAATTGTATTAAGTGATTAAGAATCAAGGAGGGCATATTAATTACTAGTTATTGATAAATTGTACAGGTATGATTTTTTTTTCTAAAAAAAAGTTACTTTTTATTGAATAACATGTGCGTTATTAATGTGATCAAATTAATTTACATGCTACTGTATTTATCAAAACTGTCTAAAATAAACAAGTCCAATCAGAATAAACAATTTAGATTAAAAATGGATGCAATTAAAAAATAAGAGGTTTGCAATATTTATCCACTTAATATAAAGGTAAATACACACACACACTTATACTAACAAAATAAATAAATGAAAATACAAAGATAGGGTGAAAAGTTCCAGGTCTGAATACAAAAACAACATTTTTCTGGGTACATTTTGATTTATTTTTTTAGTATTATTCTT
This sequence comes from Lycorma delicatula, assembly GCF_047948215.1. Lineage (NCBI taxonomy): Eukaryota > Metazoa > Arthropoda > Insecta > Hemiptera > Fulgoridae > Lycorma > Lycorma delicatula. Next base: position 111,728,609 of record NC_134462.1, read on the forward strand.
TTTTTTTTATCCACCATTAAGGTTTATATATTTAGCCCAGCATACCACAAGAGTGCTTATGCCAGTTCAGTATGTTAATTTATCAAACTCCTTAAAATAACCATCAACAGTGGGCAATAATTTCATTGGTTGAAAATCTCTTACCTCCAAGCTATTTTTTTAGGTTAGGTAACAAGTGATAAATCACTGAGAGCCAGATCAGGTGTATGCGGAGGGTGCTGCAGCAATTCGAACCATAATTCATTCATTTTTGCCACTGCAGTGACTCAAGTGTGACTTGGAGGAACTACTTGTCTTGATGAAAAAGCATTTTTTTTTGCCAAAAATGCAAAATGTTTTTCGTTAATTTCATCATTGAGATGCTAGAACAGGGTCACAATAATATTCACAATCTATTGTTTCACATTTTGGTATGTTTATTGTTTCACAATCCAAAAAATAGTTGCCATAACTTTTTCACATGAAAAGTTATTTTTACTTTTTTTGGAGCAGGATGACCTTTTCAACCATTATTTTGATTGCTGCTTTGTCTTAGGAGTGAAGTAAATGAACCCAAATCCATCAACCATCACAAATTTACATAAAAATTCCTCTGGATTGCACCAAAGAGCGAAAGACAATCACTTGAAATGTTTTTTCAGCTGGGCATGAGCAAACACATATTCCATCTAGTGCCTAGCTTGTTCATGCAAAATATTGCGTTCACATTCTGTTGACATGTCAGCAGACTCTGATAACTAGTTCACTATCACTCATCGATCTGCCAAAATGATTATGCACTATTTCTATCATTTCTGGCATAATCACTTCAAAAGGATGTCCATTGTGGTTCATTGCTAGTGCACGTTCGATCCATTTTAAGACAGTGCCAGAAGAATCAGCAGAAAGTACAAAGATGAGAGACTGGGAGAAATTTAAAAATTATACAAAAACCTAAAAGTTGAACTGGAAATTGGAGGTGGAAATGGAACAAGAGACTTGCCTCAGGAACACATCCTTATCAAAATGAGTAAAATGTTTTGATAATAAAACAAGCTAGCTATTAACCCAACACAACAATCTTTAAAAAATATTTATATTAGTTCTTTTGGCTCTATCTACCATGCTCATTAGTTATCTCCATTATTAAATAGGAGTGAAAAAATCTGATCAGGTAATAACATTATCAAAAAAAAACAAAAAAACAACAAATATGTAATTGAATTCCATACATACCAGGAGGTGTGCCAACTCTTTTAGTTAAACGGCTTGGTCGTCTAAATGGTAATCTAGGTTCTCCTGAACCATCCAGTTCTGTCAGATCACCTCCTGGCCTTATTCCATCACTAAACATAACTTGTTTTGCAACCTCTGATTTTACTCTACCTAAAAAAAAGAAAAAAAAAATTAACTAAAAAAAATTACTTTTTATAATGACAGAATTAAAGAGCAATAAATAATAAACCAGCTAAATCAATAAATATGATTTATACAACAATTTTCACTCTTCCTTTTTATATTATATTTATAAATAAAAAGTAATTAATGTTTATATTATTAAAAAAATTGCTCAATTCTCTCGCTATATTTTACATTATATAAAACAAAAAAGATTTAATGTTTATTAAGAGTATTAAATGTTACATGTATGTAATAATTTCTGTAAAACGAGACAGATTTTATTAAAGGTTGATTTTTTAAAATTGCAAAGATCTACTGCTGTTTTATACAAAAAAAAAAAAAAAGGATAAATTATTTTACAATAAATTTAAAATTGCTTTAACATGATTTCAGCATTTTAATAATTCTATTTACATTAATCACTCACTACACCTACACATGCAAGCAACATATACAAATACATTCTCTTTTTAAGTGTAAACTGATACATTTTTTACGTAATGAGATTTAAAGGTTTATTTAATTAAAGAAGAACAAAAAAGAATTATAACTGAAAGGATATCACAAACAAAAAGTCTTCAACTGCACACAAACAAGAAGAGTTGAATGTTTTTTAATACCTCATTTTTACTTCCTTGTACGAAGTAAAGGAAGTAAAAAAGTAAATTTCAGTTTACAGATTTCAATGGAAATATCCATTCTGACTAGTTTTGGCGTGAGATCAGTACGTATCTTGCATAACTCAAAAATTATTAGCTGTAGAATGTTGAAATTTTATATTTAGGAATGTTGTACCATCTAGTTATGCACCTCTCCTTTTGATTGCAATTGACTGGGCCAAAAATGTGTATACAGTCAGACCTCTAAATAAAGCAGGGTTTCTGTTTTGAAACATTTGGATTTTGGACTTTCTTAACTGCGGTAATAAGCCCTCATTGAGAGCTTTTCAATGATATACCATAGGTAGTACTTATTTTCAATGGTTCCACAGTTATAGCCAAATCAAATTTTAATTCATGAAATATTTGGATCTTACAATAGGAAGACACATCAGTTTGAATATGACTTTATATACATATATATATATTTTTAACTTTTTTTTTCCTTTAATTTAAATATATTGATTTATAAATAATTAACCTCTGATTATAAAAAAAATTAAGAATAAATAACACTTCAATAATAACAATACAAAAAAATAATTCAAACATTTTTACAATCAGAGGTTAATAATTATTAATAAATCAATATATTTAAATTTAAAAAAAAATGTATATGAAGTTGGATTCGAACAGATGTATGCATGGTTGCAGATCATGTTCACACTTGCACCACATATCTACTTGAGCGATGTGAAACAAGATTAATTATAAGTAATATAAACTGCTAAGGAAATTTTTAGGGCCATTTTTCTTTAGCATAACTGAATATTGTGTGTTAGTACTTTGTGATGAACACACATAAACAGTGTACTATTCACACACGCAATATGGTTCAAATCGGTGTCCTGAAGTCTGTGCCTTCCGCTTGTTAGCTACAGTCATATGGATCTTAGGTGCCTTATACTGATTTAACATTTTATATAAAAAGGTCACTACAGTTATTTTCTTTCAGAATTAGAAATAATTTGCTTATGAAAATCAATTTTTTTTTAAACATTAAGCATGATCTTAATATATTAGAATAATTTTATTTCCAAAGCCTATCTTGTTTTACCTTTTACACATTTTCAAAACCAATTAGCTATAGAATATTGAAATTTTGTATTTAGGACTGTTGTAACATCAAGTAGTGCACTTCCGTTTTAGATTACAATCGACTGGCCAATCGACATTTAGAATAATTGAAAATTATAATTTAGAATCAAATTAAATTTTAATATCAATATAAAATTTAGTAACCTTCTCCTGCTTAGTTTTTATTTTAATTTTGTTGATGGTTAAATCATAATAATTTTTTTAAAAAACATTGTACTAAATAGATATAAGACTTACACTTATTTAAAGAATAATAAAGGGACTTTTACTCTATCCTAATATTTCTGGTAAGATTGTTAAATTAATAATTGTATAAATATTTGATGTTAATAAAAACTAATATTTTAGCAATTGTGTAACTGTCCACCTTATTAAAGAATTGGAGGGTCATATCTCACTTTCAAATGAAATAAATTTAAATGAAGTACAGTAAAAAATGTTTTGAATATGTAATTTATAGGTGTATAAGGAGGTCATATGGTGTCCAAATCAGATTTTTAATGCAGCTATTCATATATAGATATACGCAAATCATAAACCACAACCCAGAATCACCATTACAGTATTCAGTCAATATGAATTTGGGACTCTGCAATTTTAAACTATTTTATTAATTTTTTAAAGATTAATGCTTTAAATTTATTTTATAAACAATGCACAGAAATTACAACACCAGCGGATTAAAAAAAAGATGATTAAAGAAATGCTAAAAACTAAAAACAAAATGATTGGATTAGAATTTACCTTCTCTCTTTAATACACCAACAGGAACTAACACTGAAGGAGGTGGTTGATGTAATGAACCTGCTGCCTGTTGTAAAGGTGGAATTGTTGAACAATATTCCATTGGGTTATTTGGATTCGGCTGTCGTCCTAAAGGACTTTTACCTTCAGACGAAGAATTTGCTATAATAGATAAAAACATATTTAACTGATATTCATTACTAAAAGCTGTAAATATAAACAAAATGTGGAAGCAGCATGAAAGTTCAAAGACTTCCTCTTACACCTGTTGCCATAATTATTAATACTATATACGACAAAAGAAATTAAACTCTCAGTATTATTTCTGAGAAAAAAAAAGAAGAAATCCAAATGAAACAAACTTCCTGTATTTTTTGTAATCCTACTAAATGATTCAGGATCACCTGAGGATACTGTAGTTGATTTAAAACATTATGGATGTAATATAACATTGAAATAAGTTTTTTCTGACTAAAATATGATACTGTACGGTTTAATTGATGTTCTACGCTATATTAGTAACAGTTTTTAGTTTTAAAATTCAGATCTTAATGATTATATGACAGCTTGTAAGCATGTGCATGTGCGTGTGCACACACACACACACACATATATGTACGTCATAACATATTTCTTTTTTTTTTCTAAGCAAAATATATAATTTTTATTGTTATTTAAATTATTCAATTAGTTATACATTCACTACGAATAAAAAAGTAAACTCTAGAATATATAATTAGATTAACACACTAACATAGCTGAAATGTAAATCAGAAATTCTTTACATTTTGTCGCTTTTCATTAATGGATGACAATTTGGTAACAATTATAATTAATATACATCAACAACAACAATAAGAGAAATATTACAAATATCATTCTTAATTACTTATCTATTATTTATATTTATGACTGACTAACACAGTAAAAATTAAGTAAGGTCTCTTAACTTTATATCTCCAGAACATTTTCACAGTATCCCACAATATCAGTAGCTAATTTTTCCCTGCACAGATTTCTCCTGATAATGGGTTCCCATCTCGCTCACTAAGACAAATAAGATTACATTATCTTTAACTAAAATGGAAAACATACATTACTGATTAATGAGTTTGTATTAACCATCTCAAATATACGCTGCAATAAACCGCTTCAACTTTAAATACTAGTCTCTACAGAACAGGATCAGGCTTCCCTAAGCAAAATCCTTATCTATCCTAGAATTTTATAACATGTGAAAATATCTACCTAGCTATAAAAAATTCTTAGATTTTAGAAAAGACAATAACTACCCCAATTGCACTAGTACAACCCTATTTTTATGTTTCAATCTCCTTCTTTTATGTTTTATTCCTTTTTCCTTGGATGAGGCCTTCCTTGGCCTCTTACTCCTATAAAATCAATCCTCCTCTAAGAAATCTAGATGGATTTCCAGTTTTTAATAGTTGAGTAAACCTTAAGTTTTCCTGGGGGAAGTTAACAGAATAATTTTCTCATCTTTGTATGCGGTTCGTTCATCTTTTCAGCACTGAAAACCAGGCAAAAGTTCAAGATGAGCGATAAAAAATTTCCATCAATACTGATTTCAGTGTATTTTGAAGGTCTTAGTGAATCTGACAAAATACTTGAATTTATCAAAAATTTAAAACAACTACATTTAATGGAGATATTTCAAATAAAAAGTGTTAACAGATTGATATAAAATCATCCTGAATATTTTTATTTTATTACTTTACTATAGTAAACATTTTCAATACTCAAATAAAAATAAAATGTAATTAAATAAATTTATCGAGAAAAAAAGAAGGCATTAACATGAAATCTCTCAAGTTTTTATTAATTACCTACCTTTGCCAAGTATACTGAAGCAAGGTTGGCATACCCTGGCTTCCCCTTCCATAAACACTAGTTTTGTTTTCATGCAGCAACATTTTGAACACAGCACCTACAATGACAAATGTAAAATAACAATTTTAATAATCTTATTAACTATAACATACAATATTTACAATCAGACCGAGTATATTGGTAGGATGTAAATCTCTGTTTGGGATACTGCCAGTTAAAAGGGAGACACACCATGTGAATCCAACAGCTATGATTAACAGCAATAACTTTTACCATTTGCATAAACTTATTTAATTCAAACTTATCTGTTTACATTAGTTTGAGGTGTGTTCACAATATTGGCTTTCTAAACAATATATAGTATTTTGGGATGGGAAAAAAAGTCCTAAATCGCACTCCCATCATGAAAAGCAGCAAGATATTCTATAAGAGGTCCTTCAGAGTCCTGATTTTCATGTTTTATAATCATTACAGACTCAATGGGATCCATGGGAACAGCCTGAAATTTTCTACTATAATTATAATTTTCAAATATTTTCAAGTGGTACTCAGAATTTTCAAAAGCATCAGTATCAGTGTTCTACACAAGACACTATGTTGTGTATTAATAGAGAAAACAAACTGTTTTTGACAGTTGCAACCTTATAAAAAGGAATTGTTCTTTTGCTAAATGACTGCATCAATTAAATGCCAGTCAAAAACTCTTTCCATTTCTTTACTACTACATTGTAACTCCTTTGCATTATTATATAAATTAATTTTTGCATTAACTTCAACAGTCACAGACAGACTGAATGACCAACACGTTTCTAATATGAAAACTTTAAACTGTCCTTTACTCCCAAATATTAATGGATAGCAGAAATGATTCATTTATGTCTGGATTAGGCAGGAAAAAAGAAAAATAGAAGGCTAAAATAAAAAAAAAGTGTGAGGTTAATAAAGACACTTTGTTTTATCTGTTACTTAAGTAATAACAATATTGCTCTGCTAAAAATAGTTAAATAAGAAACCCTAATCACTGACATTTGGTACTGTAAACCACTATCTCTTTGGTATTGTAAAATAATATCTCTTAAAACCTAATATCTGAAAATTTCTTTTCTCCTTGTTACAAGTATTCAAAAACGTATCTACCCCTATGACAAAATGAGATCATAGAACTGATGCTTATACATGTGATGAGTTGTCAATTTCTCCATTTCCATAAAATACTAGCAGACCCGGCAATGCTTTGCTATTGCTAGATTTGTGTGCATGTGTGTTTATATATATAAACAAATAAATGAAACAATTGAAAATTTTTATAACATTAACAAAATGAACATTACGGAACTTCACAAAATTTAACCTTTCCCTTTTTCCCATTTTAATTTTTAACATGTTCCTTTCCCTTTCCTTCCCTCATTTATCTTTCCCTTATTTCCCTCCCCCTTCCTCTTTCAATTTCCATTTCCCCAGTTTTTCCCTGCGTCTGAACCGGTCCAGTAGTTTTTTAGTCTATAGTGGACACACATATCGGAAACACTGAAATGGAATTGTAAAATATTTAGTAATAATAATAATAATTTTTAAATAGTAATAATAACAATTTAAACAGTGTGTGTGTTGCTTCTATGTCCAAAGATAGGGCTGGTTTTAAAAAAAAGCATGTTTTACCTGTTACAGGTGTGACATCTTAGGTATATAAAAACACAAGTGTATTCGAATGTAATGCTGTGTCAAAATGTCAACCAATCAGTGAAGAACTTTTGGAGATTTAAGATTTTGAACAAACGAACACTTATAATTTTATTTATGTAGATTTATTCCATGCCGGAAAAAATAACGCAGGGTTGCTTTATTATGAAGTATTATTATACCAATACTTTATATACAAGATCAAGAAAAAATCTTTCAGCAAAAGAATCTAGAAAAATCCTGCTCTATCAAATGAGCAGTATTTCAACCAAAGCGCAGATAATTCCTGCTTGGTAGAGAAGCATTGCTTAATATTTTACAAAATTCTTAAGCAGAGTTCAGTGTACTGCTAAGAATCTTTCTATACATTTCAAATAAAGTAACACATATGATAATGCATTATTAAATAATTTCTCAAAAATATTAATACAGATAACAGTAATTGATTAGTATATAATACTGGAAATCATTACTATGCAAGGAATATTATACAAACAACAAATACATAGTAAATAAACCCACATCATAAAGAAAAGTAATAATACTTATGATATGTAATATTTACATCCTGTGTACTAAAATAACTGTAAATTTCTATAACTGATATTTATTTTTATTCAAAATATTTTAACATTAAAAACCAATTAATAATCATTTAACATCATATTATTAAAACATATTTTCAAATTTTTCAACTTCTATTGAGTACCTTTGCAATCTCTTTTTTAAAATGACTTTTAGGAAAAAAAAATTAATTAAAAAGTTAAAATTATATACTTTTATATCTTACTTATTGAAATATAAATACATTTTTTTTTTCTATGACTGGGATAACAAATATCTATTTCTATAATTTTAACATTTTAATTATGTTTAAATTAATTTTTCATAAAAAGCAGTGTTGAAAAAACACAGATCTCTGTGAAAGTAATCTGTGGAAGTTATCAAAAGGCAAAGCAATAATTGACAAAATTTGAAAATTAACTGTAAGAAAATAATTATATTCTCACACATGCACACATAAAAATCTTCTTATTTACATATAGATACTTAAGTACTCGTGTGCATGCACAGACAACTATATTTTCTCTTAATTTAAAATATTACCATAATGCAAACACTAAATTGTGCTACAGTTGGAAGGAGCGCCGGGTGAAGTTAACTATGAGTTCAGTGTCTGACTGTTTGAATGAGTTTCTGACTAGCCATGGATGCTTTGCCTTTATGTCAGAAATAGAGCAGATGATCGAGGTGTACATATTGTGAGGAGGTGGATGATACCAGGCATGTCATGTTTAGCTGTGAGGTAGAGGGAAGAAGAAAGGATGAGGTACTTCCTAAAGATAGGGCTGCTGGAAGTAAACATCAGAACAATATGACTTTGAGCATAGATAACTAGGACGAGATCTGCAGGCTGATCCAGATTTTGCATAGTAAGGAGGAGGAGGAGGAATAGGTAGCGGGTTATTCCTAGCACAGATGTGACGTTCGTCCTTGCTGGGAATGGTGCCATTCGCATTAATTTGTGGGTGTCATTTTAATGTGTTGGAAACCCAGAGTTGACCTGTGTCTTCCTATCTCTGGATTATTGGTTACAAAGTTTGAACAAGAAAAGGAGTCAAAATTTTGTTATGAAGCTGATCAGGGCGACCATAGCTGGAGAAAGTTGCATATTGTTTTTATATATATATATATATATATATATATATGTGTAGTATAGTATATATGTTTTGTTTCTATATATAAGATGAATGGTATTGTAAACTGTATTGTATTTGAATACAGTATTGTATTATGGTGTACATTTTGTATATATATTGCAAATGTTTAAATATAAGAAAAGCACAATAAAACTAACTAATTTACGCAAATTTTTCAAGAACAGCAAATCCTTAATACTATGCTGAATTCAGAAGCCAATAATAACAAAGGAAGTGGGCCAGCTTAGGAAACACTATGTCAATGAAGACAAAAACATTGGTTTTAGGTAATCCTAGCATGGAGGTTATGTTCATCTGTGCTTCGGCAGGAAAGGGGGGGGGGGGTTCAGTGATGTGCTGCAAACCATGCTATGGCCTATCTCTTCCACTGTTTGGGGCTAGTCAGTGATCGGTAAAAAATATAATACCTCACAGGGACTGAATATCACTTCAGTAAGTCTGGTCTCCAGGGGAGGGTTTAGTCGGTGAGAGCTGACTGCCACCCATTCACAGGCGGATTGTGGCTGGTAGAGCTTTTCTCTCCTAAAATGCAAAAAAAATTGCATATACTAAAAGTAAAGGTTTTTACCAACCTGACCACATGCACGACAGTGATGTCTTCTTTTGACAAGTGTGAATCTTTGCTGACATTGCATACAGGTCAATGCTTCTGAATCTGGTACCCAAAAAGGTGGTACTTTTCCCAACTGACATTCTTCAGACGATAAGTCACATGATAATGATGGGCTATTCACATTACCACTACTTACTTCGATTCCATCAGCACCTGTTGCAAAATGAGGAGTAACAGACATTACATAACTAATAAAGATATAATCTGACAATTGTTGTAGTTGGAACGAAAGGAATTATTTCTGAATAATTAACTATTATCCAGTTATAATTTTTAAATAATTTTCTATATACAATAACCAAATAATTAAATCTAAAACAGAAATGTTAACCTTTTATCTGCTTAACCAACAACTTGGAGCTAATAAATGCTCAGTGAAGTAGAACAGTAAGCCAAAAAGGATAGTTACTTTTAAAGGAACATAACTGTACTAGGAAAAATATTTACAACAGCTGATACACAGTAGCTGAATGTTATCAATATTGTTTACTTCAAAATTATGATACTGTTGGTGCAAAATATCTTTAAGACTTAAGAATAGCTTTTAGTAATAAAATTAACATCCCTATATCTTTTTAACAAACCAAATGTTTCACAACATCTGTAGTGGCTTGGCAATAACATTCTGATATATACTGAAGTACATTTAAATTCCTCTTAACAAGTTACTTGCTGTTTGATCATAGTCAGTCTTAATAAACTGTACTGCAGATAGTTGATATAATCAGCGTTCCTACCGAATTTTAAGATTAGTTTTCCCTAACTTTTCCTGACCAATTTAGTAAAACTTTCCTGACTCATAATGTTACGCTACTGCCATTTACTCTACAAAATATACATATATTTTATTTTTTTGCAGCCTCCACCATCCCCATAGCTGCCCAACTCATGCCTTTTATTATTACATTCATTTTTTTAATTTATGTTTTAATGATTTTTTTTAAAAAATATACTTTTAAAATTGGGTTATTTTTTGCGATAAATTTTTTCAGTAAATTACACTGGAAAGTACAAAAAAAAAATTTAATAAGTTTCTTGTATTAAATGAAAATCATGTTAACCAAAAGCAACACAAATAATAAATAAAACTAACTAAAGCAATTTTTAAAAATAATTGGCTCACACCTAAGATTGTTTAAACATTTTTCAAAAAAATAGCCAACATTATTTTGCAAAGTAAATAAAAAACAATATTTAATAACTTGGTTTGCATAAAAATGCTAAGGAACACAGATTTCAATTTAATGAAGAATATATGTATATGATATGTAAATCAGATGGGTGGATAAAGTGACAAATGAAGAGGTATTGCGGCAAATAGATGAAGAAAGAAGCATTTGGAAAAATATAGCTAAAAGAAGAGACAGACTTATAGGCCACATACTAAGGCATCCTGGAATAGTCGCTTTAATACTGGAAGGACAGGTAGAAGGAAAAAATTGTGTAGGCAGGCCACGTTTGGAATATGTAAAACAAATTGTTAGGGATGTAGGATGTAGAGGGTGTACTGAAATGAAACGACTAGCACTAGATAGGGAATCTTGGAGAACTGCATCGAACCAGTCAAATGACTGAAGACAAAAAAAAAATATGTATATGATGACAACTTAAAGGGAAACTAAATCACTGTGACTAAAAGTAATACAGAGAAAACTAGAACAGAACACCTAATTCTATATAGAAAACGAAAACAAACATTGTTAACATTTACCTGAAAAATATTTTGTTATTATTATTCTAATATATTTGCAGAATGTCATCAAAATATGGTGCAAGAGAACAATTAATGACATTAGAGCTTTTAGTAGCTCCAAGCTGGAATTGATACTACGCACTATCATGAAAATAATTTTAAAAGTTGCACCAATATCTTCACATGAACTTTAGGATAACTTATTTTGTACAGCACCAAGAACCCACATAATCTCCGCCTTGGAAACATACCATTTTTACACAAAGAAGAAATTGTTGCATAAATGAAGTTGAGGATTCAAATATATCATTTGCTGCTAAAATGCTATTACTATGACCAAAAGATCCAGGCAAAGATCACACAGATTTATCTCAACCACCGTTCTCACAACTATTGGTCAAAGTATTAGACTGCTGAGTTGAAGTACCACTGAGAGATGAAAAGGTTTTCAGAATTTCTTATCTTAATTATTTCATTATGCTGCTTTCCTTTACTGCGCAAAGTCACTGCCTTTCAGCCCATAATGCCCAGTCCAAAATGTTATTTAAATTTTTGTAAATTTCACCAGTGAAAAAATTAACTGCAATTTGGAATATTCCTCTTTTAATATAAAAGAATAATTAAGAATAAAGATACCAAGATATCATTGGTAAATGGCCTGTACAGAAAAGAACAAACGCAAATGGCCAAAGACTGGTGGATTACTGTAGAAATCACGACATTTTATCTAAATTCACCAGACTACCCAGAAAAGCCAAAAGAATGAAAACCTGGAAAAGTCCCAACTGGAAACTAGGAGAGTTTCAACTTGACCATGTCTATATGGAAAAAAATTCACACAAAGAGATCTACAATGTAAAAGTGATGAGAGGTTTGGAAGTAGACTCAGATCATTACTTAATCAAAATTAAAATCAAAATGACACCACGGAGAAAATCTGCAAGGGACAAAAGATCTAAAAAGCAATATGACCAGAATAAAATTACAGGAAATGTCACATACACCGAAAAACCAGACCAACTAGGGACTGAAAACAAACTAGAAGCCCTGGTGGAAAAACTAAAAGAAATAGCATCAGAAATTGCACCGCCAGATAAAAAAAGGAAACACCAGTGGTGGAACATTATCTGTGATCAAGCACTGGCAAACAGACACAAGGCTTGGTTGATCTTCCAATCAAGAATGGCAGAAGAGAACCAACAAAAACTAAGAATGCAAAGAAAACTCGCACAAAAAATAATCCGAAATCAAAAGAGAGAGTATCACACGAAATTACTAGAACAGATTGAGGAAGACTTCCATAAAAGTAATAAAAGACAATATTACAAAAACTTTAAACTGAAGAACACTACATTTAATGCCCCAACACTAATGTTAAGAAATTCAGAAGGAAATCTGGCACACACTGATAAAGAAAATGCCAACATCATGAGAGAAAGCTTTAGAAAACTTCTGAATTGTGAAGAACCAAAAGAACTTCTGGAAATAAACACAAATACCCAGATTAAAACACCAAGAGAAAACATCCTTCCACCAACATTAGCAGAAGTAAAGATAGCTCTGAAGCAAATGAAAAACAACAAAGCAAGTGGAGAAAATTTCCTGACTGCAGAATTATGGAAGAACGCGTCAGAAAAAGTACACAGAAATCTCCACAAAGAAATGGTAAAAATATGGCACAAAGAGGAATTTTTGGAAGAATGGAAAACCGCAATAATCCACCCTTTATATAAAAAAGGTGATAAAACCAACCCTGACAACTATAGGGGAATTTCCTTACTAGATTGCACTTACAAAATTCTATCAAGAATAATTTACAACAGAATCAAAGACCAACTGGAACAAGAACTAGGGGAATACCAAGGGGGATTTAGACCATGGCGAGGCTGCCCAGAACAAATTCTAAATTTAAAATTAATTATAAGGTATCATAAAGTAAGGAATAAACAACTGGTAGTGACTTTTATTGATTTCAAGAAAGCATATGATTGTGTACATCGAGAATCCCTGCTAAAAATCCTGAGAAATTTAGGGCTTCACCCAAAACTAGTCAAAATCATCAGACTAACACTAACGGATACCAAATCCAAGGTTAAATTCAGGGGAGAAATATCTGATCCATTCGACATCAAAACAGGACTGAGACAAGGAGATGGACTGTCACCGCTTTTATTCAACTGTGCCCTTGAATTTATAATACGGGATTGGAAAAAAATAAATAAAGACAACGTTAAAATTGGAAAAGGTATCTCAGTAAATTGCCTAGGCTTTGCGGACGATTTAGCCCTACTATCCCAAAATATAGAAGAGGCCAGATACCAACTGTCAACACTGGAAGAGATTGCAGGAAAAATCGGTCTAAAAATTTCATATGAAAAAACCAAAATTATGGTGAGAGACCCACTATGCATAAGCAAAGTAGTAGAAAACTTTAAATATTTGGGGGAAAACATCACGCACAACCTCCAAGAAAATCCAAAATGGAATGAAAGAATAAATAAACTCATCAAAGCCACAATAAAAACACAAAACATCTATAACAAAAAATGCATGTCCATAAACACAAAAATAAGACATTATAACTCAGTTATCCAACCAGAAATACTTTACGGATGCGAAACCATATTTGACCGTACCAGACAAGGTTTACCGACAAACTGGAAAAGATTGAAAGACAGATTCTACGATGATGCATCGGGAAAAACATTAAAAAAAGACAGGATTTGGAGAATTATTCCAAAGAAAGAGATTTACAAAACTATCATCCCGATAACTAATAAATTTAGAAAGAAGAGAATTTCCTTTCTAGGAGATATTTTCAGAATGGAAGGGACCAGACTAATCAGACGGATAATCGAACTTTTCTGGAACAAGAAAAGCAGACCGAACTGGTTATACGAAGTACAGAAAGACATGGAGGAATTAGACATAACCCGTGAAAACCTAAAAACGAAAATCAGAAACTATGAGAAATTAAAAAATAAAGAAACAAGATTCCTATCAAAACCCAAGAAAACAATAAGCCGGGTGTACTCTGAACAAGAAAGGGCAAGAAGATCTGAAACCCTTAGAAATTACTGGCAAAAAAGAAAAGCTGAAAAACAACAAATCAGCAAGAAAAGAAAGAACTTGCCAAGAAATATGAACTAAAGTGATTCATTATGGTCTTAAAAGTAATAAAAAAACAAAAAAAAGAATAATTAGGGAATGTAAGTGAGAACAGAACATGTTAATGGCTACTTGATGCACATAGTTGCAATGTGCTGGGAGATGGGATTGCCAGTTCTCAATGCCAGGAAAGTATCAAATATTTTGACATTACTTAAAGAAATACTTTATTAATAACTAACATTATTAAACTTAATTTAGTAACAAAAATGCAATTCTGATTTTTTTTTAAATTCCTGACTTATCCTCCCTGTGGGAACAGTGATAATGTACTTTTATAAGTGACTTTTACTAATATTGCCATTCTAATGGAATGGAATGTACCATTCCAGCCACTGTAATGTAATAGTACAGATTGTCTTTTAATTGAAAGATTTAAGATAAGGCTTGGATTTTTGCACAATCAAAATCAGCAAAAAACAAAAAAAAAAAAGGACAGAAATAAAACCATATTTTGCACTATTTCAGATTTCAGATTGAAAGACAGATTCTACGATGATGCATCGGGAAAAACATTAAAAAAAGACAGGATTTGGAGAATTATTCCAAAGAAAGAGATTTACAAAACTATCATCCCGATAACTAATAAATTTAGAAAGAAGAGAATTTCCTTTCTAGGAGATATTTTCAGAATGGAAGGGACCAGACTAATCAGACGGATAATCGAACTTTTCTGGAACAAGAAAAGCAGACCGAACTGGTTATACGAAGTACAGAAAGACATGGAGGAATTAGACATAACCCGTGAAAACCTAAAAACGAAAATCGGAAACTATGAGAAATTAAAAAATAAAGAAACAAGATTCCTATCAAAACCCAAGAAAACAATAAGCCGGGTGTACTCTGAACAAGAAAGGGCAAGAAGATCTGAAACCCTTAGAAATTACTGGCAAAAAAGAAAAGCTGAAAAACAACAAATCAGCAAGAAAAGAAAGAACTTGCCAAGAAATATGAACTAAAGTGATTCATTATGGTCTTAAAAGTAATAAAAAAACAAAAAAAAGAATAATTAGGGAATGTAAGTGAGAACAGAACATGTTAATGGCTACTTGATGCACATAGTTGCAATGTGCTGGGAGATGGGATTGCCAGTTCTCAATGCCAGGAAAGTATCAAATATTTTGACATTACTTAAAGAAATACTTTATTAATAACTAACATTATTAAACTTAATTTAGTAACAAAAATGCAATTCTGATTTTTTTTTAAATTCCTGACTTATCCTCCCTGTGGGAACAGTGATAATGTACTTTTATAAGTGACTTTTACTAATATTGCCATTCTAATGGAATGGAATGTACCATTCCAGCCACTGTAATGTAATAGTACAGATTGTCTTTTAATTGAAAGATTTAAGATAAGGCTTGGATTTTTGCACAATCAAAATCAGCAAAAAACAAAAAAAAAAAAAGGACAGAAATAAAACCATATTTTGCACTATTTCAATAAGGTGATCTTCTAAAGAAATTTTTTGTGCATTTCTGATAAATTGTTTACTGCTGTTTATTTATATTAGGTGCTAAGATCCCAAACAAAATGATAAACTAATACAATCTCAGGCAATTCCTCTGAGGGTTGGCCACCCCTCTTTCTTCTAATCTCTTCCAGATCTTTTCCTTAACCTTTATTCCTTCTTATTTGGATGAATGTTAAAGGGATTTGGTCAGCCAACTTCCTAGTTCCATCTGTACACCATGCTGATACAGCAGCCACTTCTTTATTGTGGCTCAGTGGTAATATGATATGATCTCTGTGGTTTTTGGATTGTCCAAGAACTCAGTTAACTATCCATAGATCATACAAAAATCCTAATTAGGAGTTGAGGTGCCTACCGGTAAAGCCAGAACTATTATTACTGATAAAATTTAATTAAGTGTCAATCCAAATGGTTGTAGGTAAACCGATGAGGGACAAGTCACTCCTAATATCAACATACCAATACTCAAGAATACAAAACATCCAATGCTACACCCACTGTACAGTAAGCGAAAAGCAAAGCAGTTTCCCAATGCTTTCTTCATAAGCTAGAAGCACAGTTACAGTGTATCATGTCAATGACAACATAATCAATAATTACTCATTATCAATTTCCATACGGTACCTACTCATAATCAATACCATAACAATACTTATATCATAATTATTTATTATCAAGCGTAGTGAATAACAATGAAATGAACAAAGCCAAAGAAATTAATTTCAACCTGTGCCTCTTATATGGCTAGGTGGTTTAAACATGTCATCATAAGAAAGAAATTTTAAAACAACAGATAAACAGCCCCTTCTATTGAGAAAAAACACAACTTTACTTAATATAAGAGTATAATAGTTATTCAATTTTTATTAAAATAGGAAAGGAAGCAATTATATCAATACTATTTTTAATGATGAGAAAAATAGTTTTATATAATGAATTTTAGACTTGCTGGGTGTTGAACGTGGGACAGTGGACACGAAGTCAGTAAGCTGTTAATTAAACCGATTTATTTTAAGTGTTAACCACAATTGTGCGCATACTTTTTGGCATTAATATCAATATATTATATTCATTATTACTATTATTATTAACTAAATATTGTTACAATAACATTTTACTATGGTAAAAAAATTGAAGCAAACATAAATAGATTTTTAAAATCATTCTACTATTTATATGACAATATTCAATTATAAAAATCATTTTATTATTATTACATTGACATAAACAAAGTCCCTTTGACTAACATAAAGACGTTATAAATCAAATTAAACTACCTACTTTTCCCTTTTTTTCTTTAAATACTGCTTTTAAGAAATTTCAACTTTTGATGGTTATAAAGCATCCATTAAGAGATAGAAAAAACATATCAAGATCAAAACAGATAAAATTTTTTCTCTTCTTCAAATCAAGTGTCAAGTAGTACTTAAAAATATAAACAAATAATTTAGATTAAATAACAATCAGAAAAAAAACATGCATTTTACAAGGATGTCTGAAAGCATTAATACTCAATACATGAGTTTTATCTTTTTATATAATTTTATTAGTGTAGAAAATTTTTTACTTTAAATATGAACAGTATACTGTATATTATTCATGATGTAAGCCATCAACAATGATAATAGATAATATTCTTTTGATTGTGAGGTTATATTTTAATTAAGATTAAGTTTTATTTACTAAAATATAACAAACAAATAAATAAATGAACTTACTTGTTATGGTAGCAGCTGAAGAGGGTGATGTAGATGTGGACGGTATGGCCACTTCATCATTACTGGCTTCAGGATCAATAGTAATTTTTGCAGGCAATTCTAAATAATTTGGCCTCGATACACGTGCATCAACATCATGAATAATATCTTGTTGCTGATGAGACTGAAACTGTTTACTTTCACTGTTTTCGATACCACTTTTATCATCACTCGGACAACAAGCGCTATCATCGACAGTTTTTGATTCAATAATGCCAATACACTGTTCAACATTTGTTACATCCTCATGTCTATCGCTGCTGTTATTGTTAGCGCTAACATTACTAATGGATGTGGAAATAATATCGTTAGTCCTTATACTTTTATCAGCAGTATTACCCATTATGATATTTGTAATGTTTTCATCTTTTAAATTGTTAAAATCATCAGATAAATCATCTATCTCACAGTCAATATTGCTGCTATTGTCTTGTCTGTAATCATCAGTTAAAGTAAAATTTTCTGTATTAATGGTAATACTTTCATCAGAAGATAAAGAATTATTTATATCATCAGTTTTACTCAATTTTGTACAACTTTCTGATTTGCTTTCCTCAATATTACCATCTCCAATGCTTTCAACTTCACATTTAATTTCAGATGTTGGCGATTCTATTATGGCTTTGTTATTCTTACCGATACATGATATCTCAGATTGATCTTTCAGTAGTACTTTATTAATATTATATAGAGTATTTGAAATTTCTTTTAAATTTTCCTTGCCAAAATCATTTAAGATTTGACATTTATCATTACTTTCGATAATAACATCTGTATGAAATTTATCATTCTCTGAATGGTGATTAACATTACAAGTATTATCTGACAATTGTTTGACTTCTAAATCCTTCTTTCCACCATCATAATCATTAAAATTATGAGATTTCTCTAACTCTTCTAAATACTTTTCGAGTTCTTCTTCATTATCATTACCTAATTCATCATTATCATTTAAAGTAAATCCAACAGCTACTTCAGCTTTCTGTTGTTGTTGCTGCTGCTGTGACTGTTTTGTTTGAGGTATGAATTCAGATTCATTATCACGATCTTCAACTGAAATTTTGATATCATCAACACTACATATATCAGTTGTGGTGAGCTTTTCAATTTTACTATAATGAGAATTTTTCAAAACATTTTTATCAATAATATCATTATTTCCATTTGAGGTAATACATTTATCTTTGGAGGATAAATCTTCATCACTTTCATTAACTTCTAACAATCCCTGATGCATACTTTTATTATCATTACAATCCAAGTTATCATAATTGTCATCATCTTGGGGCTTATTATCATCATCAGTTTTATCAATATTTTCAATCTTGCCTTTTTCATTTAACGTTTGCTTATAATTATTTTCCGATTCTTCAAAATTAACAGATGTATCAATTAAAACAGTCTTAACACCATCTTTTTTGCAGTCTTTATTATAATTAATATTGGAAAAATCACTTCTACAACTATAATTACTACTCCTACTATCACCATTTGCACTAAAACTACTTGAATTACTATTATTATCGTCCAATATTTTATTATTATGAGTTATACACTTATTATGAGGTACAGAATTTGTTACATCTGGCAATAAACGACTGGCCATATCATAGTCGCTGCCATTTTTAATATCGCCTGTTTCATTACTAAGCTGCTGATCATTTATAATATCAACAGATTTACACGAATTACAGTCCAATAAATCTGGTTTTTCATCACTTAAAGATGAAGATTCTTCTTCGGACCAATTTTCCGATATAATTGAACCTCTTGAAGATAAAGGTGAAGATAAATTAAGCACAGCAGTATTACGAGCCGATGAAGATTTAGACAGATGTTCTGGTGCACTAACTGAAGCAGATACACCGTTTGAAATTATTCTATTATCCACAATATTAAACTGTCGAGAATTATCAACATTTATCAATTGTGAATCTTCATCTTGTGCATTTTGTATGACAGGAGATGTAACAGAACTGTTATTAAATGTTAAATTATGTTGCTGATTGTGCAGCAAATGTGGAGGTAAGGCAGCAAAATCAGCATCAGCTAAATTAATGGGTTCAAAAGAAGGACGTCTATAACTGTTGATAGCAGGACGGGGCTGAGGAGGCTAATAAAAAAAACAAAATATAAGATAAAGCTTATTTAAAGAAAAAATAATAAAAACAAAAAAATACACAAATTATGGAATTATTCATTTAAATACAGCCAAAAGACTATATTAAGTATATTTAAGAGGTTAGAATGGCCTATTGTGGTGAATTATTTAAGTCACACTTGTTTTTAAAAGCAAATGATTATTTATGCCAAATCTCAATCAAAAATTTTATTAAACTGCCATATTTTTTCATTTGTAACACTAACAATACAACATATTTCCAAATTAAATTAAAAGCATATGAAATTAAAGTTGATATAGTCTTTCCACTTGAAAAGTATCAAGAGGATCAGTAGTCAATAATTAACACAAAATTTTAAATAAGAAAACAAAAATAGTAAGTAAAAAACTATAAATATAGTACATATTCAACAAAGGACAGTCAAAAACAATTGTTCCATAGTGTTTATGAAGCTGTCAAATATATTATGAAAATATAAAATCAGAAGAGATATATTTTATTCAAAAATGGCATAAAGGACTAATAAACAAAGTGCACTGGCAATAATGAATTAAAAAAAAATAAAAATGCATGGACTATTAAAGGTAATAGTGATGAATGTCATACTAAAAAACGGAGTAAAAACAGAATTTGAGTTGATATCCAAATCTTAACATAGATCTAACCGTGCCAGTCAGTGACGGAAATGAAATAAAATGCCATTAAGATACACCAAGCAAAAAGTGAGAAGAATAAAACCAAAATTCTACACTCACATCAGAACATTTTTGCTGCAAGAGTAATAACTTATTACTAGCGACTGCAGTTGTTGCAATGCGATTTTTACTGGGGCTTTTTGGCACTATACTGACTTTCAACAACAATCTCATGGATATAGATTAAGCTTACAGAAATACCAATAAAATAAATATTTTAAATTATATAGTCAACCTAGTTTTAATATTTTATTGATAATTTAAAAGTAATAAATTACATGAATTTATAAAATCTCAAATGTTATGGTGTTTTTTCAATTAAACGAATTTAACAAATTAAATTTTAAGTTCAATACCTTTTCATAACAATTAAGTTAAACAGAATATATCCTCCTGATACATAATTTATTAACAGAATTTCATTAATGATGTCGCCTTTGATAGAATGAATTACTATGTGAGACTGGGGGAAAAAGATGCAAACACACATAAATTCACATTTGCTTATATATAGAATTTTTCACCAAACATTTTAATATTTCTGAAATCAGAATTTAAAATATTGAGAAATAAAAAATCTGAGGGCAGTTATTTTTTAACAACAGCAACACTTTTTCTCTGCGTTATACAAACCAGTATGAACATAAAAAACTTTTGAAAGAAATTCTGTACATTTCTTTTTCACAAATAAACCTTTTTAAAATTTTAAAGAGAATTATGCTTGAAAATCATTAAATTTTTTAATTGAAGAAAAATATTGCATGACATTACAACACTAGACCTGAAAATCAATAATAGGCTGGACCACAATTACAGAAACATTTCATTTATTTATTCTCAAAATGACAACAGGATTACCCTAAATAATACAGCTACTTTATAATACATGAATTTTGTAGCATATAAAAAATGTCGAGCCTGGCTGGGAACTTGAACTCAGTAGGTCCTGGATGAAAAGCAGAGATGCTATCATTCCGCTATTATGATAACGAACTTATTTTCAATGCTGTAGTTACGTAAACATAAATTTCATTAATAAATAATTAGCAGTTACAAACTAATTAATTTTTAACTATTTTTTTAATTATTTATTCGAGGAAATTAGTTACCTAAATAGATAATGAATGATTGTGTACGGCAGAACTCATTTTAGACCAGAAAAAATAAAATGTAAATTATTATTTGTCAAAACATTTAATTTATTAATAAATAATTTTGAGAATTTGAGAACACAAAGTTAAATTGCTCCTGGAAAAACCTGGAAATTAAGATAACAGAACAAAATGATAAAAAGGGTAACTACACACTTGGATCATTAACAACAGAAATATTTTTTCTGCTTTTCAATATAAATTACATTTTTTATGAAAAATAATAAATTTCTGCTATTAACTATTTTTTTTATAAATCCTTTCACAAAATCCTAAAGGAATTTTGTATTTTAGGTATTACTTAATTACAAAGTAATGCATATACCTATGATTTAAAAACTTTAATTACTTGAAAATGAACCAATTTATATGCATTTTCGAATTCATTTAACTCTGAAAGGATACAATGTAACAATGAAGTGTCTATCAATGAACACCTCCCACTGACAATTTTAATTTGTTAATGGCTAATTGTAGAAGATAATAATAATTGCAGTATCTTAAAATAATTACCTAATAATAAAGTATTCCAGATGGTGGACACTCCAAACAACAGACAAAAAAACATGATCAAAATAAATTTTAGACGCTTTATAAAAATGCAAATACTGTACAGCAACCAACTGGTTATACTTCTTGTTTGTTCATATTTTATAATGATCTAAATTCTTAATTATTTTCCTTTTTTTAATAACAGAAAACAGAGAATGATGTGGTTATATCATAATTCACTTACTAAATTTGATGTTTGTTTATTCAGCAATATAATTATATATTAATGCCAGTACCATGAGGAGTGAAAGTAAAATCATTTCATAATCATTTTCAACTCAAATTTTCATTAAGTAGGATTTTTTCAAATAAAACAGTTCTCAGAAATAAGCACAGTAAATTACAATAAAAATACTGAACTGAGTACAATGATCTATAATTACAATGCAAAAGTAAACAAATTTTTAAACTGTTTAAAATCAGAGTATGAAAGCAAGTAGACATGATGTTTTCTTCACAACAAAACAACAAAAATAAGTACAAGAAGCTTGAAGAAAAATTTGTAATAATGGAGCACGACTGATGACAGCATTATAAACAATCAATGTAATGCAAAGCTAAAAATGAATTATTGGAATTGAAAAATAAACAGAGGCCCCATAACTCTTTTTGGGATGGCAAAATTTTTTTTTCATTTTTAAAGATTATCTTTGTCAGTCATAATAACCTTACAGATTTATTTCATTTAAATAATATAATTTCTTCCAAAATATAAACAAAACTTCTGTTTATATGTATAATTCTTACCACAAATTCTTTTTTTTTTACAATCAGACTTAAATGTAATCAATAACATTAACATTTTTTTAATAAGATTTGATACTTAGGCAATAGATCAGGTTAAAAAAAAAAAATTGTAAAAAAATTTATCCTCTTTCTAATTACACTCATAATGAAATCAGCAATTTCAATTTTAGGTTATGTTTATGATCAGATAAAATTTCTAAACATTCACAAATTCAACTATTTTTACATTGAAGGAAACTTTATAATTTTCCAATTTAACTAGTTGCAAAGACAAATTATTAATAGGCTGAGTTAATAGCAGACAAGTAAAATTTGGCTTAGCCAACTTTGGCAGAACATAACTGGAGATAAGGGCATTTTCAACGATTTCACTTTCATGGCTATAAACTGATAATAAAAAACAGATGCTTAAAATATTTCTTTAAAAGACTGAATAGCTCTTTTCTTGTTACGTATAAAAAAAATTTGATAATTATCAGATATATATTTGATATTTGAATAATAAAAGGATTTATTAAGAGCAATAGTAAAAAAAAAGTGTATATATATATATATATATACACTTTTTAATATATATATATATATATATTAAAACTTATTCTGTTACTCAGATGCAGTTGGTGTTGCTATTATAAAAAAAATATTGACATATTTTCCAATTAAAAAATTAGCAATATGAAATTTTTTTATGAACTAATACAAAAGAGTTGCGAGATTATTTATAGTTTATTTTAATTTCTTATTGAAATAAAAAACAGGTTTTAATGAAATTTATATAATTTTAAGACTAAAATAGCTATATTACATAAGTAGATTTGTGATTGTATGCAAATTGATTAACACAATAGAATGCTGAATTATCCTACAGTTTGAAAAGGAATTTTTAGTTTCAAATCCCATTAATTTTAACTGCACAGAAACATGAAATGTAAAATCATTATTTTATAATATAAACGACAAAATTTTAAATAAAAAATAACAATCTGCTGCCAAAAGGCTTAACCAGTAACTACCAAAAACCTAGCAATAGAAAAGCAAAAAACAGATGATAATTATACAATTATGTTATGTGTAATGTAGAGGTTATTAAGTACTAGTTTTCTACAAATGTTTCCTGTACTACATGAAGAAAAAGTGTCCACTAATTTCTATATAAAACTATAATTTTATGAAAGAAAAGATAAGTTATTTATTTCAATTTTAAATTAATATTATCTAATGAGATTTCACAAACCAATTATTTTACATATGCATTTCATAACATGTAATAAACACGATCATATCAGTTTCTTGTATTTAAATGCAAAAAAACTCACAGTACTGTCTTGTTAGTCAGAGAATATCTAAATAACATGCAAGTACTCACTGCTACTTCTACAAAAAAATTGCATAACTTTACTAGTTCGTAGTTAAAATTACTTTAATAAATAAAGAGTAAATATTAATAAAAATAAATAATAATGCTTCAGCAATTATCTGCATTTTCAGGTTACACTAAATAAAAAGAAATGGTGGGTGAATCTAAGTTTTATATTAATAAAAAAATCTTGTGGAAAAATTCACTCTTAAAATAAATTATACAACCAATTTTTTTTTTATATATTGTTTAGAACATATATGTACTTAAAAACAAAAAATTATAATTAAAACAAATTTTTTATTTTTAAATTATAATTACACAACACAGAAACGAATAAAAACCAATGCAAGGGTTTTCTCATAAATGAAATAACAAAATTAAGTTTATACTGCTTCACAATAGGCTGATTAAAAGCTCAATTTTTATTCAGCTACAGGTTTAACTTACCAGAAACCGGGCCATACATTATACCCAATAAATCATGTTAAAAAAAAATAGAATAAAGACATAAAAAAATTAATTAATTTACATAAAAATACTTCCAAAAATTATAAAACAATATTTAATATTACAAACTTAAAAGAAGTCTACTTAATAAATACATCATAACAGTGAGTGAAATGACTTGTACATTTGCCTTACATACACATATCTAAATACACGCTTTTATTCCACAATCTGTTTTTAAATAAAAATAAACTTCATAAAACTTTGCAATAATTTGTCCTAAATTAATATTAAATACAAAATAAAGAATGTAGAAAATAAGTTTTCCTGTTCCTTTGCTGCTGATGTACTACATATGTTGAGTTGGTTCCTACAGTTTAAACACTGGAATTAGACCAATTAACTCCCAAGTATGATCTATTGCAGGTAGATTCAACAATCATGACGGTATGAGTCTGTACACTAGAAAAGCTGTGACTCATTGTTTAGTTTTTAAAGGCAAAGAGTTGGTGGCACAAATTGAAATTATGGAATAGAAACATTTATGGGTTTAATGAGAGAAGTACGTTACTAAATATACTTAAATATGATATAAATTAACTTGATGTCCTAAGGTTACTTTTAGGGGACACTTCTATCTACATTTGCACAAAAAATATACCACTAGTTGTTAATTTATCTAATAACCAGTTATGCTGAGTTACAAAACATTAAAATACATTAAGTAAATCTTAAATAATTCTAAGCAGATCTTGGGTCTAACAGTATCAGTACTTAAATTTAAGTAGGTTATTAGTAAGAAAATAATATTACAAATGAATTTCTAGAAACACCTGATTTATATTTCCATTTAGAAATCAGAACTCAAAATATTGAGAAATAGAAAAACTTAGGGGTGGTCATTTTATTTTTATATATTAATACTCTTCAAAACAAAGAACTTTTCATACTATCTTATATTAACCAGAATGAAAGTAAAACAGTTGAACAAAAATTTTGTTCACCTTTTTTTCACAAATACAAATTTCTAAAATTTTAATGATGATTATTCTTGAAAATCATTCAATTTTTTACTTAATTAGGGCATTGCACAACATTATAACAATATAGTTAAATATCAACAATAGGCCGGATCAAAGTAACAGAAAAATTTCAGTTACTTAGTTATTCTAAAAGCAACAACAAGCTTAACTCCCAATTATAGTTACTTTATGAGAGATGAATTTTGTACAGTATGAAAAATGCTGAATCTGACTAGGAGTTGACCTAGAACCTTCTGGATGAAATACCCAAGTTTTCATTGAAAAAAAATAAAACAAAAAATTCTTCTATTTGCTTTGAAAAAATCTAATCAGGGATTTTCATGAAGAAACAATCTGTGAACTCTTCAAAAGAACAAAATCTATAAACTTATATTTATAATTAAAATCTTAAGATATTTTCTGAATGTCCAGATATTCTTAAGAGTTTATTCATTATTCTAATTAAAATTTTCTAAATTATAGAAAAGTATAGTTACAATTTAAGTGGACAATGCTATGTTTACTCTCATGCAGATTTGGGGGTACTAGAAAAGTCCACTTTTCTAGTACCCCCAAATCTGCATGAGAGTAAACAGGTTGGAGAGTGGTTAAGGTAAGAAAGATAATATTTTAATACAGTTTGATTGAAATTTTCCATTATTACAGGATTAGCAGGGTCTTCCTAAACTGGTGAATAAATGTGGACTAGATTAGTGGTCTTACTGATATTTAATGTTTACTAATAGAGAAAAATACTTCTTCCTAAATGTCTTTTGTTGAAATTGTAAGGAATTCAGATTTTATTATCAATGGTTGATTAATACGGAATTTAAAGCAATAATTCTTAATGTTTTCTCAAAAAGAGAAAAAGATACTAGATTATATTTTGGATAAGGAACAAAAAGGTACAGATCCAGAAAATATATGTATATATTATTTTTGGAGTGAATATAGCGTATATTCACCCTAAAAATCTTTTGTAAATGGGTTTTGAAATATCCTATTTATGTAATAATAAATAAACAAACCTAAATAGAGAGATTAAATGAGAATTAATGTATTTAAAGATATTAACACACCCTTTATTAAAGTAGTTAAAAATTGGCAATGCTGGTATAATGGTCAAAATCAATGAGAGAACATTTGGGAGAAGAAAATTCAAAAAAGATCATCCACTGTTCTGATTATTGCATCATGCACAAACTACTGAAAGCTTCTAGTCATCAACTGAATATATTCTGATAAAAGAATATCTATCAGCACATCTGAATCATTTAAATGAGTACATCAGGAAAAATGTATTCTCTGAAAAACATCTTTTTGAAGTTTTTTTGGAAGTTAACTTTTTTTTTGTAGCCATTATTGCTTACCTTGAAAATTATTAAGATTGTTTTGTTATCTGATGTGAAAAATATAAATACAGAAAAAAAATAATAAAGTGTAAAAAAATGTTACTGCTTTGATAGATTGATTGATTACAGTACAACTGATTGATAGCAGATTGATTGATTACAGTAAGATTGATTGATAGCAGAAGTTGCTTATTACACAAGGAGAAGGCCCATTTTGGACTGATTTTCAGTAAGTGCTTGTGGTGTTTGTAAGGTAAAATTAATCATGTCAAAATTTTAACATCTGGGAGATTCTGGGTTAGAGTCCTCATCAAGCATGGCATTTTTTCATTTGGTACAAAAAATTTGTATGTCATTACCATTAAGCAGCAGTTACTAATTTTAAATGTGATACTGAGGAGTTAACTGCTATAGGGGCTTTCTCTCCAAGGGAATTACAAACATTCATACTTACTGTGTCAGTTCTGTTGTTTGCATTTTTAACATTAAAAGAGGTTAATTAATATTAACTTATTGTCAATATTATATTATTTTAATAAAAACTAAATACATAAAATGTATTTTAGTAAATTTAAATTATCTTTATTAAGTTTTACAATATATAGGTAAGCTCTAGACACTCACACACACATGCAGATATTATGTAATATAGACCATTACATTAAATAATATAGACTAACTCTGGTAAAATGTATTTTAATAAACTTTATTACTTTTATTATTTAAGTTTCATAATATAGGTGAGCTATATTATATTAATGTAGTATGTGTATAAGAATTGTTACATTTTTCAAACAATAATTATTTTTTTAAGTTAAATTAGGACTATACATTACATAATTAATATACATATTAACTTATATTTGTGAATTCCAAAAAATCAAAAAACAATTACAGTACTTATTTTGGAATGAATAAATATTTATTAACTTTTCTAGTAAATAAATTTTACTAGAAATTTTTCTCTTGGAAAATTTCCAAGTTAAAGTTTCTCTTTTCAATGGAAAAGTTCTTAAGTATCTGAATATTTTTAACTAAGAATGAAGTTTTGACATAATATTAGCTTGCTAACTTTCTAGGAAAGTTAATTTCTGATAAAATATAAAATGGAAACTAAATATTATTGGAGATAAATAAAAATAAATCTTTAACAACAGTTTATATTTATATTAACAAATGTTTATATTTTTTATTAGGTTTCAAATTTTCTTCAATAAAAGATACTAACATCTATACTAAACAAATATAAAAAAGTTCATAAATTTTACTCTACTTGGAAATTGCAGTTCTTATTCAATTATTTATCTCAAAACTTACAAGTAGGATGCTTATGTGCAGGAATCAATTACTAGAAAAAAGGAAGGATACCGTAATTAGTAGAATTCTTTTTTTTTTGTTTAATCTCCGGGACCACTGTTAGGTCAGATGAATAAGGATGATTTCACTGTTAGGTCAGATGATTTCAGAGGATTAGATGAATAATTTGTAGCGTGTGAAAATTCCATCCCTGATGGGATTCGAACCTGGGACCTCCAAACAAAAGGCAGAGATGCTACCACTCTCACCACAGAGGCCAGCTGGTAGAAGTAATTAACTTCATGTACGCTAACTACTTGAATTTGACTAATGTTATAGTTACTTACATTATTATACTGATAACTATCTTCTAATGACAAACTATTATTACATATTACAGATCATTGTAAATTCTTCTTCAAAAAAACTGCAGTTCCAGAAAAACTGCTAATGATAAGCAAAAGAAACTGCTAAATGTTAAGACAAATATAAGTGTGATTAATAACTTAAATTAGT
Source organism: Lycorma delicatula (assembly GCF_047948215.1). NCBI lineage: Eukaryota > Metazoa > Arthropoda > Insecta > Hemiptera > Fulgoridae > Lycorma > Lycorma delicatula. The sequence continues at coordinate 111,757,708 of NC_134462.1, forward strand.
ATTTGAAACTGGAAAATTTAATTTAAGAATGCTGTTCGATAAATATTCATGAAAAAAATTTGACTGCATAATTTTAAAGCAAAGAATTTTGTGGAAACTTATTTCATTACAAACAAAGCTGTAAAACACAAACAATTACATTTAATTATTCAGTCTCCCTCTTATTTTACATGCAGTTTTTGGATATAACCTTCTGAAGTAGATAAATTATGATACTTATACATCATGACAAATCAGACATATGCAATTATTTTTTATAAACAAATGGGTTACAGAGAGAAAAGGGGAGAGAAGACCGGTCAGGGTTTGCAATTTGTGCTCAAAAAATTAATATTCCTTATCATTATTAATGTACATAACTCTAATTAGATGATAGCCTATAGTTACTTGTAATGAAAAAAATATTTAAGTCTAATGGGTCCATGGCTATTATAAACTTATGCAAGCTATACTATGCCAGTATCATAGTTTTTAATCTTTCAGAAATTTTTCCTACAGCAAATAAAATGCTAAAGAATATCTCACATGGAATCCATTTGGAATATGTCACATATTGGTAATAAAAAAATATAAGAGAGTTACCTTGTATTGCTATACTTTTGTTTTGAATATTAGAGAAGATTCTTAAACTTCAACTAACTGTTGAGGGGGACAAGCCAAGCAAATGATGACCCATGAAAATAACTGTAAATCTTCTACTACATAAATGCAATATTCATGGTAACTTTCAACATTTCATTTGCATAAATTAAATATCGGAAGAACGGGAATGTTATAAGTAGCTACAGAACCTAATTTGTTTTGGAAATTGTTCATACTGTTATTCTAAATTCGCCAAAAAAAAACAATGCCAAAATAACCACAAAGGCCAGTAAACAACAACCCAACAGATATGTTAACGGGTTGAAACTAACATCAGATTTAAAGAATATAAAACTAAAAGAATAAACGGCGATGAATGTTAACAAACTAGAACATAAAATGCAGATGAAATAAATATTTTTACTGATTGGATAAGCTAGGCAATTTGCCATTGCAGGTCTAAAAAAACAGACAGAAATAAAATATAAGGAATTCATGTATACCAAAACTTAATACTAAATAAATGGTAATATACAATGCTAACTGACTTACGCTATAAACACAGGAAAAAGTTAGATGATTAAGGTCAGCAAGGGACACTTGTTCTCCCAATTCTAAAAAAAACGCAAAACAATCACATTAATCGACAGCGTAGTAAGTTAATGCACACATGTTGTAGTAAAAACTATATTACATGTTTTTTAGGTAAAGAAATGACACGACTACGTTACAGATCCTACCTTCACTAAATTCAAAATCATCCAATAATTTTTCAAAATCAACAGCGAACTTCTCCATAATTCAGTTCGGGACGTACCACACTTCTCTATTACTTCAGTGGTGCTTTGATATCATTTTCGATCACTGATCCGTCTACTACTCTGTTGAAATGAAATGACTATTGCATTCCTGAAGTAAAATTAAACGTCTCTGAAATTTAAAAAATATAACCAATTGCAAAAGTTTAATATAATTACAATAATTGCAATTAATAGCAATATAACAACAATAAATATATTTTAATTATTATTTATCATCTGAAGATAACAAAATATTTCTAGATTCGAATGTCTAATTACTAACATAGAATTCTTGGAATTCATAATAAGAGAACTTTAAAAAATATATTTTAATATGTTGTAATTGCATTTAATAACAGTGTAATAATAGATATATTCAAATATATAATTAAATGAAATTAAAAATATAATATAATTAAATTGTATTTTTGTAAACATGTTTTTAAACCAATCTTACTGAAACGTATCACGTCTTTATTGAAACGCAAGGGTGTTGCAATTAATATTTTATTAGAATGCTATCAGTAATGAATGATAGTTGGTACGAAATTTAGAAACAGCTGCTCCTGAAATGTTTGTAACTAATAGTAACACATGATTTTGTAATACCATTGCAATAATAATGGAGAAAGAGTACGTCGCGTAGATTGTGTGAATGATGCGTATTTCGGCATTAATCGCGTGTTAATTGTCATTAAGTCGTTAAGAATAATTTATTTTGGTCTTTCATTCTGTGATAATTTATAGTGATTTTTAATTATAATTAGTTTTTAGAAAATGTATGATTCTCCGAGCTCTCTTCAGGACGTGTGTGTAGATTTTATTTGTGAACATTTGATTGGTTTATGTGAGACGACTGTCACAAATAATAATTTTGATGGAATTTCTAATAAACAGATTTATCCAGCTGATAAATTACCGGTTGAGAAACTTGTGTTTAAATGCAAAGATGTGTATTTTCATCCTGAAATATCTGAGCATCTTCTCAAAACGTTGTGTTTGAAAGGGAAATTAACGGATTTTGAAATGTCTTTATTTGATGTGAAAACAACATGTTTGAGGTTTGTGATGCTTTTTGATGTTTTGTTAATTATTGTATTTGAACCAATGACCCTGATTGCTTGAATTTCCAAACTATCCCTTTAGTAAGAGAGAAATAAGCTTAGTGAATGTTTGGGTTTAAGTTCGTTTTTCCCCGTTTGAATTAATATCTTTTACGTTCATTTAGTTTACGATTTTCATTGAGTATATCGTGATGTGTGTTTGTATTTATTTCTTAAACTTATACTATTCTCAAACATTTAGTTAAAGTTTTAAATGTTTTAGTATTTGTTTTACAACTGTGTCATGTAACAACATGTTATAATTTCCTATCCTTTGATAAGCATGAATTAATGTATTTAGATTTAACCAGAGAAAAAAAAATCTGCATTAATTACATTGAGCATCGGTTAAAGTTTGTTTCAGGCTTTTAAAATTTATGCTTTATTATTGTACTAAAGCTGTTTTAATTACTTTTTCCTTTTGTGAATTGTTCTTAAAGGTATGCTTAGTTAATTAAACTGATTGTTATGGATTATTCTATTCCTTAAACAGCATGATTAATGCCTTAGCAATTTAAAATATTAAAAAGTGAAAATATGTTTTCGAGTAATATGATTATTTTTCCTCCAGAGAACTTTTATAAAATAATTGTGCAGCTTCTGTAGAAGATAAATTTTCATAAAATTTAAAAATTGTTTAATTTTTAACAATTATATTTATGTATAGTTTCTGCTGAATGTGCTACGTATGTATATTTCTGCATTTGCATCTATGATAGTTCTCCTTCTGTGTGGTTTGAATTAATTAAATCCTTAAGGAATTATTGTAAATAAATACTTTATTCAGATCATGACATAATTAGACATTTTATAAATGACATCAGAAAAGTAGGTTGCTATTCTTTGATTAACAAATAGGAAAGCTCCAGCTCTTTCTGGTAATGGTAAAGAAAGACAGATATTCAATAACTGTTCAGTTATCTTGTTTGCATTTACTAGAGTCATCTGGAAAGTTCATAGTCTGACATAGAGATTGTGCAGATATGAACAATGACTATGATATTTGCCAAGTAAAATCTTTATATGACATGCTGCGAAGTTTGAGATGCATGCATGTACTTGCTTTTTTATAACATTTGAACAAACAAGTTTTGACATTTTCTAAAAAATGGAAGAAACTGCAGTTCAAGCTTTGTTTTATGAGGTTTAGCCTTGATGAATTCAAAAAGAGTTTCACTTTAAAGGATTTTTCTCTTCCATTTACAACAGTTAAGAAAGTGAACTGCTGAAATTAAACATAATCATACATCCATTCAAAACGATGATCACTCAGGTCACTCAAAAACTGCTACCACCAATGAAATCATCACAAAAATGCACATTACTTTAATGAGTAATCGCTGACTGAAGGTTTGCAAGCTTGTTGTCATAACAGAAAAAACATTGATTCACCTTTACCAGATTGAGGCCAAACAGCAGTCCGTACAGTGGGTCGGAGCAGATGAAAGTATACCAAAGAAAGTAAAAATGGTTCCATATGCAGGTGAAGTCATTGGTTCAGTTATTAGGTTTCTTTTGGTGTCATGGTTATAGACTACCTGGAAAAAGGCAGGATTATTAGCAGGAATTATTACATTTAATGACTGGACCAATTGAAGGGTACTAATACAACTGGCTAAATGTCTGCAACTGGCCAAAATGAATGTGTTTTTTTACCATGTTAATAAACCTGCAACACATATCAGGATGTTGCTGCAAAACTCCATTGCCTACACTTTGAAGAGCTTACATATGGGTCATATTGATCAGATTAGGCTCCCAGCAGTTACTTCCTCTTCCCAAAACTAAATCAGTGGCCTGCTGGACAAATTGACTTCAAATTGTGAGGTCAAAGCTGAGACAACTGTTTATTTTGTGAAGTTTGACAAATTACATACTGAGGTATTGTTGGAGTTGGAAAGTCTATGGTATCAACTTGCAAGGTGACTACATTAAAAATAAAAAAAATTCTGAAAAATCTTCTGTTTCATTGTGCTAAGAATTTTCCAAATGCTCCTAGTATATATTTTATATGTAAAAGCTTCATATTTTTGATATTTGTAAATATCATTTGTTTCAGTGAGATAGATTTATTAATAGGGTGAAGAGCTTTTGTGTTATTTAATTATTTATTGTTATTTATTTACCGTCTGACAGTCAAGTTTATATATCCTTGGTAAATCAGATTTGTTTAATTGTTAAACAAAATTTTATTACTAATATTCTATTGTGAATGGTTTTACATCTATTAGTTTGTTGGTAACATTCAAACCAATATTTGGGCGGATAACCTGTTTACACATCTTATTATTATTTTTACTTTTGTTTTATATGTAACTTTTTATTTGTATGTGTAGAATGAGAAGAATTAGGTGGTCCAATGGTTAGTTGGGTCAACCCAACTAACCTTACCTAAGCTTATAAGCTTAAGGAAGGGATTGTACTGTATGACTGATAGATCTGTTTGGTTACAGTTGAGGTATCGAAGTTAGAAATTTAGACTGTTATGATTTTTATTATTTATGTGTATTTGTATAATTTACTTATTATTTTTTATTTATTTTTAGGAAAGTATACCTACCAGATGCCAGAAAGTTAACAGTTAAAGGACTTAGAATGTTGAAGGGTCATAAAATCTCTGAACTAGAAGCTTGTTGTTTGACTGTCACAGTCAATGATCTTATTGGTTGCCTTGGTGAATGGACATTACACAATTTACGATCATTAAATGTAGCTCGAAGTACATTCACTGATGGTTCAAAGTAAGTATATTATGGTCAACATGTTTAACATATCTATAACCAATATTTTGTATGAACCGGCCTATAATTGTGCTGGATGTTATAGAATTTTGTATTGAAAATTGCATATTATTTTAAGAAATTATTTCGGAACAAGTCATGAGATTTTGAAGAAGTAAAATAGCAGTGTTATTTTATTTGAAGGATTATTTATCATTTCACAAGGTCAGCTCTCAGTTTTCTTATAAGGAAACCTTGGTATATTTTAGCAATATCTAAATAAATCGATTCTGATCAAAACATAAAAATATATAAATAACATCAATATAAAATAAATTATAAATGTAAAAACAAATTGTAATTTATAAAATAGATGTGCTTAAAGTCCATATTAATTATTTAAGTATGTTAATGTTTAAATATATTAAAAAAAATTACCACAAGATAATTCACAATTTAGAAGCTGCTTCCAATTTTATTGAAAATTATTTTGAGTACATATTCATGTACACATTGAACAGGATGCAGATAAATGTGTTTTTTTTAAATTCTTGTTATTTAAAAATTCATTAGAAGTTTATTGTTTACAGAAAAGAAAATTTCTTAATTAAAAATATTATTAAAATTGGCAGTGCTCTAATAAGGCCCTTTTTGATAAGCCAAAGTATTGTGTTGTTATTTAACAACAAAATTGTCTTGTTTTCTGGTTTGGTAAAGGTGAATATTGTTATTCTTTTAGGCAAAAAATTTCATATTGATAAATATAAACACAAGGATGCATTCATCTGAATGAATTTACACTATATCATGTAAGTTAAAAGAAGGAGTTCGTTACACTTTGAATACCACACAAACATCCTTTGAACTAGATATCATGCATGATAAAGTTACATAAATTACAAAGGGCAGTAGAAAGGTTTTGCAATAAGACTGAACAGATCATCACAGATGATTACAAATTAGCTTGTGTTTAGACTGGTCCCAACCAGCATGCAACTACTCTAATCACTATCTCAGTGTCGTTTGATTTTTAGTTGTTAAGTGTTTTAGTGAAAAGAGGTTAATGATGATGTCATGGTCAGAAACTGAGTACCTGGCAATTTTGCACATCGGTTAAGTGTTGATCATTAGAGGAAATGACCCCTTTTTTCTGTTTAGCCTCTGGGAATTACCATTCAGGTGTTACTTCAGAGGAGGGTGATATGTATGAGTGTAAATGAAGTGTAGTCTTGAACAGTCTCAGTTCGACCATTCCTGAGATTTGTGGTTAATTGAAACCCAACCACCAAAGAACACCGGTATCCACAATCTAGTATTCAAATCTGTATAAAAGTAACTGTCTTTAATAGGAATTGAACGCTGGAACTCTTGACTTTCAAATCAGCTGATTTGGGAAGACGCGTTCACCACTAGACCAACCTGGTGGGTTGAAGAAATCACTCCTGTATTTGGAGAAAATTACCCTCATAATACTACAATATTTAGGTGGTGCTGATAGTTTGAAAGAAGAAATTTTGGTCTTGAGAACACTCCAAGGTCAGGTTGACCCTCTTCATATATGACTAAGAGAATATAGCTGCAGTTCAGAAAGTGCTTGAGACAGACATGTATGTGATCTGCCACCAAATAAAAGTGTCCTTGGCATTAACGTACCAATAGTTCATGCTGTTCTATGAGATCACCTTCAAATTAGAAAGCTTTGTACCCTTTGAGTGCCACATAACATGACCAACAAATGGTACATTACATTTCATGGTGGAGTTGAAAAAGTTTAAAAATGGGAAATTTCCTGTGTGAACAGTGTGACAGGTGGTGAAACTTGATCGTGCTATTATGACATCCTAATCAAGTCTCAGAAGAAAGTGGGTATTTAAAGATGAAGAGACTCCCATGGCTGTTTGAAACAGCCATCAGTGAAGAATTGAATGGTAATGGTGACTGTATTTTTTATTGTGAAAGAAGTTTATAGAGCGAGTTGTGTTGGAAACTTAAAGACAGTTACAGGGAAGTGGATAGTGAGGAATGCCTGCCTAAAGTTGTCACAGCCCTTGAGAAGCTACCCCCAAACTCAAGGATGGACACTTTTTTCAAGTGTGACATGGGAGGGGTGTTGTGGTGGAAAAACCAGTCACCTGTTGGCCAAAATTCTGTTTTTTTTTTTACTTACATAAACTTGCAATCATTTGATAACTTTCAGGTAAAATATTGGTTAGTCAATGATATTTGTCAAAAATTTTCTTCTGTTCAAACATTTGTAGCATGTTCAGATTGCTGATGATAGTCAATCAACATTTTTGTTGATCTTTTTTGAAGCATGAAAACCACTTGTAAATACATCTTTACTCAACAGATTCTTTGTAGGCTTTCTGGATCATTTCAAGTATTTCCACCACATTTTTTACTGAAAGGAAACAAAATTTGATGGTTGTATTGCTGATAATTTTTAGCGATCATGTTTTCTCCAGAATTGGAAAATAACTATTAAAAATTTACTGTATTTATGTAGTACTTATAAGGATGGTGTCGCCTCACAAATTAACTTGGAAGAGTTCTAGACCTAGACTGTTCCAGCAGCAGAGCCGTGAACTATGACCTTACCTCTTCACCGTTATAATACAATTTCTATCATTTATGGATATCACCTTCTATAGCTAGTCCCTGTCAACTGTAAATCATTCTACGCCTGATTTTCCCTTGGAAGCTTAAAAAAGGCTTCTATACTAAACTTGAGAATTGCTATGTCATCATCGAGAGTGACTTGTCTCCTGAAACTTTCATTAAAGTATAACTTTTAAGTGAAGTAAAGGAATTCATTAAATAAAGCTTGGTGACAAGTTTCAATTCATTATTGATATTAATTTAAAAAATGATGTGAACAGTGAACTCTATGTTAAAAAATGAGTTTGATGCTTATTATTAATCAATTTGTATGTTAATCAGAGTGTAGCAGATGATACTTAAGTAACATAATTGTTATGGGTTCCTCCCAGGTACTGTGTGGTAGTTGCATTATCAAAACTTCAGGCATTATTATCATTGGATGTAAGTGGAACAGAGTTTAATAAACATGGCCTTGAGATTGTTGTTGAAGATCTGCCGCAACTGGAATCCCTAAATATATCCAGCACTAGGGTTGATGACATTTCACCACTAAAAAAATGTAAACATCGTCTCAAGAGGCTTGATATTTATGATCTTAAGGTGGGCTAAATTTAATTATTTATGTTGTATTTAATATTAAGTTTTATTTAACTTACTACTTTATATGCGAAGATTCTGTTCTTATGATATTTTTATTGTTTCTAAATTGTTATTTTTATTAATGTTAATTAAACTAATGATTATTACATTTTAATTTAACATCTCTTTGTAGTTACAAAAATCAATATGAAAATGTAGATACTGTATTAAAAATTGCCAGTAGTCATTGAATATTGACAAGTGACAGGTCAGTCAGTGTTACTTTATTATTCATCTTTATAACTTTTTATTGTTTGAAAATTATATGAACTAGTATGTTAATTGTTACATTGATTTTATGCAGAAGTTAAAATAATTGTAATTAAAAAGTGAGATTGAAATATACCTAAATTGATTTTTTAGATACACAGGATAATAGTTTTGTTATAAGCTAATTATTTAATGTAGTATTATCTATTTCCTCCAGTTTTTGTAGGATTAAAGATTAACAATTCAGAACCACCTTTATTTAAATTTCAAAAGATTGATTTATCCTTTTCTCCTAAATCTATTGCATCTTTGCTTTATAAGTTACTAATGCACTTTAGTAGATTTTTCATTTATAAACTCATTTATTCTGTTATTAATATATTATTTTCATTTAGATTTGATTCTAACCTATTAAGTAATATTAAAAATATTTTTGAAAGAGATATAAAGAAACGTACAAGTTTGTAATTTTCTGGCTCATCATTACATGAGTGTAGCAGTTAAATTTTGGCTCTTTTATTTTTCTTGGATTACTTACATGTACATCAATTAAACCATTAATTATTGCTACAAATAATGGGTGTACTATTTATTCTCTACAATATTTTTTGGCTACATTAGTATTTTTATAATTGGTAAAATGGTAAAAATTGAATTCTTGAAATAAATTAAATTCTATGTACTACATATTTACTATACATAGAAAAAATAAGAAAAGTGAAATATAGAGCAAATGAAAAGTATTCAGCCTATACTTAATCGATACAATTCATATTTTGTGTCCAAAAATCAAAACAAAATTGGCTTATAAAATCATGTGTGTCAAAATAAAAAAAAATTGATTTTTTGCATTAAAAACAATTACATTTCACTAGCAATTTCTGTAAAAGAAAACAAAAAATATGCAGCTTTCAATTTGGTTTAAGCAACTGCAATCAAAACTTACCGTACCTCATGTGATGTATGTGATCCATACCTCATGCCCAGAAATTGAAAGGAGTGGTTTATAAAAAGCACTTTATTTTTAAAATTATTGTGAACTTGACTTCTTAACACTCAACTCATTCATATACTCACTTAAAAGTAAGAGTTGTCTTCTAAGTCAATTTGAATAGTGAAATACATCAAAACCTTTATCGATACACTTCCACCATGTGATTGGAGGTTGATTAAATGTAGTTCATAGAAGTCTCCATATACTTATGTTAAACTGATGAATTTTATTTGTAGCATTCAAGTGAATAAAGGTACCTTCCGAAAGGTTTAAACAAGGTTTGAATATAATTAAAAATTTAATGATGAATTCTTCTTGCTGGATATAAGTAAATAGTGTATAAAAAAGTTCCTTTGTGGAAATAAAAAACTCTCATCATTCAATACATCCATACATTCTCTTATGAGAGCTAAAAAGGATACCTTCCAAATTGGTTTGAATATTTTTTTTTTATTTTTTACTGTACCTTGGGGTCAGACCTGCTTTAATATGAACACATGCCCAAGGAATAATCAAAGGGAATTATTTTCCCCTACACTTCTGCCATCTTCATACAATTGATTTTGAACAACATTGTGCTGCGCCCATTCAATTTGCAGCATACTCCTGATGTTATAGAGCGGGGATAAACATGCCGAATTCTCTCCAGATTGCTTCCCTGCACTGCAGTAACTGATCACATACAAGCACTGTATGATCAGTTCCTGATTGCACACAATATTGTGTGTGCAGTATTCTTTTCTCCACAATATTCACATTCCACAGAGGGTTTCAGTGTCCACGCACACAAGTATGCCTTAAAACATCTCTGCCTGGTAGGGATCTACTCATACCCAGTTCTCATGTTTATAGTCCAGCCATCTCTGGAGGTCTGGGATCAGACTGTAGATCCATCTGCCATCTGTGGACAAGTGATGTCTTCACATCCACCTTACCTGCTTCCCCCTGAATAACTCCTCCCTCTTCCGAATGAGGTGTTTTTTCAGGGGTCCAGGTCCGTCTACTACCCTGGCAGCATTGCTGAAGATGATCATGTACCTGTAATATACCCAAAGGGAGATAGCCCTGAGTATCTGACTGAGGATTTCATAGGCTGTTCTCCTTTCCAATGCAACAGGTCATATTGGTGCTCCATACAACACTTTCAAGAGCACTACCTAATGCAAGACTTTATGTGCAAGGAGTCCCAACTTAGTCACTATATGACTGATGGTGGCTGTCATTTTTTGTCCTCTGACATGTCTCTGAAAGTGGCTGTCCACACTCCAAGGTACTTCACTGTAGGGGTAGGGTGGACTACAGTGGTTCTGACCCTAAATAAAATCAGGATCAGGTTACATCTAACTTAGACTAAAACCACTTGGGTCTTCTCAGGCGAAAGCTGAAGCCCAATCTCCTGCAAGTGAGATAATAATATTTATCGCTTCTTTCCCAGTTTCTATCACTGCTCATTCTGACTTGGGTCATCACCAAGTGCCAAGTTGTCAGCAAACCTGGTCAGGCTGCCCATATGGGAACCATGTCGGACAGGATTTCATTGTGTGCAATATTTCACAGTGTTGGCTTCAACACTAACCCTGTGGAACACCACTACTCATCCTGATCTGCACCTCTCCCTTTGGCAGAACCACCAGTCACCATTCAGAGAGATAACACTGACTAATCCTGCACAACTTGGTTACATCATTACAGCCAGATACCTTGGCCAAACACTCAACTCTGGCCGAAGGCAATCCTAAATGGCTCTTTTAAGAACCAGTTTTTAGAACCCCCTGAGGTTCTTTTACATACATACATACACAGTTTTTAATTTATAGCCATTGCCTTGTTGATATTATTTTTTTTAAATGTATAAAATATAATAATAATAGTAGTAATGTAATAGATGAAAAAAAATTAAAAACAGAAGCAGAAATTTAAACAGAAAAAAAATTATCAGTCTATAAGTGAAGAAGGTAAAAATAGAAAAAAGTTTTAATAAACTGATGTGAAAAGGCCAAAGCTATTTTGTTATTCTCTGAGGCTGTGGCTTTCATGTCAAACTCTAAAAAGCATTGTAAACTGTAAAAAGAATTGAAAATGAGAAATATGTGGACCACTAGTGACCAAAAAATCCAAGTATGATGCAAAAATGGCTCATACTGCATTCTACATGTTAAGGTTTGGTCTTTTTCCCACAGCTAATTGTTCATGCAACCAGTTTAATGAGTTTTTTTTTTTCAGTGCACTAATATTCAAGGTGTTTCACGTCATTCTCTGGTGACAACTATAAATTTTTACTTATTTTTACATTTTAGTGTACAGATTTTGTAATTAGTCAATATTTTTATTTTACACATTTTAATAAACATTAACATATTTATGTACTAACTGTACATATTATTGATTAAACATGTAAATATTAAATATAATTAATTGAACAGAATCACTAGTTGAGAAATCTTTCAATCCATCATTATATTATTTTCATTTTGATTTTTAATTATATTTTAATTGTAAATCATGGCATTATTACAGAAAGTTTATGTTTGCATATTATATTAATGTATATGATCACTTTTATATTTGATCATGGACTGGAGTTGTAAATTCAGTTTAAATAACAAAAATATTTTGAATTTTATTTTAATATTTTTACCCTTCGAAGTTCCACATGTGTATATTTGAACTTAAATTTGTAAATATAGTATATTTTTGTAGTTCTATTTGATTTTTTTTTTTTTTATTAAACATCTCAAGTATTTCCAATTTATTTTCTGTATTAATAATATCTGTATATATATTTTTTTATATATTGATATACTGCTACATTAAATAATTTTGGATTTCCATTTCTTTTTTTTTTCAAAATTTATTGGAAATGTTTGAATGATAGATAAGTTTTACCAAAATGCATTATCACAATTTTAAAGCTGTATAATATTTCTCAAGTTTCATGTACATTAATTATACATGAAATGAAAGAGCAACTCAAACAGTTTTAGCTGTGCACAAGCTATAAATCCTACAGATTAATGGTTTGCATGCTAGCTTCGCAAGTGAAATGATGCACATGACAATGAAGACTTTTTTATCGTGTCGTATTCAGTGATGGATAAACATTTCATGTTAATAGAAAAGTATACATTCATAATGTGCATATCTATGTATCAGAAAATTCTTACAAAATATAGCAGTGTGAACGAAACTCCCAAAACTGAATGGTTTTTGTGCCTTATCCTGATGGCAAGTTTATGTATGTGGTGTTCTTTTTTGCAGAAGCAAGAAGCAGGTATATCTGGAATGAACTATCTTGATATGCTAAAACTATGGCTTTTTCCTCAACTGCGATATGAACCACAGAACTTTATTTGACATCAAGATGGTGCGCCGCGTCACTGACATAACGTTTACATGATCGGTTGAATGAAATTCTCCCTGACTGCTGGATTGATCATCGGGGACCAAATGAAAGGCTCCTTTGCCATAGCTTGTACGTTCCCTTGATCTGACCATGTGCGATTTTTTCTTTGGGGGTTTGTAAAGGATCAAGCATATGTACCATCATTACCAGCTGATGTACTCTACTTGAGACACAGAATTGAAGCAGCTGTTGCATCAATTACTCCAGACTTGGCTGATTAAAGTATGGAATATACTCTTCTGTTGGCTGAATGTGTGCTGTGTGACAAATGGTGCTCACATTGAAAATTTATAGGTAAAACTATGACTTGCTGTTTCATTTCTGGTATAATTTTTCAATGTAAGTAAAACTTAATAAATATTACATAATTTTAAAACTCTGATATTCATTTTGAAACACATGATACTATGTTTATACTATTACATTCACTCACATGTTTTGCTAATAAATTGTTTCATTAATTTTTTTACAATTTTGTTGTCGTAAAGTAAATATTTAATTTTAGATTTTTTTTTTTTTTTTTTTCCAGTTAATATGTAGGGAAGATGTTCTAGCTGAACTGAGTAATTTACGTTGCCTGGATATGTCAGAGGGAAAAGAAATGCATCCTTTTGATATGTTCATATCACTGGCTGAATCAAGGATTAGTGATCTACTCAATAATCCAAATGTTTTGCCCTATATTACTGCTTTGGACTTGTCTGGTAAGTTTTTTTTTTTTTTATACAACTGGAAGTCTTTTTTTATTAAAACTTGTAATTAAGTTTGAAGTCACCTAAGTCATTGCCTTTTTTTATATTTAAGTCATGATAGGTTGTTTTATATCCATAAAGATGTAAACTGTGAATGATCTTATAAGATTGTTACAGTTAGTAGATAGCCATGTTCTTTATAAAGATGTTTGTGTCACTAGTCAATAGTACAGGTTTGGGATGTAGAGATCTTTTTTTATAAAATCAATGTATTTTTCAATTTATTAAAATCAGTGTATTTCTTAGTCTTGGATTGGGATGGTAACCTTGTTTTTCTAGCATGTTTGTTTTTTATCTAAATTTTAAACCTTTATTTCCGCTCAACTCTTCCTCTCTTCAGTTTTTCATCACTATAAATTTTCTTTTCCCTCTGTCTTCATTACATTGTTTGGGTGTTCTTGCACTTATATATACACCTGTTTTATTTTCAAATTTTTTTTGTTAGTTTTTTATTTTTGATTGATGCATTCTACCTTCTGTCATGGTTAATTTATTCTTTTGTTTCCATAAATATATTAATAATGAATAAATTAATTAAAAGTTAGGGGGTTGTAAAAGAGACTGTCTTTACAACCCGTTATTTTTCAATTTATAACTTTAAAAATCACTAAAAGTGTGAGTAAAAATAACTGAGAATGATATGACATAAGTTAAAAGAAAATTGTCAAAATAAGTTCAGGTTTGTATGTCATTAAAAATTACTAGTGTTCTATTAATTGTTTGTAACAATTTGTTTGTTTTGTGTTTATAACATTGTTTCTCTGTCAGTTACCATGAACAAAAAATATCACAAACTTATCTTGAAATTTATAATGGGAGTTTTTGGCTCTCTGGTGAAAGTAGACTTTTTAGATTTTCTCACTTATTAATCTTTAATAGAATTTATTGAAACTGAGTTTATTTAAATAAATTAAATTTAAGCCTGTTAATTTTTTCCTAGTACTTTATCAAATTTTAATGTGGACACTTTCTCTATCCTGAAAAATATTTTATATTTCCTACTTAGTCTGAATTCTTTAAGAACTGTTTAGTTCTACTCTGAAAAAAAATTGGGACAATAAGTTACAAAAATATTTGTTTGAGATATTTATGCAGAATTTTGAATGGGTTTTATATCTGTCAATCATTCATTCTGTTTTCTTACTTGGAGTTATTCTGTAAATTTTTTCATTAAAGCAAAAGTTTTACCATAGTCACCTTTATGTTTTTTGGCTGTACTACATGTAGTTGAAAAATGGTTTATGACCCTAATCAGTTATCAGCCTATACATAGCGACAGTAATTGATTATAGCAAAGCAATTGAATTGAAAATCATATTAATTATGAAAAACATTCATTTGAGTCAAGTATGAAGTTGCTGAGGAGGCAGATGTTACACAATTTCTAAAAAAATATATGAATTTACTTTTTTCAATCTACGAACAGATGTTGATTGATTCAAAAGCTAGTAGATCATGTTACATTTTTTTTTTTTTAATCCACTGTTTGATTAGCTTTAGGCACGTCTTATTTTTTATTTTTTTTAAGAAGTAGAGAAGTAATACAATCTCAAAATATTTATGATATTTACATAGTTATAAGGAAAAATAGGATGCAACTTATGTTCAAGATATTAAGCCTACAGGTTACTTCAAAAAACTTATTAATAAATAATACATCATAAACTTTGAGGAATTCCCATGTTATCTGATAATTGACACGCTTCAAACTGTAACATTTCCACGGACACAGAAAATCCATCTGCCTGTATATTCTTGACATATTCTACTAGATTGGTTTCTACTGCCGGGCATTTCACCTTCTTGCCACAAAAAGATTATCGACTTTGCAATTTTTTTTTCAAGAGCACCTTTCATTCCAAAATTGCAGCTTAAATATACAATTGTTGCTCTTATTTGGGCCATGTTTCATTGCTTAATGTCAACTAAAGTCAAGAGTATACACATCAGTCAGTTAAAGAAAGAGTTTACATGCTACTGGTAGGAATGCTCTCCATTCTCTTCCCCTTTGTGAGGTACCTTTAACTGGCAAGCATTTAAAGCTTTTCAGCATTCATCCTTCCCTCTGTGCCAAGCGTTACTATTATGTGGACAGCGCAGTTTTTAGGAATTTGCAATGTTTTCAAGTTTCTCACTACTACTGTTTCTATTTTGGTCTCTTGACAAAATTATAAGAAAATTATTTTTTCTTAAAATTATAGTCTGGCTACAACTGGATGTGTCTTATACACACTTCCTTTTATATGCATAAATATGGTATTACACCTTTCATCTTTATCTTTTTCATTATTCTAATGCCTTTTATTACAGTGTTCACCCATTAACTTTCTTATAATATTAAATTAACATACCTTGATGTCTTGAGGTGTGATTCACTAACCTAGTGTTTTTTTGTTTTATTTTTACAAAAGAAGTTAATTTCTGTTTTCTCCAATTCATCTTATACATCATAATTTTCATAACTCTGCATTGCACATGATGTTCAATATTCTCCTACAATGTTGCATTTTAAAAGGCTATATTCTTGTTCTTCTGGATTTCTTGTTATATTTAACATAATGCGCACCACACTGCATAAGAATTTCACCTCCAGTTATTCCTTTGATGTTTTTTCATTTGCCTTGTTCATTAATTTTTGTTTGCTTGTTCAAGTTTTTCTGTGCATTTTGTAATTATGTAAGGGTAATACCCCTACATAATAAGAGGTAGAGTAATTTTAAGAGTTTTAAATGAATAAATTATTAGATATAAATTGTTATTTAGATGTATTGACTAAAAATGAACTACTTTCATTTAAAACTTATGCAAAGAGTGAGCCTTGAATAAGAATAAATAACAATGAGAGAAATATATTAGAAAGCTACCCAGTATAACTTGTTCATCACTTTACTCTGAAAGAAAATCCCATCCCAATAAAAATATTTTACCTTTCTGTCAGGAGAAACTGAAGAATTTGTCTGACGAAAGAACATAAAATCCAAATCCTGTATATAGTTGAGATTTTGTATTATTAATTATTGTTGGTCATTATTTGAAATAAAGCTTTTGTAATTTTTTTTGGTAAATGTCCTTTAAATCGTCCTTGAAATTTTCATCATGTTCCAAGATAGCATTCATAACAGTTTTGATATTCAGTTTTGCACACTCTTAATCACATTTCTAATTTTACCATTGTGCTGATACTTTTCAGTTCAAATTTATTAATAAATCTGAATCTCTTATAGTATGATCTATAGTTATTGATATTCATTTGAAATTGTAAATATTGTTGTTATTGTATTGTACATTATGTTGTTTTACAAATAGGATAACTGGTAACATGGTTACCAGTTTGTATTTACTAATATTAATTACCATGTATTTTGTGAATCTTTTGTTTCAGGTTCATTTTCTGGTAAAGATGAAATCGCCAGAAAGGAGTTAAGAGGTTTTATCAGGAGACATCCAAAATTACAGTTCCTTGGACTGGTTCAGTCTGATGCTTGTTATGATGAATGTTTCACAAATCCTAGTAATCCTGAATACCGTCCTGATCTTCAGGTATCTATTTTCATTAGTTTAATTCTGATGCATTCAAAAGTAGAGCATTAATTAAAAATATTTGTGGTAGTACACACATATTATTATCAAAATTCACACAATCTTTTCACTACAAATTATTACAAGAATATATTAAAATACTTGTTATTGTATTAAAGTTTCCTATATATCAAAATTTATATTTCTACAGGCAGAATATACACTAACTCCTTGTACTTGGGATTTGTTGTTTGAGTTTCACTTATTTTCATTCATTAACTATTCCTATACTAAAATAAAATAAGTAATTGATACCGTTTTGTTTTTTTTTTTTTGTTACCTCCACCTTTGGAACCGAACCTGGTTTAACACAAACATAGCTCAAGGGAGAATTACCCTTGCATTCCTCTAACCATTTTCATATTGATAATCGTGACCAACATCGTGGATACTGTGTGGCATGTCTGTTCAGTCTGCAGCACAATAAATTGCCTTATGCTTCCCTATGCTGCAGGAACCGATTGCATACAAAAACTGTATGTTCTGTGGTATCCTTTTCCCTGCAATAGTCACATTCCTCAGAGAGTCTCAATGTCCATGTGTAGGTATCATTTGAAGCACCCTTGACCGGTAAGGAACTTGGCCAACTTATACCCAGTTCTCCATGCTTGCTGTCCAGCCATCTCTGGAGGTCTGGGATCAGCCTGTGATTCCATCTGCCCTTTCTTGACTGATCCCAGACATTATGTTTATTATATTTTCTGTTTTGAGCCATAAATTAATGACGCAGTAGTATTAATTATATTTTAGACTTATATTGAATCTGAATCTGATGATAACTGGCTGAATGTCATAGTGAAGAACTGATAAAAAAAATTGTGAAAGAATTAGTGACATAGAATTGCAGTATTTAGCTTAATGACAACATTGAAAATGTCGGTGACAGTGATTGTAAACATAAATTACTGATGAAAGTGTGTGTTTAGCAAAATAGTTATCTCATGAAGTTTTAGTGTTGGATTTATATATATATATAACAAAACTTATAATTTAGAAAAGAGCGAAGAATTTGAAAATAGTGAAAAAAGTTAAAATTATGAATTTTTTCAAGGAACAGATAATATAGGTTATCTTATATATTATTGTTTTTTTAATATAGTGGTAGTAACAGTGCCTCATAAATAAAAATTTTAAACAATTCAATACTTTTTTATAATTGCTATACTTTACAGATTGTTTATTAACCCTACACGTGCCAGAGTCGCTTAAAGCGACTTTTATCTACTGGTTTCTGTGCCAGAGTCGGCTGAATCGACTCTAGGAAACTAAATTGTTACTAGTCTGTGCTGTTCTCTGTTGGCTTTTTTTATTATTATTTGAACAGAAAAAATTATACAGAGTCTATTAATGTAAAATTATCTGCAATTGACCAAGCGGTAGGCGATTTATAGTACTGTGAATATAACCTCAATTTTTTCAGTTTGTTTCAAAGCGACCAAACAATGTGCTACAGAGTGTAATGCGTGCTACAGTTTTTTAATTGTCAGTGTTGCATTTACTATTAAAACAGTAATTTAATGTTAAACTTTAGAAACGTGTAATGTGTTTTTCAAATAGGCTACTGAAATTTTGTTGTTTTCTTTAGTAGGCTGCTTAGTTGTTTTATTTTGAAAATGAATTCGAATGATGATTTGGCTCTTATAGATTGTGAAGGAAGTTCCTAGACCTGTCTCATCCGGTAATAACGGTGAACTCTGGACCAAACTTATTCTACCTGAAACCAACTCAAACCATAGTGAAATTCCCTTTTCTGTTCATCATTCAGGATCTAATACTTGACTTATTCCTTCAAGAAATTCTCCTCCAGTTTCTTATTTTTCTATGACGATTGATAATAACTTTTGGTCTACATTAATGACAAAAAATAACTTGTATGCTGAACAAGAGATAGATAGCATGAAAGAATGGTTAGAAACTCATCCTTCTAAATAGAATTCACAAATGGAGGCCTGTAACATTTTCAAAACTTAAAACGTGGTTTTTTGTAATGCTGAATATGGGCTTAAATAGAAAAAAAATAAAATCAACTCATTGGAATACTAGGAGAAGCCAAGTGATGCCTTTCTTTAGTGAGGTAATGGCACAAAATGAGTTTCAATTGATTGATCATTACATTCATATTTCAAATAATAATAATTTGATTCTTAGAGGTAATGAAGGATTTGAATCCCTGGTTTAAAGTAAGATTTTTGCTTTCTTATTTTAATTTAAATGGAAGACACTCTTTATACCAAATCAAATGGTTTGCCTAGATGAAAGCCTAATCTGCATGAAAAATCTTGTTGTAAGTATTCAATATATGTCTAAAAAACGGCACTCACGGTTTTGAATAAACAAATTTCAATTATGTGACAGTTACAGTGGTTACGTCATGCACGCTGAATTGTACAGTAGTAAAGATTTCTTTGCTACTGGAGATCCACTTGGGATGACTAATGCTTGTAGTCTTATTTTTAACTGATCTTTTCAAAAAATAAGGTAAGGGGTATCACCTCATTACAGACAACTTTTACACTAAAGTATCTTTAATAGAAGAGTTGTATAGAATGAAAGTTATGATGACAGGGACTATAAGGTCTAATTCCAGAGATCTACTTAAAGAGCTAATACAGTATAAATTTCAATCTGAGGGAGAAGCAGTACTTCTTAGAAAAGGGGCTCTGTTAGCTTGTGCTTTTAAAGAAAAAAAAAAAATTAAAAATCACGTTTTCATGCTTTCATTTGCTGAAGTGGCTGATGGAAGTACGTAAAATTAAATTTGACAAAGAAGTAAGAAAGCCATCCATGATACTTACGTACAATAAAAACATGGGTAGTGTTAATGTAAAAGACAAAACGGTCTATCATGTAGCTGCTAACCAGGCTGCAATGAGGTACTGGAAAAAAATATGTATAAGTTTTATTAATGAAGCAGTACTTAATATGTGCATCATCTACTGCGGTAATACAGACAATCCTTTGCCTCCTTATGATTTCCTAGTGGATATTATTGAAACAATATGTTACGGCAGTAATAAGGATGATGTGCCTCTGAGACCTGGAACTCTGGTAAACATAAAATCTAGTGAGGATTCGAAAAACCATTTCTTTGCAAAACTTTAAGATGAAAAGAAAGTGTGTTGTCTGTGATCCAGAAAATAAAAGAAATAGGTCAACATTTTGGTGCCCAGGTTGTAATGTAGGAAGAATCCATCACAACTGTTGGCAAAAACTAGATCATTAATACCATCCATTAGATTTCAAAAGGTAGAAAAATGCCTGAAATAAAATGAATAAATTTATTAAATTATCCAAATATAAATAAAATGTAAAAAATGCAATTCTATTGAACAAGTTTGTAAGTTTTATGTGTAAATGTATTTTGTTGTGTTCAGTGGTGAGTAGTGTAGTGAACTGAAAGTTTTAGTGCGAGACGTTTTTTTTTCTTCTAACTTGTACTAATATCAATTTATTGCAATGAAACTTTGACAAACACAAAAACTATAACAAACAAAATGTATATTTTGGAAAATTCCTGCTGTCTATGGATAATTCTCTGTGAATACTCAATTTTATTTTTTTTTAATGTTTCTGGAATATTTATGTTTATTGCTATATTTAATGAACAGTCTTTTACTTATTTTACTGATATTTAGGTATTTTGAAAGATGAAATCTTTCTGAATAATTTGATGTCTTATATTTTATAATGCTCCTATAAACAACAAAGATGTAAAGAAAAATTTGAGCTAGCAATACAGATTTATTCTTAATGGGTACTTGTAGGGTTATAATTAGTTGCAACACATTTCATGATTTTTGTAAGAATTGTTTATTTTATCAATATATCAAAATTAACTATGAGTAAAAATAAACTAATTAATATATTTTTGTTTACAATAGCCTTTTACTTAAAACATATTAATTTTATGTACTTTTCTGTTTTGTGTATGTGTGTAACACATGCGCCCGCACACACACACACACACACACACACACACACACCCTAAACTCTCATTTATCTAGATCAAAAGGAACCAAAAAAGTCAGAGTTAAAAATATATAAAATACAGACTGCAATAAAGTAATATTCTTACATTATATTAGTATAAAGTCATGGTTCATGGTTTTCTTGCCATTCTCTATACATATTTACACATAATTTTACTTCATCCATTCCATTAATTTGAAATCTTTTCATTGCACATTATTATTGTTTTTGAGTTTGTTCGGTTTCCGTCTTTACTAAAACATTCCTATTTTATTTTATTTTTATTGTAACATTAGCTATTTGTATAACTTTTAAAAAGCTGCACGTGAACAAACTTTTACTGTATGTACTATTTCTAAATGAGTAGGTTTTTTTTATAACTACTTACAATTTGATAGGCATGAAATTTTGATTATACATTAGTTTTCTGGAATGAATGCTTACAAAAGTAGAAGTGGAGATGAATAGAATTAAATTATCTGTAACAATTAAATAAAAGTATAAACATGTGATATGTTGTTTCAAGCAATGGATAAAAACAAACCAGTGGGGGAAAATTGTGAAGTAAAATAAAAAAAAATTGCTACTTCTGTAGCTTTTAATTTATGATAATAATTTAAAATTATATGCAAAAAATATATATACATATATATATATATATATATATATATATATATATAAAATCACATGCTTAAATGCAATGAATACAGTGCATATTAAGGCAACTCGTACATGCAAGCAGCAAAAGTGTTAAAACTATTCTTTATATTTAAACTTTGTTTTTAACAAATTAAAACTACAATAATTAATAATGTAAGCATTAACACATCTGTTTGATAAATATAAACAAAAGTTTAGAAATTTAAAAAAAAAGAAAGAGTAATTTAGTACACAGTTTAAATGCATTTAATCATTTTAAGAAAAATCTTATTTTATAAATTTGTTAGACCATTTATGAAAAACACAATCATGTAAATTTTTAATAGCTATTGATGTAAATGTATATCTAGTGTTTTATATAAGTTATTCATAATCTTATCTGTTTTCATTTGACTGAGTGTTTTTTCCTCACATTTGTTATCCTCATCAGTTAAGTTTCAAAATCCTCATCTTCACCCTTATTCTCAAAACAAGTTTAGAACAAGTTAAAATTATTTCATTGTGAAAATTTCATGATCATGTCACATTTAACCTAAGAATTTATAGTACCGGATGATTACAAATGAAATATACACTTTTGATAGCTTATAAAAAATTAAAATGGTGTATGTGAATAATACGGTTTTACAGGGGATTTTTAAATTTATGTTTGTATATCTGCTTTGCTGCTAATGTCACTGATTGTGTCATGTTACCAGTCCAACAAGATGGCTGCTATTGCAGTACAGAAAGCTTTTTGTGTGCTTGAATTAACCAAAACAAACTCAGTTACTGTCATGCAGCGACGTTTCAGAACAAAATATGGTAAATCACCACCAACAAGAAAGTTAATCTATGACTGGAATAAACAGTTTCAAAACACTGGGTGCCTGTGTAAGAAGAAAAGTGATGGAAGACACTTCCAGCACTTTCCTGTTTCAGAAGAACAAATAAATCTACTGAATGTGTGGAAAATTCTGCAGAAAGGTTTGAAAATGATGCCTTATAAATTACAGTTAGTACAAAGTTTAAATGTTGATGATGAAGACTTATGTAAACATTTTTGTGTAGAGTTGTAGGAATGACGATGGCTTTTTTCATTGTTTAATTTTCACTGATGAATATATGTTTCACATTAGTGAAAAAGTTAATAGAGATTATGTAAGAATACAAGGTACAGAAAACCCAAGAGAAAGTTTAAAACATATACGTGATTCCCCTAAAATGAACGTGTTTTGCACTATATCTTGTGAAAGGGAGTACAGGCCATTCTTTTTTCACAAAGTGACAGTAACCTGAGTAATTTATCTGGACATGTTAAGTAAATGGCCAATGCTCAACTCGAGGAAGATAATGACAGCTTCGTTTTTTATGGAGCTCTGTGTCACTGGCACTTATAACTCAGAAATTATATAAGATGAACATTTTCTCAGAAGATGAATTGGTTGTGCAAGTGAGGAAAACAGTTGTTTAAGTGTTGGCCTCCATGTAGCCCAGACTTAATGGCTTGCGACTACTTTTCATGGGGTTATGTAAAAGACAAAGCTTTTGTGCTGTTCTTCCTGTTAATATTGATGACTTAAAACAATGCATCATAAATGATGCATTATGATGCAAAACATGTGCAAGCATATGCTTGCACGTATTTGGGACAAATTCGACTATTGTGTTGATATCTGTCATGTTACAAATGTTGCACACATTGAACATTTATAAATAAAAACATAAAGAATTTTTCTATGTAATCATGTAAATAATCATCTCAGCTCTTAACACTCGGTGATGTCGTAACCCAAGGTGGGAACAAATCGTGCCGATGGGTAAATGGCTCTACGTAGTTAGTCTCGAACGATGTCCTCTGGGCACCAGGGCGAACCCAGTTGTACTTAGCTCTAGCTCCAGTACGCATGCGCTCTGCTGGAGTGGCCCATTTTTCGCCGGTACTCGTGCGACCAAAATTTCAGTTCCTATATTAAATTCAAAGATGGTTGGTGGTCCATCTGAAAAAACCACCAAATTAAGTCTTGTGAAGAGACCTCGATCAGCTTTGTCTGACGAGGATAAAAGTCCTACCGAAGAGAACTGCAAATCTTTAGACTTGAATTCTAAAAATATTAGATTTGTTGTTCTCCGAAATAGTCAGGAAGGTGTCTCCCTCC
Organism: Lycorma delicatula; assembly: GCF_047948215.1. Taxonomy (NCBI): domain Eukaryota; kingdom Metazoa; phylum Arthropoda; class Insecta; order Hemiptera; family Fulgoridae; genus Lycorma; species Lycorma delicatula. The sequence goes on from NC_134462.1 coordinate 111,781,858, forward strand.
AAAAGGTTTCACCTTTCTTAATAAACGAAACTGTAACAGGTGCAAGTGGCTCCCCGAAGAACATCAGGAAATTACGCGACGGATCGATTGTAATTGAAACATTCAACGACGAACAGAGTCGATCTATCTTACGTCTCCGTAATGTGGGTGGTATAAATATAAGTGCAGAAAGCCACAAAACTTTAAATACGAGCCGGGGTGTAATTTTTTGTCGAGACCTTTTAGATGTAGATATCACTGAAATAGTTGACGAGCTTTGCCACCAAGATGTTGTTGAAGTGAAACGTATTATGAAACGGCAAAATGGAACAGAAGAACCGACACCGTCTCTTATACTAACATTCAATCTCCCTGTTCCACCAGAGAAGATTAAACTGGGTTACCTCTCGGTTCGGGTACGACCATTCATACCCAACCCACGGCGATGTTTCAGATGCCAAGGTTTTGGTCACACTACAACATCTTGCACGAAAACTGAGATCTGTGCTCAATGTGCTAAAGAAGGTCACAATGACACTAACTGCGAAGAAAGTGAAAAATGTGCAAACTGCAGTGGTCCACATACAGCCCGCTCCGGAGATTGCCCAATCTTTAAAGAAGAAAAGGCAATTCTCAAATTCTGTATGGAGCAAAAGCTATCTTTCCCGGCCGCACGAAGAGAATACAAAAAGTTAAATAATTCACGGAACCTGGTTAAACCAGATGTATATTTTGCCACCGCTACATCGAAACAAACTCTTACAAACGTTAATAATCAGCAGTGCGGATCCTGCAATGAACTTAAAAAACTTGTTCAGATGCTTTCTGATCAAGTAGCTTCACTTACAGCCACTATCTCAGCTGACAAAGATGAATAAAAAATCTTTCGTCGCAGTTAGTGAATCCAACAGTGTGATACATACGAAAGTTCCTGTTCCCAAAGTCGTACCGGCACGAGTAGCGACTATCACAGCTGGCAGAAAGCCACCTAATAAGCTCCCTGTAAAGGGAACCCACATAACCACCCCCTCTGGGATGTTAACTGCAGCATCCCATTCAAATAAATCTCCACAATCACCTCATATACTGGAGGATATGGTTGAAGAACCACCCGACCCTAGGGCATCGGAGTTCTTTAAAATAAAAAATACAAAAAAGGGAAAAACCGAATCACATACAGCTAATTTTTATATAATTTCCGAAATTTAATTATTTATTTTTTTTTACACTTATGAACATTATTCAGTGGAATGTTAGAGGTATTCGGTCCCGCATTGAAGATATTAGAGTACTAGCGCACGCACATGATCCACTAATCATGTGTTTCCAAGAAACTCACCTTCTACAACATGACCCAATTACACTCAGAGGACACTTCTGTGAGAGATACGACTCCCTAGTAGACAGTAGGGAGAGTGGTGGAGTGGCGATTTTCATGAAGAATGGGGTGTTGGCTACAAGAATTCAACTAACCACTGTCATTCCTGCCATTGCAGTAAAGGTCTCTATTCCCTTCAAATTGCATATCTGCAATCTGTATCTCTCACCGAACACTGACTTCAGTGCTTTAGATGTCTCAAATCTCCTCACGCAAATACCATCTCCATCGTTAATAGGAGACTTCAATGCCCATCATATTTCGCTCCCGTTTAGATTATGGTTGTGTCGCCTACTCTTCAGCTCGCCAAGCTGTGCCTAAAATGCTGGATAGTGTACATCATGCTTTCCTTCGGCTTGCCACAGGCGCGTTTAGATCAAGTCCTGTCGCAAGCTTACTTGTAGACTGTGGTGAACCATCACTTTGTGATAGATGAGACCAGCTTTTATTATGTTATTTTGATCGTCTCAGAGGACAGCCAAATCACCCGGTTCTTGAGTCAGTCTTTAGAAATCCTAATCTAGGAAAGTATGAGGACCATCCACGTCGTACTGCACCTGTAGGTGTCCGTACTCGGCATCTGCTGCAGCATATAAATGTTGACACACCGTCATTCTTTCCTACGTATCCTTGCTCATATCCTCCGTGGAGAATAAACCTTGTAAATTTTACTTTTGACCTTACGACATACAATAAACAATCAACACTACCTATTGTCTTCCAGCAAATGTTTCAGTGTGTTCTCTCCAAGATGAAACCAGACGCAGTTGTATACACTGATGGATCGAAACAAAACGATACCGTTGGCTGTGCATTTGTTGTCAATGAAAGAACTTATATGTTTGGTCTACCCGTTATTATGAGTGTGTTTACCGCTGAACTATACGCTATAAATAAGGCTCTAAACATCATTAACCCTAAATATAGAAAAATTCTTATTTGCAGTGACTCGTGTAGTGCTCTCCAAGCCTTAAAAAACTTTTATTCCACACATCCTATCGTCATTGAAATTTACAACGCAATCGCTGAGTTTAATAATCGCAACACAGAAGTAAGTTTTTGCTGGGTCCCAAGCCACATAGGGATTCCAGGTAATGAACATGCAGATTCCGCTGCCAAAGAAGCATGTAACCAGCCCCCTTTCACTACCCGAGTTGCTACTTCTGATTTTATTAATTATGTAAAACAATCACTAAGAGCAAAGTGGCAAGGTGACTGGACAGCTACTGTAGATAATAAACTCCGGCAGATTAAAAATTCTGTGTTGCCATGGGACTCCTCATGTAGAAAATCTCGGCCTGAGGAAGTAGTCCTCTGTCGGTTGCGGATAGGACACACCAGGGTCACACACGAGCACCTGATGACAAGAGAACAAGCACCCCTATGCACACAATGTAACTGCCGCATGACTGTGCACCACATACTCGTGGACTGCATATGTTTATGTGGCATTGCATCTTAAGTTTAAATTACCCAGAAACATCCGTGGTGTCTTGTGCAACGACAATGAAGTTTTAAACCGGATGTTTCTTTTTCTGCATAGTGTAGGGTTAACCCAAAAAATTTTATATTGTCGGGTATATTTCTTATTCTAAAAAGTTTTTAATAGATTTGATTTTGTTAACCGAGGAGGGACCCTTTTAACACTTTTAACATCCGAATCTGTTAAATTTTATTTTTTATATAGTTTTTTTTATTTATTATTTTAGCTTTTATGTTTTAATGACTCGGTCTGTGATATTAGTTTTAAGTTTTATTTAATTTCTTTATTTTAGTTTTAACCTAGTTCTAAGTTTTATGTTTGTGTCTTACTTTTTTTTAACTTTTTTGTATCATTTTTGGCTCTTGTTATCCGAGAATGGGCCTTTTACACCCATCTCGGACTTTGTTTAATTGTTTTGCTTTTATTTTTTTATTATTATTTTAAGTTTTAGTTTTACGTACTAGTTTTAATTACTTTTATTTATTTTTTTCATAAAAAAAAACCCAGGCGATGATAACGTACAGACGTTTTTCGCCCTCCACAAAAAAAAAAATCAGCTCTTAAAAAATAAATTTTTAATAAGCTGTCAAAAGTGTATATTTCAGTCATAATCACTATTTCCATCCAATTTAGACCAACTTTCTATTTTATGAAACATATAGAATAGTTTGATAAACCTTTATGCCAATCATTTTGTATTAGTGTGGATAATTGACTTATTTTACTGTATTTCAGGATATTGCAGCTGTATAAATGACATTTTAAATGTTGGTAGAGTTTTAAAACTCTTCGTTATCTTTTTTGTTCACCTGTGTCATCTAAATCAATGATTTCTTCAATAATTGTTTTCTGGATCCTCATTTAATCATTTCTTTTACTCCTTATCTATTAGAAGTAGTGATGTGATTGATATTTGGTGATAAAAATTTCACTTCAGTTTCACCATTGATTAATTCTCCATCATTGCACATAGTATATGATTAACATGTGCAATAAGTGTGTAAAATGTCAGATAAAAAATCAGGGATCCTATTTTTTCATGGTTTAAGAAAGCCTATATTATTTTGTTAAATTTTATGTATAGTTTGTAAATGCACATGTGTTCAGTATTTTAAAATAATTAATTATATTAAACTGCAATTTCGTGAAATGTATTGAATTTTTATATCATTATATCAAACATACACTAATGGTGAGTAATTCCATTGCTTGTAATTTGTAAAAGTAAATACAGACTTCAATTTCCCTAATATGTGAGGTCTGTAAATAAAGTAATGAGAGTGGTTCAGAAAAACTTTATTTATAATCCAATTATACATGGACCTCTATTGCCTTCGAAATAGTTTCCTTGGGAAGCCAAGCAACATTTCAAATGGTTTTCCTACTCTTCATAGCAGTGTGGGAACACAGAAACGGGAATATCCTTCAGATGGTCGGTTACATTTTTTTAATGTATTCTGCTGTTCCAAAATGGTGTCCTTTGAGGTGTTTTTTAAGTCGCGAACAGGAAAAAGTCACAGGGACTCAAGTCAGGTGAATAAGGTGGTTGAGAAACTATAGGAATGTTTTTCTTTGCCAAAAACTCATTAATTGAGAGTGCAGTGTGACATGGTGCATTGTCATTATGCAGCAGCCAGTTGTCTTTGATGGCTGGTCTCATGCGGGTAACTCTTCTGCAGTCTTTCAAGAATTTCTTAGTAAACATATTAATTTATAGTCTATTCTGTAGACAAAAACTCCAAAAGTCTCTGATTCACTCAACATTGTCGTCACTTTTTGACGTTAACTGTCTTCCAAAGCGTGAATCGTTTGAAACTGATACACGGCCATCTGAAAATGCTTTAAACCGCTTAAACACTCGGGCTTGTGATAGAGCATTATCTCCATATGTCCTTTTCAATTTTGAAAAAGTTTCTGTAGCATTCTCACTGAGGTTTAACAAAAAACTTGATTGCACAACGTTGCTCATAATTAGTATCACTTATTTTTGTAACACAACAAAAACTTGTTTCACGAAAAGTTTGTTTACATCTTGCTTGACAACAATAGACTAAAAATATTAATACCTAATATCATATAACCATATGTTTACTAGTAACTTACAGTGTTGCCACTTTGGCTGCCAAAAGAACTAGTCTCATTGCTTTATTTACAGACCTCATATGTTATATTTAAACAATTTTTTTGAAACTCTAGGTAAGATTTTATTAAGCAGGGCGTGTTGTTTTATTTATGTGTTTAATTCTAGGTGGAGTCTAATTACTGTTGATTTACTTTCTTAAATAGGTAGCTGGTACTGCAACAGAGGAACAGATACTTTTGGGACTGAAACGTTATACATCGAGGCCTTGGTTTGTACAGAAATGCCTTTATAATCTATTTAGATTGACACCAACATTTACTGATGCTCGTGTTGATATAATTGAGGTAATAAAATTTTGTTGTGCTGTTTATATATATATATATACAGGTAATTAATAATGCTTTTATGATTAATTTAACTTACGATTTGACAGTAGAATGGAGAAGTGCATTTTTATTGTCTGCTTATTGCTTTTTAAAATTATTGAATAAAATTATTATTTAATGCTTTATAAAATTATTATTATTAATTTTTTTTTAAATTATTTTCAAATTACTTTTAAAACATAATTGTTTTTCCTATCACTTTTCTGGGAGTTATAATACTTTCCTGGTGGAAAAGTTACTTTTTTTAAAACGCAAATGGCTTTACCGTATCTTGATTTTGAAAATGTTAACAAGTCTGGTGTACAAATTAATATTAGATACTATAATAATGACAAAATGTACAAAGTAACAAATAAATAAATTACATATACCATTAATTACATCATGATAAAATTAGACGCAAAGCAAAAGGAAAGGTTATTTAAAACACTTATATTTAAAGTTCATTAATTTTATTAATACATACAAATCTACCAAATATATGTTTTTTAAATCAAGTTTGCTTTTTCATTTGATTATATAAACATTCATTTTAAACTTGTAAAATTATCAAGTTAAAATTGTTTTTTACATGCATGTTAAATGCATCATAAAATACAAAATATCTTAACATAAATTGCAGTAAACTGATTTTACTCTTATATTTATAATTGTGATGTTACTCTTAAATTTATAATTTATAATTGTGGCAGTGCTTCTGCTTAGTATATGTTGTCATATTGTTAAAAGTCAAACGATTAAATATTTTGAACAAATATATATCTTTCTATCCCCCTCCATTATGTCCTTTTTCTGTGAATTAATGTACATCCACAGATGTAAAAACCCATACAGATACTATGTAGAACAATAACATCAGCCTTTGCAATAATCTCATAGAAACAGAGCACGTATACTAATTAACTACGTCTCAAATAAGTACAAAAGGCAATTTAATAACCTTTTTAGGATTGGTACAACTAATAACACCACAAAAAATAATTCTTTAATGAATATAATTGTATAATTAGCTCTAAAAGTTGTTTGAAAGAACAATTCTCATTAATTTGAAATTGAGTTGATTATAAATTTCATTAATTCTAATTGTAATTGAAATCTGAAAGTCCATCTCTACTAAAGTCAACATTTTGTATTATCACTTTTAATAATTAAATAGTTTTTTACGTAGCCAATCTTCAATTTCTAAAATTGAAATTGTTTTAAGCTCTTTACACTTTTAATATTTGTAAGTGGTTGTAAGTTTTATAATAGGTTTTTTAAAATAATAGACAATAAAAACCAAAAGTATCAAAAGTGTAACTATTTAAAAAACAAGTATTGAAAAGTTAAAATTTTCATTATTTTCAGCAATTTTCATTACTTGGCCGATCAATTAATGAAAAAAGAACCAGTATCCTTGTATATAATTAATAGAGTTATCATTATTACGTTGTTTCCAGGGTTGATTCTGTTTTGGGTTACCATAGTTTTACTGTATGTGTTTACTGTATGATGTTTTACTGTACGTTGTTTATATGTATGTCTACCATTGTTTGTTAACAGTTGGTGTTACCTGGTATGCAGCAGCATCCTCAGGCTTTTGGGGTACAGATGGCAGCTACAGCATGTTTGTATAATTTAACTAAAGGAGATCTAGCGAGCAAGATCCATCCGCGTATATTGGCACGTGTTGTTGAACTTTCACTTGATGCAATGGAAACATTTCCAGATCATTATCAGTTGCAAAAGAACACTTTATTGACATTATGTAGCGATAGGATATTACAGGAAGTACCAATAGATAAATATAGATGTGCCAAGCTGGTGTTGGATTCGCTTTGTGCTTTTGAAGAGACATCAATGAATAGGATGAGTGTTGCTATATGCAGTATTTTAGGTATTTATAAAGATTTTATTTCTCATTGTTAAAGTTTTATAAATTATTTAAAACTGATCATCCAATTTCCAATTGTTTAAAATAATTTTTATTTTTTATTAACTAGTTTCTCATACAAGATCTTCAAGTGTATCTTTCTAGTTTATGTTTTCACTGTATAACCCTATTTGGTTATACTACATCAGAATAGTTGTCTATACAGACAACTATTCTGATCTCGAGGCAGTCCGTGTATGAATTGATTGCGCCTTTCCTTTTCTTTTTCCCTTGCCTTATCTTTCATCCACTCTTTCCCTGATATCCTTCGACATTATCAGCTGCCATTCAATTTCATCTGTTGTGTCATTTTGATACTTTTTTGTAACCTACTGGGCTAAGAGTGGCTGGTGTAAAATGATTTGATAATGTCTCCTGTCTGTTGGTTCCATAAACAGCAGACTAAGCCAGTTGTGTAATCAAGTTTACTGAGTAGGTACTTATAGGGTTAAGCTAAGCTTACTCTGGAGCTTAACTACTTTCTTAAATTTTAATATATAAAAAATGTACTCCTCTCTCCTTATATTTGATCTCATCTTATGTGAATAGATACAATAAGGTAACTGCCACGTACAGTTTAGTTCAAAACTAAATTGTAACTAGCAAATGAGTTTTTCTTCATTTGGGGCTTGCCAACTGTTTTCTCTATACCATACAATTTAGGGATGGATAAAAAGGTTCTGTAAAGAAATGTTGCTCGTTCTTCAGGGGGAGTTTAAATTTATAGAGAGATAAATGAAATTTTTTAGAGACATAAATGAAAATCCTGAATTCGTAATCTTTTTCTTTCATTGTGATTGAAAATGCCGTGATCTCTTAAGTTTTTTTTTGTGGTTGCTAATCTCATTTTTTTTGGATACTGTTCACTTTCCAACTGTTCTTTTCCAAATCATATGCTGTGTGTTATGACTTACACCCTATTTAGGTCCTGTAAGGCAGCATGTCCTTGGTGTACCTGCCCTAGAACACTGTTTTCTGTCCAGGCTGCACAATAAAGATTATTGCCTCTGTATTAAAGTTTAACTTCTTGTACATTTAATCATTTATTGTAAATTTAATATAAATGAATTCACTCATCCTGTATAAAGTGGCTACTTTCTTTATTGCTTAACTTCTGCATATATAGTTCTTTATTATAAGATTTTTAAGCTTTGTATGTAATTCTTCCTTTCAAGTTTCAATTATTTTGTATAAATAACTTATACTCTTACAAAGGTACAGTATAACTTCATAATGTATTATAAAAATTCATTGTATTTTATTAAAGGAATCTGTAACTTTGTATAGCATAATAATAATTTATCTTATTTAATTAAATTTTTTTTTTTTTAACATTATTACAGCGGCTAAAATAGCAACTTGTGAAACATCAAAGCTAGGTGCTGAGCCTCGTTACATGCGTAAGCTGTTAGAATTAGTACGAAACAAAATGGACAGCGATAATGTTGACATTACTATGAAGTTTACTCTGAGTGCTCTTTGGAATTTAACAGGTCAGGCATATTTGTTACATGTACATTCTGCCAGTTTGTAAAATCATTCATATTTTATTAACTACTTCTCTTTATTGGTGCTTTGTTAGAGAATTTAGATTTGTGAATGAAAGTTAACTTATGTATAAATTTAACTTTATTTTAACTTATTTTAATTCTTTGTAATTATTTTTTTATTTGTTTATATTATAATAGTATTGTTATTACTTTTATTCTCCTAAGTCCTTCGTTATTAAATAACAATGTGTTAAAATTTGTGAAACAACACAACACAGATAGATTAAAAGAAATAGACTTTTTGGAGTAGCTTGAGTAATTATTCAATTTAGAACAAATTAATGTAATTATGAATTTTGCAGCTTCTTTCACTTTTATAGACCCATCCTTGTTTAAGTCTAAGATTTGTGAAATAAAAAGAAATCTACCTAATCATATTTGTGTGTGCACATGTGTATTTATTGTGGAATTTTTCATTTATGGTAACTTTTATTGTACTGTGAAACAATCTTTAAGAGCTGAATGTTTAAAAACTGCTGCATTGTTTAAATGATTCTTTACTAAATTGAATATTTTACCATAGTTTGTATCAGACTTACTCTTAAATAACTTAAATCCACAGGTATTTAAAATTATTGACGATTCCTTAAATTATTTTCTTACAATCTCGACATCTTTTCTAATGCTGACTCAATGTGAATTCAATGAATCAGTAGATTAAGTCTCCTACAGTTATTGTGTATCAATTAGTATGTTATTCTTACATTAGTAAGATATTTCTCAACATTATTATAACATTTATTGTAAGCTAAGACATTTTTATGGAAATATAGATTTCCTAAGTACAATGTTTTAGATAAATAGAACAAAACTTTCAGAATTAATATTAGAAAAGTCAACCAGAACAAAAGTCTTGGGTAAAAACTTAGTATTCTGGTCCCTTCTATAGACACTATAAAGACTACAGAAGTGTTAAATATTATCAATTTCAAATTTAGCCAGGTTTCAGTTTATGAGATTTTATAATAATCCTGGCAAATAAGATTATGAGAAAAGATAGGAGATTTTCAATTCAAACTCCTTTCATTTTGATGAAATATCTATATTTCTTTTTATTCATCATAGTTTATCAAGAAAAGAAAGAAGCAGAAGTGAGAAATAAATTTGTAAAACTAAAAGTAATATTCAGTGTAAAGCTTCATAATTATATTTTCATTTACAAATGAAAAAATTTGGTTATTGTTAGAATGAAGTATCATCCCACACTCAATTGAACTATTAAAAGATAATCTGCATCCTAATACTGTACTGGTTATTTAAAAATAAGTCTTCATTAATTAATAATAATTTATTAATTGTTAATTAATTACATTAACACTTTATTAATTATGAGATAATATAATTAATGAATAATGTATTTTTAGATAATAAATAATACATTAACTAGGAAGTTGATGTACGGTGTTTTGGGGAGTACAAAGGATGGGTGTTTGTCTTTATATGTGGAAGGTTGGTAGTCAATATATTTATTTGAACACTATAAGCTCTCTTCTTTATCTCCAAGACACCATTCTGTTGTTGGGTGCTAATTAATAACATAGTCTTGCCTTGCTAAAATGTGATAAGTTATATGAATGTAAAACGTTTTTGTATATTAATTACTCAAAAGAAACGTAACTGCCTCTGTGTCCCGATACATCAGTGTTATACTAGATATTCAGAGATTTCTAGATTATCAAATAAATTAATCATTTGATATCCCCTGTTAAATTTAATTCATAAAATTTAATTTAAAAATTTAATTAATTTTAATTAATTCATTTTATTTATTAATTTAATTAGCCTATGAATTTTTTGTTGCAATTCAATAATTATAACAAACAAGTCAGTTTCTGCAGTCATGACTGATCACCTAGCAAGAAATGCACAGTAAACCCAAGCAAGACATTACCTTCTTCTAGGCAAAATTTCTAAGAAGATTTAGTGATTTGTCTCAATTAACTTTAAAATCGTCTGTAGTCATTCTCACAACTTGCTGGAAACCATTTTGTTACTTTATATTGTATATTAAAGATATCCCAATGGACTCCACATGTTTTGCCAGGTAGTATTTGTGTCTTGGTCATTATAAAATCTGCATTATTATTATTAATATTATTTAATCGTTAGACTGTGTATATAGAGACCAAAAATTATGATTCTAAACTTTCCTGATATTTGTGTAGAGCTTAATACTTAACATTTTTCATTGATAAAATTGGCAATTATTTATTGTACTTTCAACATTAGTTACTTTCCTATGCTTATGTCATATCAAAAGAAAAATTATTGTTATTTTGATTTCTTAAGCCATTTTTAAAATTATTACAAACTCGTTCCTCCTGTGCATAAGTTTATTACAAAACATATAAAATGATAGTAGTTTGGGTAATTTGCATCTAAGTATTAATTTTTTTTAAATATTTTATCTTGACACCCCAAAAAAAAAATGTAATGTGATCATTACTTCAAGTAATTTGAATTTACAAAACCACTAAAGGAAAATTTCCTGTATAAAGTAAAAAAAAATCATTGGTTCATTTTTTGAAAAGAAAGGTTTGATTATTTATTAAAAAACAAATTAATATAATAGTTGAATTAAGAACATCCTTCTTTTTTGAAGTTTGTTAATTATTATCAATAATATACTGATAGAATATAGTTAATTACTATGTTATGTCTTACAGCTCGGTTCTACAACACTGAGAGTATTGGAGAACAGAAAGTTCAAAGGGTATAAATTAAAATGTCATCATTCAGAGCTGTTTTTAATAAAGTAGCTTTCTGTAGATCATGAAAGTTGAACAATATTAGATGTAATTTTCTTGCGTGTTAACTTTTTTTAAATATTTCTTAAGAATATTTTTGAATTAAAAAAATATAAACATTTTTACAATCATTGACTTATTTTAGTAATTATTGTTAAATATATTAATATTATTTAATCATCATGTGATATTTCACATCATGTGTTACATTGACACATGATGAGTTTCCAATCATATTTCTTTGCAATCTGTAATTTTTTTTTCTTGATGATATCTCCACATAAGATTGAAGCTTGTGCATGGGATATGGAAATGTAGCGTATGAAAAATCCATGCCTTACCGGGACTCACACCCAGGACCTCCAGATGAAAGACTGAGATGCTACCACTCACGCCATGGAGGCCAGAAAATTAATTGAAAAGATTGCAAAATAAATAAATGTTTTAGTAGTAGATTAATGTACATTATAATTGGATGAATTTGAAAACATTTCACTAATTCATCAGTGTAAATGATTAAATAATAATCCAACAGAAAGCAAACAATTTTTACTTGTAAAATTATCTACATTAGCATGCAAATTAATCCAAATACAGACGTTATTCAATTAAAAGTAACTTCATTTAAAAAAAAAAAGTCATACCTATATCATTTCTGAATATGTAGTAATTAATATGTTCTTTATTCTTTATGATTTCATATACAGATTTGGCCAATTCAATGAGTATACTACACTTTTTTTTATTTCATCATGAAACCATTCTGATATTATTGCTTTAATAAGGTCAATTTTTGTGGAACAATTCAGTTTTGAGAGTAGTTTTTTGACTATTGCCCAAAGATTTTCAATTGAGTTTAAGTGTGGGGAGTTGCCTGGCCACAGGAGCGCTTTAATGTTTTATTCTTCAAAAACATTTTCTGCTTTTTTGACAGTATGGTGTGGTCCCAGATCTTGTTTGAACACTGCAGCCTTGTGGGAATTGTTTTGAAGTTGTGATACAACTCTTTCCTTCAAAATTGATATATTCTGAAGGAATATATCGCTTTTCAACAGACCATCTACTGGAAGTAATGATCAAGAGTCTTCAAATGTAAAGTATTTTTTTCTGGGGGTTTTTAACCGATTGTTGGATGAGAGCCGAGCCGGTAATGTATTTTCATTTGATGCTTTTCTAATGTATGGAACCTTTAGCCCCTGAACACAAAAATGTGACTCGTTGGAAAACATAACATTTTTTCAGTCTTCTTTGATCATTAGCATGTGCTTTGGCCCACAAGAGCCTTTTTTTGCACATTGCTAGTGTTGAAAGCTGCTTTTTAGCTGATGATATGCTTTCCATCCTACTGCAAGAAGTCAGCATCTAACATTTGTCACATGTAAATAAGTTAAACTGGCTGCTAATGCCCTTGATTTAAGTCCACAGCAGATAATTTTGGATTAAGTTTACATTTTCTCACTAATAAATTGATCCTGTGTTGGAGTAGGTTTTCTTTTATGACCACATTTGCTTTGCCTTTGAGGTGAAAAGGAACCAGTTTCTTTAAATTGTTTTAAAATAGTGTACACTGTTCCTAGACCATCACCTCGCACAGAAGTTATTAGTCATTGTGTGATATTGGTATGCTCGGAAAGAGAAACAATTTTCGAACGCTTTCAAGTTATATCCATTATTATACAGGTGATTCTAAATTGCATGGCAATCTATATCAAAATGATTCAATAACCAAAAATAAGAAAAAGATTTCATATAAAGATTGGTCAGAAAACATTAGGGCGTTACAGCTCATGAATAAATTAGCTGTGCTTTCTGCTCCCTCTGAAATTAAACTGTATTAAAATTCTTTGGGATACAAATCGAGGGGTAAATTTGGTGCTTCCTAAGGGTTTTTGAGCTAAGAAATTGAATAAAAGTCATTCCAGACCTATATTTAACTTATATTTTGAGAAAACTGAGCAAAACACAAAAAGGTTTTTTCAAAAAATACAATTTTTTAGGTTTGGAATAAAATAATTTGTTAATTTACTAATAAATAAAAATTTCTAGTTTACTTTGTAGAGAACTTAATCCTGAAAAAATTTTTGTGTAATGTGTAGTGTAATCTTCTTGGTGATAATCCCATATGCCCTTTTTTTCTTACATCTGTGCCTAAATGGAGAGTGGTACTTCCATTTTTTGTAAACAAATTGATATTACTCTTGGAAGACATTCCACTTTATAGAGTGCAGAAGTGGTTTTTTAATGATAAAATTAACCTGCTCACTACTGTCGTGATGTGATGAAACATTGAAATAACACATTTAGTAAGCAATGGATTGGTTGAAATAGACCACTAAAATGGCCATCTTGATCTTGCAATCTCACACCAGCGGATTTTTTCCTTTGGGGTTGGATGAAGTCATTAATCTATTCTACTCATATTGGCATACAAAAAGAACTGAGGCATTGTATAATAGAAGCTGTAGGTACTATTAAGAATAATAGTGTTGCTATAAATGTGCCTGGCTAGCATGGATTCACTGAACTGAACTATGCATTGAACAGAATGGTGACCAGATTGAGCAACTGCTTCGAAGAAATGTGTGCAGCTTTTTCAAGTAACCATTTTGATATTTAATCATTTTTAGGAAAAAAGAAAAAGTATGATTTTTATTATTTTAAATCTTTTACTTATTAATTTTTTCTGTTATTGATAAGTTTTCTGCTTGTTTTCATTTTACAAGTTCAAACATTGTTAAAAATTCATTGTTCTGCTTAAAATCTTATCACTTTTCTGATCCAGTTTGTATGTTTTATTTCTAATTAAAATTGAACTTGTCAAATTGTGTTTAATTTTAATAGATGTTATTTACATAAATTTTCTCAGAATTAAATTCTCTTCAAAGTTAACTAGAAATTTTTATCTGTTTATAGGCAAATTAACAGAGTTGTTTTATTCCAAACTTACAAAAGTGAATTTTCCAACAAAACCTTTTCATGTTTACCAGCTTTTCTTAAAACCTAAGTATGACAGAGATCTGAGACCACTTTTATTCAACTTCTTAGATCAAAATCCATCAGGAAGCCCAAATTTACCCCTTCATTTGCACCCCAAGAATTTTAGTACGGTTTAATTTCAGTGGGAGCAGAAAGCAAGTCTTTGTTTTGCAAGCCGAAATTCCCTAACGAACCATTTTCTGACCTGTTTATATGAAATTTTTTTCTATAGAATCATCTACTAAGAGATTGCCATACAAGTTGGAGTACTCAGTATATTCAAGAAACAGAACAAAAAATACAAAAATGATTTTGTAATAAAAGATATAATAAAATTTCACAAAACACTATTTTTAACCGTGAAAATTGCTAACTAACCAAAGAACAATAACCTCGCATTACAGAGAATGGGTGTGGTCAAACAGTATAGCCATAACATAGATACAAACAAAAAATTTCCTGTTTGGATTGATTTGTGCACTACTGTACATTTTATGTAGGTATAGATTAAAATTTATAGGAAAAATATGTTTTGCATAACATACAAGGTCTGTAGATAAAGTAATGAGACTAGTTTTTTTGGCAGCCAAAGTGGCAACACTGTAAAGTTACTAGTAAACATATGGTTATATGAACAGCTGATTTATATTAGATATTAATATTTTTAGTCTATTGTTGCCAGTGAGATGTAAATAAACTTTTTGTGAAACGAGTTTTTGTTGTGCGTTACAAAAATGAGTGATACTAATTATGAGCAATGTTGTGCAATCAAGTTTTGTGAACTCGATGTCACGAGCCCTAGGTTTTAGGTGGTTTAAAGCATTTTCAGATGGCTGGGAATAAGTTTGCAGACAATCCACACTCTGGAAGATGTTAATGCCAAAAAGTGATGACAGTGTTGAGCGAATCTGAGACTTGATATGGTACGACCAGCAATTAACTATCAGAATGATTGCAGAACAATTGAATTTGAACCGTACCACAGTCCATCAAATTTTGACAAACAAATTAGACATGATAAAATTTTGTTCAAAATTGATCCCAAAAAACCTCACTGTTAAACAGGAAAACAACAGGGTAGAAGTGTCCTGTGATCTTCTTGGACGAATTGAAACTGATCCTGATTTTCTACTAGTAAAAAATGTTATTACTGGCAATGAATCTTGGATATTTGAGTATTACCCAGAAACTAAATACCAGAACAAGGAGTGACACACTTCAAACCAAAAATGAGCAAATCAAAACCGTACTAATTTGTTTCTTCGATAGTAATGGCATTGTCCATAAGCAGTTTTTGCCTACAGAACAGATTACATCAATATGTTTACTGAGAAATTCTTAAAAGACTGCTGAAAAGAGTTGCCCCTGTGAGACCAGGCATCAAAGACAACTGGATGCTGCATCGTGACAGTGCACCTTGTCATACTGCACTCTCAATTAATGAGTTTTTGGCAAAGAAAAATATTCCTGTAGTTCTTCAACTGTCTTATTCACCTGACTTTAGTCCCTCCTATTCCTGTTTCTGTTGACTTTTTGCTGTTCCCGACTAAAAAAACACCTAAAAGGACACCATTTTGGAGTAGTAGATAATATTTTTAAAAATGTAACGGACCATCTAAGGATATTCTGGTTTCTGAGTTTCAACACTGCTATGAAGAGTAGGAAAACCATTTGAAGCATTGGGTGGCTTCCCAAGGGGGCTATTTTGAAGGTTTAGAGTCCATGTATTGGATTGTAAATAAAAACTTTTTGTGAACCAGTCTTATTTTATTTACAGACCTCGTATAATGTATTCTGATCACAGTTTAGCAGATAGCCTTTTGGTGTTTGAAACTTACCTTAAATGAAATGTTAAGTGGAGTTATAATTTTAAATTTTGTATTATTTTGTAATTGCGTGCGAATACTATGAGCTTTAATTTAGTTACAGATGAATCCCCAACAACATGTGGAGTGTTTCTAGAAGAGGGTGGCCTCGAATTGTTCCTACAAGTGCTACAAAAGTTCCCTGGTGAATCTACTGTTGAAACAAAGGTGCTTGGCCTAGTCAATAATATAGCTGAGGTGCCACGCTTGAGACATTCGCTTCTTCAGCCAACTTTCATTTCTCTGCTCAGGTAAGATTTATTTTGAATTAAGTACTTTAGTTGAACATGGAAATTAGATTAGAATGTGTTGTACATTATCAAATTTAATTTTTTTTTATTAATTAATATCTACTGTTAAACACAGAAAAATATTATGTACTAGTTATATTTTGGTGACTATAACAATAAATTTCCTTTGTCATTTCATTTGTTTCATCAACGTAATTTGTTGGTGTATGTTGTGTGGTGATCATTTTTGCATTAACTGGAAAATCTTATTATCTTACAATTTTGTTTCAACAGGGAGTTGCTTCACTCTAACCACATAGATGTCAGTTACTTTGCTGCTGGAATAATGGCTCATTTGGCTTCTAAACCGAAATCAGCATGGGTTAATAGCGGTGCTGAACGTGATGATGTCCTGGAAGAACTTGGATCAGTTGTTAGCAGTTGGGAGACTCCAGAAAGTGAAATGGTTGCATATAGATCATTTCATCCTTTCATTTCACTCTTAAAATGTACTGATGCTCCTCAAGTACAGTTGTGGGCAGTTTGGGCAATTCGGCATGTGTGTACAAAAAATGGTATGTGAAGATTATATATAAATAGTAAACTTGTTTTATCTTTACTGTTATTAATTAAACAGTAAAAATTGCTATAAAATTTTATTGTTATGTAATATATAAGATACTCCATTCATTATCGGAAATACTTAAATGAGGAAGAAATGGATTCAAGGGAATTAATTGTTTGTTATGTTAAAGGTAAATTTTTTTTGTGATGAATAGGTATTATGAAGTAAAGGTAGGTATGTGTATATAATATAGAAAACACGTATAGATAATTTATTTGCATTAAAACAACTATAGTTAGTTGACAGTTAAAACTTTTGTTAATTTCTGTTAAACATTAAAAATATTCTTCTTGAGCAGTTCTGCGTAAGAAGACCTTTGTTATTTTTTTTCCTTTTGCAAAAGTATCAACTGATTCTAATCTAAAATTTTATTAAAAAAACACTTTTGATCCATAAAAATACTTATCAAAAAGCATTACAATAAAAAGTAAGTCTCAACTTGCTTACCACTGTGACTCACTGCGTAATCGTGTATGAAAACTACACCACTTTACAGTCATCATAACCTCAAATTTTTTTATTTTACCTTAAATTGAGCATAATTCTAAAACATCTCTACCAATCTTCATCAAATTTTCACATATACAACTTCAGTTACACAATACTTCAACATATCTAAATTTCAATAAAATTGATGCAATAGTTTTGGAGATTATTGAGCCACATAATTTTATACGTAGACCTTTATATACATATATAAGGAAACCTGAATTTAAGTAAATGGTTTTTGTACTCCTCATACCTTAAAACATAAAAGGAAATTTATTTTCAGCAATGCCAATCTGACTTGTCAAATCAGGAAGCAAAATGAAAATATTGTCTTGATATTGTGCAGTAATTCTGTTTTGAAAAACTATCAGCTAACTGATGAGTTAGCTTCTTGACATTGCACACATGTCATTAAATTTATGCACATGTAGTGACAGTGTGACACTAGCAAATTTTCAGTCTACCATATTAAAAAATTCTATTCACTGGAGTGGAATACATTTAAATTTTTCTTCACATCCAGAAAAACAAATAGTTGAATGCAATGGGAGTACTGTTACCAAACTTAAAGATCTATTTGCTGAAGTTTTTAAAGTTTAGCATGCAGACAGAAATTTGTAGTCAGAAATATGTAGTAGTCTATTTGAAGAAATAGCCATTCTCTCTTCCTCACTTATTCCTTCATTTCTGGTCATTCTGAATGTGGCAAGTCACTTGTTGCATGTTGTTTATGATTATCATCAATTCAGCTGTGTTAGCAGAATCATTTTTCCTCCTCTTTGTAAAGAAGAGGTAAAATTTGAGCAAATACTTATTTTAGAATATCCAGTTTGTAAAATTAGCATGTGCTTTTTATTCATATATAAACAAAGAATATTTAAGGGCAAGATTTGGGTAGAATAGTGGTCTTAGTATATAGTGCTTATGACAGAAGACCAATTTACACTACACACTTTTGAGTAAGAAGAAAGCCATAAGGAAAACAGTTTTATTGACTGATAAAGGTGAATAAAAGCTGGAGCGAACATAGAAACACCTAACCTAACTGGAAGTTATTATTAATAAAATGTGTATGATTTATCTGAATGATTAATTCCTGCGTAAGGTTTGACTTATGTATAGGTAATTGCTTACAGTTTAATTTCTGACAATAATAGTAACTTTATAATTAAAGGAGGTTTAATTTTCTGATGTTTCTTTAAATATTCATTTTGTATGTTTTATTATGCTATATGGTCATGAAATTTGTGAACAAAGAATGTAAAATTGCCTGAGGATGGTTATAAACTGAAACCAGTAGTAATGTTATAAAATATCAAGGAAGATACTTGTAAATAAAAAAAATAGTTTAGTATTTTCCAATTTTTGGTATTTACAATAATGATGTTATGTTCCAGCTCAACGTTATTGCCCTATGTTGGAAGCAGAAGAGGGAAGTAATATGTTGAGAGCAATGCTGAATGATCCAAATGTTGATTTAAGAGTTAGAACTATTTGCCAAGATATAATTCATTTGCTTAGGTATGTAGTCGACTACATAGTAGATTAATTTAGTATATGTTGTTGTTTGAATATCTGGATACCTGTTGTAAACATAACACAAACATATTAGTATACTTTTCAGTGAAATTCAACAGCTGCTGCTGTTGAATTTCACAATACTGTTTCTATTTCTTCCTATTGTGCAGTCATACAGCAACATACCTCTTTTCAGCATTGTTCCTGAATTTTATCATTCCGGTAATGTTGCAGACATTGTAAACAACTTCTATCTGTAACCCCACCAAGAACTTCATTGGTATTCTAGCATCTTTCATCCTGTTTATGGGATATTCTTTACAATCTGTGTTTACTACATCTTTACTCACTCTCATTTGCTACAAACATCATTTCTCACTCTACCTTGTCTAGTCTTATGGTTGTTTCTCATTAGGAAGTACATACATCTCTGTGGCTAGTGAGGGTAGAAAAATCTCAAAATCTCTGAAAAAATATTATAGTACTGGGTAATGCAAAGGGAAGCCAAAATAAGGGTTTCTAGAATGTGGTTCATTGAATTTATTCTATGAAGCAGAAATGTGCGATATCAATTCATGCAACCAATTGAAGTTGTTACCACAGAAACTAGTATACAATTTTTTTTAAATCCTTGAGTATGCTAATGTAGATTATTAAATGTACATAGCTTTCACTACTTTAAACTGCAGTTATATGTTTTAATTGCTCAGATTTTCAGAGCACTAAGGAAAGCACTGTGAAGGTGTCATTAGTGTTTTTACAATCGTGCTGAAAAAAGGTTACTGTTATTTGAAAACTACTGATTTTCAATTCATCTAAATCTTGTTCATTTAATTCAGAAGAAATTTGGTTCTTTGAATTGTACCACTCGCACAATTTCTTTAAAATTATGTTAAATATCGTTTGATTTGGAGTAGTACAGGTAGTAAATCAGAGATGATATTCAACTACAACTCCTAGCACTTTCATTATAAGACAGAAATGTACATTGAATCATCTGCCATTTAGTTAAATATTATAAACAGCAATTTATCTATATTTATTATAATCTAATGAGTGATTTGAACAAAAATCTAATTATTCTTGCTTTGCTTAGTCAATGCTGCCAATCAGTTTGTAAAAAAATATTAAATTTTCATTATAATTGCTCCTATAAAGTGTTGTTATTATTAGTTGATTCAATTTATTGAAAAAATTAAAATTTTACTTATTGATGAAATAAATTTTGACTAGATTTTGCAGTTGTTTTGGAAATTGAAAAAGATATTAGAAGTTACAGAAAATAAAATTGAAATAAATAAATTCTTTACGTAAAAGTATATCTGAAAACTTTAGTTTCATCATAAATTTTGCACATTGAGTAGAAATTAAGGCCAGATTATTATCTTGTGTCAAATAATCTAGAGTAAATTATGCAGAGGCCTTAACTTAGAAAGATACCATAGAAGACATTTGTGTAATACTTTTAGTTCCGGTATTAGTTCCTGAACATGTGTTTTTCCTCAAAAACATTCTTTATGTATTTATACATTTGTATGTGTGCACATATGGTGTACCCTCTCCTGTACTTTATTATTTATATTTGTTAAAGGATGAACAGCATTTCTGGAGTGATGATGTATACAAGACACCAACATGAACAACATCAGCAGCAACATTATAATAATTATGGTAGTAAATTAAGCTGACGGTGACATGTAAATTGATCAGTATTATTTTTATTTTTTTTATGATATATTACCATATTTGCTGCATGAGATGACCGTAAAGGATTAAGGTTATCAGTAATGTTTGCAACTATTGATAAGCGGTAAAATGTGCTAAAAGAAAAAAATCATCCAGTTTTAGTCATATGTGACTTTTAAATAAAGTTTAATGATTACACTTAAAACTTTTATTTGTGATTTTTAGTAATTGTATACATTAAAATTATGTTTGTTCATTATAATGATTACTCCCTCTTCTTATCAATTTATATGTATCCCGGTGTATAGAACATTATTATTATTGTTATTATTATGCTGTTATTTATTCTGCCTCATTTATTATTTTTATTAACTATTAAAGGTATATGTAATTTATACAATTATATGATAATCATTTTAATTAAATAAATATTTACATATTATTTATTTGAATAATTTATTGAAGGTACATATTTTTTGGTTGCTGAAAAAAGAAGGCTGGCTGATTTTTTGTTTATGTATATGTAATTTGATCTAAAACTCATGGAATAAGTGGAAAAACAGCTCTTACTGTGTATTGAAATTGTTAAGTTTTATCATCTGACAATTATTTTGAACGACTTTTGCCAGTAGTAATTTGTATTTGTCATACATCAGGTTTTAGGTAGCATCAGCTTTCTGTGCCTATCTACCTCCTGCTTCAGGATTCATGATTCTTGCCTTCATCCTTATACCATTTATCACATTACTTTTCTTGTTTTTACTCTAAAACGTTTTATGGTTACTACCGCATAACTCTTTATTCCATTGAAAACTGTTGCTACCTTGTTTCTAGCTTTCCCATCAAAGTATATTTCACATATTCTTTGCTCATCAGCTTCATATATACATAGCACTTTAACTTGTTCTATTTCTTCCTGATCTTCTTTTTATTCTTCAGGATAAGTATTACTCTTTTAGTTTTCTTTTTATGGAAAAAAGATTGCAGAAATACTTTTGTTTGACATCACTTTTGAACATAGATTCATTTACAACATTTTTTGTTCTAACAAGTTGCTAGTTACATCTGAATAATCAATTTCAATCAATTTGTAAAGTTTCTCTTTAAGAACCCCATAAATATAAGTAAATATAAAGAGAACTAAGAAGTAAATTAAGTAAAGTTGCATTATTTTTATTAATTGCTAAGGAGTTATTTCAAAAAAAGTTATTTTTCTTAGAAGAATCATGTCACCATCCTCTTGGAAATTAACATATTCATAATCTGTTAGTAAATTATAAATGCAGGTCATAACCATAATCTACCTTATTTTTTTACAGTTTCATTCAAAATTAGTTTTGTTTCCTTGTCTTTTTTCAAAATGTACTAAACACTACATCTATTACTTTGAATAATCACAATATGTAGTTTTAGCTGATTATAACTCAATTTTCTGTTTTTTCTTCTCATGAATATTAATTAATACTGGTCTCATGATGTATAAATACATGCTTTTATGTGATTTTTTCCCTTGTGAAACTGTTTCTTTTTTTTTAGAATCTAGCCTATTTGGTTCTAAGGAGATATTTTATTTTTCATAAGTGTGAAAAAATAAATACCAGAATTCAGCAGCTGTTTTTGTCAATACATTTTGAACATTTCATTACATTACAGTCATAGCACTTGCAATCAAAACTACCTTAAGTCTACATAGAATTGCCTGTACTAGTTAATAAATATTAAAAATATTTTTGTATTATTAAACCTTTATTTATTGCTTTAGTTAGTACAAATCATACTTAAAACAAGATAAAGGTTATGAACAATAAAATTTGAAATTTAGAGTTGCAAAACTTGTGTTTCTTATTTAAATTTAATTGGTGAAAATGTTCAGCTTATCATGGACTTAGTGTTATATCTATTGTAAAGAGAAGAATGCATTTTTCTGATACTGTTATATTAATATATTACTCTTTAAAAAAAAGGTTTCATGAAAACATTGACGACTAAAAATACTTAGAAAGTCAAAGAATGGCTCAGATCTTATATACTAAGACATGAATCCATTACAGTGGAATCTACAAACTGCAGTGTGCCATCAGATTGATTTTATACTTAAAATTTGTCTACATGGATCATTAATGTTTATTTTAAATTTTGTAAACTTTTCTCTTAGGTAAATTTAGTTTTCAAACTATTTTTTTTAATAATAGATTTCTAATAATTTGATGTCTCAAATATTGCAACTTGCATATTACCTTATATTATAATATATATATATATATATATATATGTATATATATAATTTTCTAAAATGAATCTTATTAAGATTCATATTTTCTGCTGGTACTGTTAAGTTATATTAAATAAACCATCTAGTAAAATGATAAAACATTATTTCAATCGTATCTGAGGATGGGGATCTTGTGGAAAGTACTATGATAAGATATGTCTTATCTCAATATTCTGCACTAGTTGGATGATACATTAACATTTGGACCACTGTATTAATAGAATTTAATATTATATAAAATATAAACCACCAAAACACAGTAATAAGAAAAATGAAATTTACCATATTACTTTCCATGAATTAATGATATTCATAGCATCCTACATATTCAATTGTAATGAATTCTATAGTTACATTATATATAATTTTTTTAAAAACTGTTATTTTATTTTCAGATTGTTTTCTATTTTAAAAGATGCATTCATAATACAATTAATTTTTTTTAAATGGAGAACAATCTAAAATAAAATAACAATTTTAAAGGTAATTATAGAATTCATTACCATCTGGCGATGCAGAATGCCGCTAAAATTGATTCTTGCAAATTAATTTAAGTTTAACTTATCCAGTTACTCTTACCATATTACATTTTTACAAATTTTTCTATCACTATAAAAGAAAAAACATGTTATAATAGAAATTGTTGTTTTTTACAACTTTAAATCCCATACTTTTTATTTTTAACATGCTTTTGGGCTGATAAACTAGACTAGTGATTTTTATATTTTTAAATTCAATTAAGTTAACATTTTTACATACTTATGTAATTGATTGACAGTGTATGAAAGGGAATCTCTTTTATTTTCATGTAAGGTTGCTAATGTGCTAAATAAATTTTTTT
This sequence comes from Lycorma delicatula, assembly GCF_047948215.1. Classification (NCBI taxonomy): domain Eukaryota; kingdom Metazoa; phylum Arthropoda; class Insecta; order Hemiptera; family Fulgoridae; genus Lycorma; species Lycorma delicatula. The sequence goes on from NC_134462.1 coordinate 111,805,878, forward strand.
TTTAATTTCGTATTTTATAAATTTTCAAATTCAGTTAATTTTTTGTCTTTAGTTATAAATTATTGAAAATCAACCAAAACAAATTATTACTCTTCAAAAATAAACAGCTGAATACTTAGTAATCAGAAACAGCAAGTAAAACAAAAGCAACTGATCACTAAAGCAGAAGCAAAACTTCTCAAAAATGAGTACCCATGCTGTGCGTAAAAAATTAAAAATATTCCTTCTTGCTCTATTAAAAATAGAACAAGAAGTTTATTAACTATTTGTAGAAACTACATTTTGTACAAATTTCAGTTGAATGCAGGGAATGTTAAAAAAAAATATTTAAAAAAAAACTGGACTATGTAAGATTATAGACTTGTAGTCATTTACAATAACTTATGTACACTCAAATATAGCACAGACATTGGACCAAAAGTGTTATGGACTTATTCACTTTTTATTCTATTTTACTACTATTAGAAGGAACAACTGGATCTGTAAGTATATTATTTCTCTACATTCTAAATATTAGAATCGCGCATTTTTTAAACTTTAAAACCCTTTTATTTTTTTGAATAATTAGTTCTAACTTTGTTATATAGAGATCTTTTGATCGTACTTGTTTCTTCTGCTGTTCTAGAACACATATTATTCATGTAAGTTTAGAAAGCTCATTTGACACACATTTGGTGGAAGTGAATGCTGGCACACTATGGAGGCATAAAGCAAATTAATTAACAGCCTTATGCTACACACATGCCTGCATGAATGCATATTGAAAAATACTTTACCTAAAATATAAATAAGAAAATCATCAATGTAACAAAGCTACATTGATAGGCTTCTTACTACCTACAATATCCTGTCACAGTGCACTATCCTTCCTAGTGCATTACTAGCAGTGCCAACACTACTACTTCAGACATCCAGGTAGAAGAACTATGCATCTTTGTGTTTGCTTTCTAAACTTTGATGAGTAATATATCTTATTATTTTAAAACCTTTTTATCTTTACTTAATAAGATAAATTAGATAATACAGTTGCAATCAAAAAACATTTATTTAAAATCCAAAGCTAGATGGCCATTTTGGTTGTTAATCACCATATGAAGGAGCTGAGATAATTTTTAAAAAATTGAAAACATTGACAACTTTTATTATTATTCATTTTTTAATTTATTTTCTTATATATACATTTTTCCTTGTCCCTACTGATTATGATTGTTTAATAGTCAAATGTCCATCTAGTTTTTAATACCTGTTTTTTACATTTCTTTGTTCTATTCAGAAAAATGAATAAAGTTGTCTATATATAAAGTTGAAAAAATATTTAAAACTTTACAATTTTCAACAGTTTTATCTCATGTCGTGATTTACCATTTATTGTAGTAACAGTGTTAGTAATAATGAAGATTTTTCTTTTGATTATCATATTTAAATAGTATTAATTTTTTTTTATTAAAATATTTTAAACACCATTATCTGTTGTTTTTATTTTATTATTTAATATAACTATATTATTAATTAACTACTATTTTATATTAATTTATTTTAATGTTATGTATTGTTTCAATATGTAAATTATGTACGAGTTGTATTATTATTGTATAAATAAATGATGTTATTGTTGAGTAAGCTTTGTTGTTTATTTATACTATTAGTTTTCTGTATTATTTATGACAGAAAACTTATTAATAAAGTATATTATTTGTTTATTTTTCTTTGGAAGCAGGTTGAAGTTTTGGGATGTAGCTTAAAAAGTGTTGTAGTTAATGTTGCTGTAAGATTCTTTTCTAGCCTCATTAGTAAAATCAGTCACTGCCATACAATGTTTATATATAAATTATGTTAACACTTTTATCATACAAGGGGTGGCTGAGTTGTAATGCACAGCTTCTCATAACTAGCAAATGAAATGAATAAAAGTAAATTTTATTTGCTACAAAAATGTTAATCTGTTTTTCCATGTTGTCACCATTTACAGGTATTCATTTCTCCCAATGTTAATTCTGTTTTCTAATTTCACTAATGAAGAATGCTGGTGGTCTCTCCTTGATCCATGATCTCACTTTATCCTTCAGAGTATCATCTTTGATTTAAAGAATACCTTCTCCAATTTCAAAAAGATGTAAAAATCATAGCAATCTAAATCTGATGAGTTTGAAGGGTGTGGAATAGGTTCAAATTTCAACTTCACAAGAACTTCAGCAATTGCATACATTGTGTATGGCTGAGCATTGTTGTGTTGCAGAATTATTGGCTCTCAGAATTGTTAAAAATTATACACACATCTCTTAAGTTGTTTTAATGTCTAAGTACTGTACAGAAATTACAGTCGACCTGTTTCTGGGTAATTGGTCACGTACACATATTTAGAACAAGTCGAGAGAATTCCTTTCATATTATAATTTTGTTTTTGTTATTACATATTATAGGCTTAAAAAGAACCCAAAAAAAAATTGTTGATAAATCATCAAGAGAACTTTGGGATCACAACCTTTTGAATGTAGGACATCAAAAGTTTTTTTGAAGAAAATCCAAACTGCTTATGTGCAATGGTGTCAACACTCTTGTAACAGAACCAATATTTAGACCCTAAAAAAGCAATAATTTATTTATAATGTCTACCTAACCATAAATGACACACAACTTTAATTTTCATTACATAAAGCCAATTCTGAAAACAAACACTTGATTGGGACCACATCCTGCCATCAAAAAAACATTCAATATCATTGTGTTCATTATATGTTACCATTTTTATGAAAGCGACTGAGAAAACATTTTACAATTAATTTATTTTACACATGAGAGTCAGTAAACATTATGAAATAATTCTCATGTGTTCTTATAATAATTTATTCTCAGATTATGTTGTAAAATAAAAAAAAATTCCACTGCTTCAGTGAAAAACTTTAAATTTTTCTGCGACAACTTTTTTTAACTAAATGAAAGCACTATATCAAAACAATAATTCAGTGTAATGAACAGCATAACAATAATTTTTCTTAATATCCCTCTGCTGAGATGTACGTTTTCTGATTTTGGATTATGTTCTAGCATTTCAAAAATTGCCAAAATTTGATGCAAAGATTGTCGACATTCTGGTAAACTGCAAAGTATAATATTGTTAATTACACAGGTTATGGTCCAAGAGATTGTTGATGTAATCTCAGTGAAATTCTCACAAACATACAATATTAATAGACAATCAGTTGCGAGTAGCCTATGAGAATTAAAATAACCAAAGTTAAAACAGTTTCTTTGAAGAAAAAAAAATATCATTTCTAAAACAAACATTTCATTTTTAAACTGAGATAATCATTTCCAGCGAAACTTTAACAAAAAGAATCACATGCAAATACGATATAAACTTTGTCAAATAATAAGCATAGTTAAAGAGTAAACATGAAAAGTTTTTGAATAACTTTACATCTGTAAGTCTACAGATGTAGACTTACCCATCTGTTCAAAAAACAGATGTAGAAACAGTATGTAATTTCTATAATTTTTCAAAAATGAGCTGTAACTTTTTACTGAAATAAGCGATTCAAAGGCACCACACGGAGCCATTTTTGGCTTCTTGTGATTTCTAATTCCTGAAGCTGAAAATTTTGTTTAAAGGGCTGTAATTTGAGAACGAAGAAGATAAATAAAAAATGTGATGGGACAATCAACGCCTTTACAAAAAAAAATCATAAATGTTTAAAACAGTGGGGAAAACATAAAGCTGTAAGTCACACTTATCATACTTCAAAACCGAGAACCGCGATGTTTCTGTATTGGCAAAAATAACTGTACTTTTCAGATTGCTCAAAAAATTCCAACTTTCATATTGTCATTTAATAACCTAAAAATGATAATGGCTGTCAGAAAATTAGCTTTCTTGATTTACAAAATACTATACTCACAGGAAATTTCTTATCAAATAATAGGTTTTTTACATTAAGAAATGTTAATGTAATGAGCTACTAAAACTTAGCTCAAGATACATTTTACTTCCAAAAGTCTCAGATTATACGGTTAGTTCTAAGTGAATATTATTCACTGTTACGATAACAAATTAATAATGAATCACTATTCACTATTATTCTAATACCACGTAAAAAGTATATTCTATTATTCATGAGGACTGGAATGATAAAAAACAAATTCAGTTCTAACAATTATTATAAACTTTTATGAAAAAAATAAAAAGATTTTTTTCTTTTTAAGAATGAGCAATTTGTTTATTTAGACAAGCATCTTATAACTAACAAATAGTATACCAGGTTTTCCAACAGCTAACAGATGATTATGATAGCTCTGTTGTTCATTGTGTGCTGCATCTACCTTTGTTGGACATCACTAAAATTTGTTCATACCATTAATATTATGGTAGTGTATGTTCTGCGGAAAGCCACACTTTCCTTTCACAAATTCAATGATTTTTTGGCCACATAATTGCCCAACAGAGAAATAACAATTCATTCATCATGCATAAAATTTGTGGTAACTAGCAAGTTGTTCTTGTTCAGTTGTAAACTAGACACAGTTCATGAAAAATCTCAAGAATGGCAATTCTAATCTATTTTCAGGAATTAATTTCTGCCAATATCAACCACCAATAGTGAATTTTAAGAGGGATTTGCTTTTAAAATAGTATAAGAGTTATTTGGCATGGGATAAGTGTCATAAGTTTATTGTCTGGTATTTGAAAATAAAGAGAATTCTTCCACAAACTGATCTAAAAAAACATGCAATTTGACAGAATTGGGTTACTTTGTGGTTAGGTGAAAAATAAGGTACCAACTATATCAAAGTTCAGATATAAGATTCAGTGTCTGATTTATGAGACTAAACTAAATTATGCAATTTGGTTTTGATTTCAATGGAAATATCCATTTTCACCATCCTTGAATCAATTTTGAGTAGTTTCAGCGTGACATATGTATCTCGCATACCTCAAAAACGATTAGCTGTAGGATGTTGAAATTTTGGATTTAGGACTGTTGTAACATCTAGTTGTGCACCTCCCCTTTTGATTGCACTCGACTGGGCCAAAAACGTGTGTACAGTCAGATCTCTAAATAAATTTGGATTTTGGACTCTTTAATTGCAGTAACAAGCCCTCATTGAGAGCTTTTCAACAATATATCATAAGTGGTACTTATTTTCATTGGTTCCAGAGTTATAGCCAAATAAAACTTTAATTAATGAAATATTTGGATCTTACAAGGGGAAGGCACATCGGTTCGAATCAGACTTCATTTCAAACTGTTTTTTTTATAATTTAAATTTATTGATTTGTTAATAATTATTAAACCCAAATTGTAAAAAAATGTTTACAGTAAATAATTCAATAATAGCAATAAAAAAATATATAAATAAGAAAAAAATCAGACATTATTAGTAAAATAAAATTTTATGTACTTTTAAAAATGTGTAAATGTAATTTACTAGGCATACAAGGTGTCGACATCCGATTTGGTGAAATATTAATTGAAAATTATAATTTAGAATCGTATTATTTTATTTAAGCATTTGTTTCAGTCTACTTGACAATAATAAATATTGCTATAAAATTTAGTAAACTTCTGTTTTGTTTTTGTGTTCATTTTGTTGATGGTTACATTATAATAATTTTAAAAAATATAGTATTTGATAGATATACGACTTACATTTATTTAAAGAGTAATAAATGGACTTTTACTCTAATCTAATATTGCAGGTAAGATTTTTGAATTAATAATTAAATAAATATTTGATGTTAATAATAATGCTTTTGCAATTGTGTAACTGTCCACTTTATTAAAAAATTGGAGGATCATATCTCACTTTCAAGGAAGTGCAAGGCTTACAAGGAAGTCATGCTGTGTCTACATCAGATTTTTATTTATCCAATCGTATTCCATTATAATAATGGGTCAATAAAAAGTTTGTCCGATTAATTAAATCTTCTTTATGGAGCCAAATATATGATTCCATTTAATATAGTAGTTGATTAATGAATTCCTTTGTTGGAAATAGTGCATTACATACAATGCTTCAGTTCAATAAGGATAAGAGTTAAAAAAGAAATTAATGGTATCAAAGTTTTATGCAACTATTTTATATTTTCTAATTATTAAAAAAAAGAAAGAAAACAACTTTATGTAATATTTCTACAATAAATAATATTAATGCTTTGATTTGGTGATTATATGTGCTACCAAATATTAACCAGTAATGCAATATAGATATAACATATATACAAAATATTATACAATATATATAATTAAGATAATCATAAATTACAATAAAAATTATATGTGATTATTATTTACAGATCCCACACAATTACAATACATATTATATAAATTATTATAAAAATTAATTGGTGAGTTGTGATCTGATCTTAAATTATTTTTATAAATTGCAAATATTTTGTTCAATAACTCCTTAGACCTATTTTTATATTATAAAAGAAGCTTAAATATCTAAAAAGTAAATCAAAAAAGGGAAAATTATAGGTTCACACTAAATTTCCAGAAATCTTTAATAAGGAAATTAGGAAACGAAACGGATTTTTTCAATTGCAATATTGAAACTACTTCGAGTTCAAATTTAACTACTACTTACATTACATAAATTCTTGAAATACTCATGGTACATAATCTAACTATAAATGTAAAAACAAAATTAGTATTCATTGATAAACATCACATTCTTAATAAAAAAATACGATTTTAACAGAAAACATTTTCTAAATGAATTAAATTTTTTCATAATTTTATATGATAAAAAAAAATTATATGCATATATTATGTATAAAGAGGAGCTGTAATTCTATAAATATGAACCACGATTGAAGTTTGTTAAATAAATTATTTTCTAGTTACAATGAAATAAAGAAAATACAAATTTAAAAAAATACATATGATATGCACATTTAATTTTTCCACCAAATTTATTTCAAAATAAAATCTTTGATAAGCAAATTATTAGTTTAATTAGTAATAGTATCACAAATAAATATGTATGGACATACAACTACGGGTTGTACCTGCTGAAAATTATCCTACACTGTTATTAGCAATATTATTATTATTATTATTATTACTACTATTATTATTATCTAATAATAATATAATTTTATTTATAGTCCCATCAACAATTCAAGTCATTTGTGACTGATTATTATTATTATTATTATTATATCTATAACATTGGGAACGTTTCTCTCTTTAAATTAAAATAGAATAATCAGATTTTATAAGATATAATACATTATCTGTAAATAAATTTTATATTAAATTTTTTTCCATTTTAAATCTACAATTAGAAAGAATTATGATATAATTTTATAAACAATAATAATAATTAAAAAAATGATTTATTAAGTTAAATGATCATATTAGTATTCATATGAATTTATTTATAGTTAGTTTTTCATAAGAACAAATTTATATATGAACTATCTTAACTATTTTTTTATATGAAAATTATCCCAAATTTTACAAATGAATTAGGCTGGGGGCCAAATTAGAGATGAGATACATTGCAACACAAACAAATAACATTACAAATGTTGTTCATTAATGTAGATAAGATAGATAACATTAAATTTTTGTTACAAAGTAAACAAAAAATGTCATAAATGAATAGTAGATTTTTTATAGTTAATTAGTGTCTGCTCAGATTTTTCTTTAAAAACAAAATTATTTAACAGATATTAATGCAAATCTAATGCAGTCTTCTATATGTTTGTATAATGCAGCTGCATGCAGTGCAGTGACTGAATGAATGTTAATTGCATTGCAACAGATTTAACTCAAAGTCAAAAATAAGTACATCTACCAAACGTGTATTACTGCAAAATTAGTGATGTAAAAACATGTATTTGTTCCAAATAAAACTCATTATCCTATACTGCATGTTACCACATGCTTTTCAACTGATGTTGACAACAGCTTTAAATTAATTGAGGTACCACACTTTTGTACTGTGTATGTACAATGAGAGTTTAAATACATTGTAATAAGGCATATTAACCAACTCTTCAAAATTAAACGTTAAATGATTTTGTTATCTCAAAATGACAAAACCAAAGCAATGATTATTAAGGTAAGATCATAATATTAAGAAAAACTTAATTTTATTACATGATATTTCATAATCTTACAAATGATTTTCAGGAAAAATAAGCAGTTTTAGAAATCTGGAAAAACTTCAGATTTATTTTCCTGAATTGGAATTTTAAATCTACTAACAATTTTAATTTTTAGTACATTTTTAATCTACTAATGTTTCAAATTTTAAATGTACTAAGAAAATCAGAAAAGGTTGGATATTATTGAATGTCAATGCATGCTGATTGTTATATTATTATAGAAAACAGATGTAACACATTATCATAATTTTACAGCGATGATGAATAAATAAAATTTAGGTACGTAATAATACATGATAAAAAATAAGAACATCATGTAAATAACAATATTATTAATTAATAATAATAATAATAATAAAACTGTTCCCCTGGTTTTCATACAAACTAATCTATTTATGGTTAAAATAAACTAACCTATCCTAACAATTTAAACTGTACATAATTCCAGACCACATCTCCATCTAGTGGCATTTTACAAAAACTTGGCAGTCGATGCTGGTCACTTTTAATATCGTCTGTCACCATAAAGCGTTATCATATTGATCGTTACTACAGCAACGATCGATAACCGTTTTTAGGTAACATATAACAAAAATCATCAGGTCCCTTTAGTTTAATTATGATTTTTTGACTTACTAAATATTATTATCTTTATTATTATTATCATTATTATTATTATTATTATTTGCAAAAAAATATTTACAGTTTATCACAAATTATAATTAAAAAGAATTTACTCCTTTAAGTTTTATATAGTTACATAACCCTTGTGCCTCTTAGTTTATCTAACATGTTGGTAAATATGTAATAACATACTTTCATTTATATAAAATTATACGAATTGATTTCATATCAAAGTACATTTTCTTTTCTTTCTTTTATTTTTTTTTAATAAAAATAGTTCAAAATCAATTTCCAACATGGATTTACACAAAATAACTAATAGTTCCCTCAATATGAACAAACATTGAATATCATTTAACTTATAAAAGCAATCAAAATTTAAATAAAACAATAAATATTACAGAATTCTGATTAATCAAAATTGATTCTTAAAAAAAAATAATTATTTGAAAATTAAATAAGTAAAAAGTTAAAGATGTAAACATTAATTTTCTGTCAAATAAGATTAAGTCCAAATGAAATGTTTTTTCTTTTTCTGTTTAGCCTCCAGAACGACCATAAGGTATTACTTCAGAGGATGAATGAAGATATGTATGAATGCAAATGAAGTGTAGTCTTGTACAGTTTCAGGTTGACCATTACTGAGATGGATGGTTAATTGAAACCCACCCAACCACCAAAGAATACCGGTATTCATGATCTAGTATTCAAATCCATATAAAAGTAAATGAATTTTTTAGAATTTGAATCTTAGAACTCTCAACTTTAAAATCAGCTGATTTGCAATGACAAGTTCACCTCTAGACCAACCCGGTAGGTGAAATCTTACTAAACCATGAAATACTAATTAATATATAAGTACTGTTAATGTAATTAATATGCTAGTAACCTTTATTAATAAATTTAAATAAAAAAAATGACAGATGATAAGAAAAGAGAATGGCTTCGTTTATGCCCATATCAAGTTTTCTAAATTGGCCGCTAAATGAAAATTGCAATAATTTAACCTGAAAAAGATGTGTCTTATTTTTGTCTTGCTTTTTTTGTAACAAGGATTCTAATGACAATATAAAGTAATTTACTTTAAATTTTGTGTAGATAACGAACAATATATAAGTACCAAGACACAAGGGTCATTATAATAAATTCTATTAAGTGTAAAACTAATATGACAGGTAATAATACATATTTACAATAATCAACAGTAATCATTCTTACAAATGTATATATAAATATACATGTAGATAAAAATACAATAGTAATTAAATATAACTGAATGTATGAATTAAGGTATTTACAATGAGCTTCACTCATTCATATTAACATAAAAATTATTATTAATATTTTTCTAAATAAGTCTAACATTAAAAAAACAACAATTATATACAAAAAAAAATCATTATTTTACAAGGGGATAACAAAAATTCAGCTGAAAAGAATAAAATTAATGAGTTATTTTTAAAGAAGTGAGTAATCAAAGCAAAATACATATTTTATTTTTTGAATAATTTAATTTTTAACTAATGAAAGTAATGGATGCAATTACAGTAACAAAAAAATAATTTGATCCCCAAGAACAATTTAAATATTTGAAAAAATAATAAATTCAATTTATGCAGTTTTTAAAATGAATTTCATACACTAACACCTATAAAAACATCCTTAATAAACTATTTCTAGTAATTGTTAATTGTTCAAGAATACAATTTGTAACTCTCTTTTATTTCATTCTATTACACATGTAGCAGAAAAGTTAACAGGAAAAGTTGAGATGAAGGTACATATTGCTACCGCTAAAAAAAGTTTAAAAAGAATAATTAGAAAAAAAAGTAAAATTATGATAAAGAATAACTTAAATAAGACATTTGGGAATGGTTAGCTGGTTAAGAGAACTGGAAAAGCAAAAGTATGATCGTCTTGGTTATATAATGGAATACAAAAGAAAAATTTATCCAAAAAAGCGCTGAATTTCTAGAAGGAAGGTATATATGAGAATAATGTAAGATAGATGAGAAATGGAGAAGCATTAATTGAAGGCCTGTCCTAAGAAATTATGGAAGATGAAATCACAATGCTATGACAGATTCGATCAAATAATCATGTATCTATCCAGTAGTACTACAAACTGAAATTTATGAAATAATGTTAATTATAATGTTAAAACAGCATGAGAACAACTGTTATTACTTATGATGGATGCATCAAACTAGATGGTAGTAGGAGTCTGAATTCTACTACCCACATATACAGCTGTACTGCCATCCTCTCAATAAGTTTACATCAAAATAGCATGAGAACAACTTCACTCCTTGTATTGTAAATGCATAAAACTAGGTAGCAGGGATAGAACCACTAACCACATACACAACAGCACTATGTTTTCTGGTTATCCTGTCTTTAAGAAGATATTTTTATTTCATTACAACTAATTTTTTACTTTTAATAAGGAAGGGAAATTCCTTCATGTTGTTAATATAGTATTATTTAAATAATAAAAACAAAAAAAAAATGTTATAACAACTGATTTTACACTTATTTATATAAAAATATGTAAAGATTTTTATCATGTACAAATGGTTGATGAACAATTTGATTTTATAATGTTATATGAATCAAAGAAGATTTGCTAAAATTGATTTTATATAATCAATCATCTAAATGAATAATTTTATTCAAAATAAAATAATAACAAGAACATTTACTCTAATACAAATACAAACATTTAAATATTTATTATGAAATAAATTGAATAGAGAAGTTTAGACATAAAATCATAAATTAAGTTTCATTAGACAGCAAGACAAGACTAGTTAAAAGAATTACAATATTATGGGAAAAAAATAGTTGAAGATGTAAATAAAGAATAGGCAATCATAGTAGAAATCATTTGTAATTCATTATTATACACAAAGAAAATGCAAAAAAAGATGAGAATTAGATTAAGAAAACACAATGCTTATCGTCCAAACAAAAGACAGCAACACCTTATATGTGTGCCACATTTGTTTGTTCAGTCAGCAGAATGCATCAAATACTATAATATGACATTTTTCACATCTTTAGAAATAATCATTTTTTAAAGAGCTATAAAAAACTAGATATTTAAAATAGTCTGTAATAGCTTTTTGTGTTATCTCTCTCATGAGATTATTTATTTTTATGATTACCTGAACATACATTGTAGTTTCCTAGTTGTTTATGAAATTAATCAATAATTTTCATTAAAGCAGCAGGCACGCCAGATTATCAGACTTAATAGATTTAAGCAAAAGACAACTTAATAACTTTAAGCATAACTTTAAAATTACAATCCCACTTCACAGGAGTAGTGTGTGATCCCTTTAATTTTCAATAGAGGAATAAAAAAAATTACAAAAACCAGGTGTGCAAACTTAATTCATTATTAAAAACAAAAAATTGTAAATAAAGTAATAGTCAACAATCAACCACTTTCAAAAATAAAGCAAATTTTTCCAGATAACAATAATAATAACAACAATAATAACAATGAAATATTTTCAGCTGGTTACCCTGAAATAATTATATAACTAAGTAAACCACTAATTAATATCACCCTGCTAATTTATTCATTTTTGTTTTTGTTTTTTTATTGCATAAGAATATAATAAAAGTAACAACTATCTCACTCGATAGCATTACATTCACTGGCAACAGTGTCACATTAATTAAAACTTTAAATAAAAGTTATGTAATAACAGTTGGACTATTACGGCCGGTAAACTTAGGTAACTTTGATAATTCCAATGCGATATTGATTAAAGGTTCAAGTACTTTAGCAGCTGGTTGATAAATGACATTGTAATCCTTTTCATAACTTTCTGCATATAGACGTACAGTAGCGCCAGAACTTCCTGTGCCACTCAATCGATAAATTAGACGAGAACCATCTTCAAATACCACACGAATACCCTATAAAAGAAAAAAATTATAAATTAAGGTGATTTAAATTAAAAATTTAATTAAACCGGTTACTTTAGTTCAATACCCTTTTTTAAAAAAAGAAATGAATTTTCTACATGTAAAAAATCCCAAATTTGACTAGGATTCAAACCCAGAACCTTCTGGGTGAGAGAGAGGTCCACTGCCATCACTGTCATGAAGTTGATATTATGATGATGATAATATTTCAACTATAAAATAAATTAATTTAAAAAAAAAATATGATGCATCTTTGAAAAGCAAGTAGTTTTCAAATATGGCCACTATAACACTTCAGATGTATGAATATAGCAACTAATGCACAATAATATGTATGTTTATTTGTTTACTAGATACCATTACAAAAAAAATTGATTGTGATTAGTTCTATATGTATTAAATGTTTTAAGAAAGTTGAAGGATCAACTAAAATATAGCTTATCCATTTTTTGAATGCAAGAAATGTAAAACAAGGGTGATTAATGAAGTTTAAAATGAAACTGCAATAATGGCAGAACAGTAAAAAAAAATGGTAAGACAGTATAACAACGCAAGAGAAAGCATGCAGTAGATAACAGACATAAATGATGATTTAGCGCAGCATATAAACAAAAAAATTGTAAACTCGACAATTTATTATTAATAAACTGTCTAGTTAACAATTTATTGCAAATAATAAATATTTATTATTAAAAATTTATAAATAAATATAAATACTATTACATAAATATTATTAAATACTTATAATAAATATTTATTTACAAGTTTATTGCAAATAATAAATTGTCTAGTTTACAATATTTTTTTTGCGTCTTTTTTTTGTCTAATCTATTTTTTCTGTTTTTCCCACAAATCTTAAGTACTGTATGAAATTGTGCTCATACTGATGCTAAATCTGTTCTCTAATAACACAAAAACAATGACTTGTTAGTGCTTTTGACTCTTTTCACATGATACATACAGAGACAAAGGTGAATAGCTGTAGGTGTCTCGCATTTACATTGAGTTCAATAAAATAGATCATAGAATAAACATATCATCTCTGAATAGCAAAAATATTTCAAATGTAACCACAATGAATTTGAAAGAGATTTGTTGGTCATGTTATACGCATATACCTGCATACACATTTAACAAATTCACTGGCATTAGCAACAACAAATGTAGTATTAAAAACCTTATAACATCTTCTAACCAATAAATACTTGAATAAATAGAAGAAACTTCTTATAATACCTGTTTTGATGTAATGCTACAATCTATCGGATCAGTATATTCAAAGTTATCTCCGTATTTCACTTTATATGTTTTTCCTTTTGAAGTAGAATATTCTTGACCAATAAATCCTGGATTAGTAATTTTGGCCTCCAGTTCAGACATCATTTTATTACAAGGAGCCGCCTCACAATTCTCATAATCATATCTAGAAAATAATTCACATGAAATAAAAGTAAAATTTACCCTGAAATAACAAGGAGCTGTAAATTTCTGCTTAATTCAAGGTTCTAATGAAAATAATTACTATTAAAAATTAAAACTGGTTATTAATTTCTAATATTGCAACAGAATTATAGATATTACTTAACACTCTATTAAAGTATAGCATTTGGAAAATCAATTTACAACTTTGAAAGAATGTAGAAGTTTATTCAAAAGTACTTACAAAATTAGACAAGGTCTGATTTTGTAAAACATATTAAGCTTTGACTTATGTAGTGCTGTAGTACAAATTTTTTCCTCACAAAGGCTAATGCATTTGTTCAATTCAGCTAAAAAAATGGGGAGCACAGATGTAAAGCTGCCATAAACATATTTTGGTTTCAATGCAATATTCATCCAACATGGAAAGGATCCTCCCAGAGAACCTATAATTTATATTTGGCGCCATAATTTTGTTGAGATCAACTGTTCTCTTTGGCACGAGAAACTTTTTTGTTTCTGATGCTATTGTCAGCACATTATGGGATAGCTTTTTATATGTCCTCATAAATCAGTACTTTTCATGAAAGCAGGCATTCCTCAAACAACTGTTTGGTGTGAATTACATAAAAATTTCATCTTGGAACCATACAAATATATAATTGTGCTATAACTTGATGTGGATGAGGTGGCTCATTTATGAACTGTACCAGAATGTTAAATCAGACAAAGGGAAATGGGACTTTCACAGAAACTATAATCTTTTGTGATGAGTTAACATTTCCTGTAAATGTTACACTATGTTCATTGTTTAGAAAGAAATTAGTCTTTTGTGCTCTTAGTCAGGTTAAAGAATTGTAACAAGACCAGTATAACAGACCTGAGTAATGGATACCTGCCGATTAAGGAGAAAGTGGTAGAAAATTATAATGGACGGAATTCAGAAGGGATCATTTTTCTAAGGCTAATAGGGCTAATAGATCTGTTTAATAATTGTTCTTTGTAATATTGTCCACTGGCACAACCTCAACAGATGTTATTCAATGAGAAGAATTACCGGACCAGGATAAGAATTTATGGGAAAATGAAAGAACTCTGACAATCATTCTCATGCTTTAACTTGTGTCTGGTTCTGCAGTTCAAGAACAGAGGAGTATGGAAAAACAAGAAGGTCAGTATTAAGTGAGTTTTTACGAAGTAAGTATTAGCATGTGTTCAACATGATCGTAAGATGGCATTACCTGCCAACATGTAGTACTGCAGGGTACAGGATGTGTTCCACATGATGTCACAAGCATTCCAGTGTGAACAGTACATGAATATAGTAAGTTATTTGGTAAGTTACCGATAGGCAATTAGTGAAAGAGATCAAATACTAAATTCATTCATAAACAGTAGGGCAATTTTATTTGTGAACAGGAAAGGTATCTGCAGTAAAAGAACTTTAGTCTAATCTTATCTTCATAGTAATACAATACCAGTTGTTAAAGTGTAAATATTAGTGGTCATGATGTCGTTTGTCAATGGAACTGAATTCTGGTTTTTATAATGTAAATAAATTCTGACCTTACTTTAAATTCTGTTTTGTATATAATCATTACTTATTGTTATTACTATTATTATTGACATTTATTATTATTATTATTGTTGTGATTACTCTAATTATTATTATTTGTTTATTGTTATAATTATTACTAATATTGATTTGTCTTATTTTACTTATGTTATTAAATCAATAAATTATACTTATAAAACAAATTTCAATTGTGAATCTCTCAATATCCTGAATGAGCCACAAACACATGACAGTATAATAGTCCCTTCATTTTTGCTGAGAATACCAATGTGATCCTAGATATGAATGAACATTTTTTCATTCTATATTAGTTGTAGATGATCCTTTTAAAGAAAATCATCCTTTCCTAAGAAGGACACACTTTCACTTCCAGCTAGATGGTGAACTACTACATTATAATAATTTTGTTTTATTTTAACAGTTGAGATCACCAAATTGACAGGACATTTACGTTGACATAATTTTGTAACATATGATGACCAACTGTTATGTTTTAAGGAAATATCACAATTTTTTATAATTTACATGTGAAGTTTTAATTACAAATAGGAGAGTTCCTGAAGATAGAATTTAATTCCAAAAGTGCTTGAAAGCTTCAAATTCAATTGTTGGTAAGTGGTTTTTTGTATATTAACTTAAATTACATTACTGTAGGATCTACTTTATAACCATTTCCTGGGTCAGTGGGGAGGCCAAACTGGCCAGGTGCCTAGCCATGTTATTCTCCCCAGATTTGACATTCCTTGATATTTTTGGGAGGTTTCATAACTTGTACTGTCCTTACCTTCCATTCTTGCTGAAATCAAAAAGTGAATCGCTATCACCATGCTTGATTAAGTTTGACAAGAAATTGATTTCAGGTGAGATGTGTGCCAAATGGAAATCACATCAAGCCTAAGACTTTTTTTTTAAGAACTTTACATTTTTTGGTATAAAACGACATCTCTCTCAATTCTTTAAATATTCCGAATAACCTTCTACATGCTTTCAAATTTGAGAAATTAATTAAATTAACGTGAAATACTTAAATTGTAAAAGATTATCTGTACGATTTAAGCTTTTTAATTTCATAACTCCCTCTATGAATCATGAGACCTAGCAGATGGTGAGAGGGCTTGAGTGCTCAGTGATACAGAGTAGCAGGACCGAAGGTGCAACCATATCGGAGAGGTATATGTTGAGAGCCAAACTAAGGAATGATTTCTGAAAGAGCGCAGCGGCTCTTTCAGTTGCTGGTAAGGGCGTAGGTCAGGAGCACTTAAACGGTCATATCAACATCACTCAATCTTCTGAGTACTGTGTAGCTGAAAGCAATGGAAAACTACAGCTGCTTTTTTTCCAAGAAAATATAACTCTGCATTTTCATATAACAAAGATTTGTTAGCCTTCGTTAGTAAAATATTCCAGAGGTAAACTAGACCCCCTGTCCGGATTTCCAGGTGGGGACTACTAAGGAAGGGGTCACCAGAAAAATAAAAATAACAGTCACAGCTGGAATGTTAGAAGTCTAAAAAAGGTTGGTAGGTTAGAAAATTTAAAGAGGGAAAGGATAAATGTAGATGTAATAGGAATTAGCGAGGTTCAGTGGAAAGAGGAAACAACTTTTGGTTAAGTGATTTTAGAATAATTAACTCAGCTTCAAATAATGGGCAGGCAGGAGTAAGTTTCATAATGAAGAAGATAGGGAAGAGCGTAGAGTATTTCAAAATTCATAGCAATAGAATCAGTGTAATAAGGATAAAATCAAAACCTAAACCGACAACGAATGTTAACATCTATATGCTTACAAGCACCCATCATGATGATGATGAGGTAGTATGTACACGAAGAAACTGATGAAGCAATTAAACACATAAAAGGGAATGAAAATTAAAAATTGTTGGAGTTGGAAGGCAAGCATTGGAAAATGCAAGGAAAGCAATATTGTGGGTGAATACAGGTTGGGCAAAAGGAATGAAAGAGGGGACTGACTTATAAAGTATAATTTAGTAATTGCCAACACCCAGTTCAAAAATCGTAATAGAAGAATATACACATGGAAATAGCCAGGTGATACTGCAAGGTATCAGATAGATTATATCTTGGTTAAGCAAAGATTTAGAAATCAACTCGTAGACTGCAAAGCTTACCCTGGAGCAGACATTGATAGCGACCATAATTTAGGGATAATGAAATGTAGATTGGGGTTTAAAATCCTGAAGAAAAGGTGCCAGATGAATCAGTGGAATTTAGAGAAACTTGAGGAAGAGGAAGTAAAGATGATTTTTGAGGAGGACATCGCAAGAGATCTGAGTAAAAAAAATAAGCTAGAAAATGTAGAAGAAGAATGGGAGAATTTTAAAAAGGAAATTCTTAAATCAGCAGAAGCGAACTTAAACGGTACAAAGAGAACTGGTAGAAAACCTTGGCTTTCAGAGGATATATTGCAGCTGGTGGATGAACATAGAAAATATAAGAATGCTATTGATGAATAAAGTAATAAGGAACTATCAACAATTAAGAAATACTATAAACAAGAAGTGCAAACTAGTGAAAGAAGAGTGGATTAAAGAAAAGTGTTCAGAGGTGGAAAGAGAAATGATCATTTCACAATTTCTCTTTCCACAAGGTAAAATAGACGGAGCATAGGAAAGTTAAGGAAAATTTTGTGGTACATAAATTAAAATCTAATAATGTGTTAAAAAAAGATGGTGGTAAAAAGATGGAGCATACAGGAAAGTTAACGAAAATTTTTTGGTACATAAATTAATATCTAATAATGTGTTAAACAAAATGGTACACTGATTTATAGTACGAAAGGAAAAGTCGATAGGTGGCTGGAATATAATGAAGAGTTATATGGAGGAAATGAATTAGAAAATGGTGTTATTGAGGAAGAAGAAAACGTCAAAGAGGATTAAAAAGGGGAGAAACAATACTGAGATTTGAATTTAAGAGAGCATTAAAAGATTTGAATGGCAGAAAGGCTCCTGGAATAGACAGAATACCTGCAGAATTACTGTGCAGTGCAGGTGAAGAAGCGATTGATAGATTATACAAACTGGCGTGTAATATTTACAAAAAAGGGGAAGTTCTGATACAAGTGATATCAAAGAAAGCAGGAGCAGATAAATGTGAAGAATACAGAATAATTAACTTAACTAGTCATGCATCAAAAATCTTAACTAGAATTCTGTACAGAATTGAGAGGTGAGTGGAAGAAGTGGAAAACAAACCAACATACTTGCATTTATCTAGAAAAGGCATTTGATAACGTAGACTAAAATAAAATTCTCAACATTTAAAAAAAATTGGGGTTCAAATATAGAGATAGAAGAACAATTGCTAACATTTACAGGAACCAATCAACAGTAATAATTGAAGAACATAAGAAAGAAGCCATAAAAAAAAAAGGAGTCTGTCAAGGATGTTACTTTTACTGTCTACGAATTACTTTTTAATTCTTATGAAATAGTTATTGATGTTAAAGAACAATTTAGATCTGTAGTAACAGTACAAGGTGAAAAGATAAAGATGCTACGATTTACTGATGATATAGTAATTCTAGATGAGAAAAAATGATTTAGAGGAAACAATGAACGGCATGGATGAAGTCCTATGGAACAACTACCACATGAAAATAAACAATAACAAATCAAAAGTAATGATATGTAGTAGAAATAACGAAGATGGATCACTAAATGTAAAAAAATAAAGAGAAAATATTACGGAGGTAGAAGAATTTTGTTATTTGTGAAGTAGAATTACTAAAGATTGACGAGATAGATAAAATGCCAGATAGCAAAGGTGAAACGAGCCTTCAGTCAGAAATATAATTTGTTTACATCAAAAATTATTTTATACGTCAGGAAAAGATTTTTGAAAGTATATGTTTAGAGTGTAGTTTTATATGGAAGTGAAACTTGGACGATCGGAGTACCTGAGAAAAAAAGATTAGAAGCTTTTGAAATGTGGTGCTACAGGAGAATGTTAAAAATCAGATGGGTGGATAAAGTGACAAATGAAGAGGTGTTGCGGCAGATTGATGAAGGAAGAAGCATCTGGAAAAATATAGTTAAAAAAGAGAGACGTATAAGCCACATATTAAGGCTTCCTGGAATAGTCGCTTTAATATTGGAGGGAGAGGTAAAAGGAAAATATTGTGCAAGCAGGCAACATTAGGAATATGTAAACAGAAATTGTTAGGGATGTAGGATGTAGGGGGTATACTGAAATGAAACGACTAGCATTAGATAGGGAATCTTGGAGAGCTGCATCAAACCAGTCAAATGACTGAAGACAAAATAAAATTTCAAGTTATTCCATTTTCTAATAAAGAATCTACCCAAATTTTTAATTTTCTTCATCTTTTCAGTTATCTCTGTGATATTTATTCACTATAAGGGACTGATTCCAAATCTTCTCAATTTACACAATCACAGGGTTACACTTAAAAATTGAATACTAGGTGAGAGATTCTTTAGATTTTATTTGCTGATGCGAGTCAGTCAGGTATATCAAGTTAATTTTAAGTATAAAGTTTATTAGCTACATATAACAAAATACTTACATTTATTAATTTTACTTCAGTCTTTTGAATTGTAACATTTTTAGACTTCTTGAAAAATAATCATTTTGATTTATTTATAAATTTGAAACTACTTTTATATAAAGAGTGAATTCTAAAATACCCTTTTAAAGTTTCTTTCGATAATGTTGCCATATGCTAAGTTTCTTTTACAATAATGCTATCACACATATTCAAATATATCAATTTGAGGTTAATTGATTAAATATTTAGGCTGATTTAACTTTTTTAAATGAAACTGTATTTTTTAACATGACTACTATAGAAAACAAAATTTTATAATTCTAATACCACTGGTTAATAAGCATTTTTATATGGTGTAAATACTGTTATAAAGTAGATATAATTCTAAACTGAATTATATTTTCTACGCTATATAATCTGAGGATAAAACAGACAGCGCTTAAAAGTTTTCAATTTAATTCTAAGAAAAATTCCATTATGTACATAAGCGCAATCTGAAAAGGTTTCAAGATTTTTATTATCAATAAAAACATTTTAAAAATCTCAATCACATTCTGAAAGATTATTTTTTTATGAGCTTTTAATAATTTAATCATTATCTAAATAAAATACAAAGAATCCTTGGACAATACTAAAAGTAATAGGGTTACTACAGAATTAAGCTCCAATAAAGAAGCAGTAACCCTTCTGATTACTACAGATGTAGATGACACCAGTCAAACCAGGGCAGCTAACCAAACTCCCGTGGAACTAATAAAGGAAGAAGTAATAAAAAAGGAAGGAGACAATGAACTCGTGGAGGGATTGCCTCTGATGGAGGATGTTTGTGATCTTGCCCACGACCAAAAACAAACAGATAATTCCCTAATAAAGCAAACATATACACAAAACACATTATTAATAGTAAATTTACACATAGCTCCTTTGTTAATAATACTCTACAATAAGTCAAATAGTTTTATAAAAAATATATATATATATATATTTTCATCTATAAGTACCTAGTAAAAAAGTTTCTTCCGTATTTGGCCCAGTGAGTTTTGACTATATCTTCAACAGACTGATTGAGATGAGCGATAACGGAAAGCCAGGCAAGAACAGCCCATATACCATCTTTTTCTCTTATATGATTAGACCCGGTTCTGAAAACAAGAAAAAATCAATGATTTACATAAATTGATACTGGCACAATGATAGCAACAAACTATTAAAAAAAAAACTATAACTTAAACTTTATAATATAATATTATTATTTATAAAAATATAATATAATATACAATAATTCAATTTATTCCAAGTATCAAAAAAATTGTAATTATGAAAATATCACACCTTCATTGAATGAGGTTAATAATTTAGGTTGATTAATAATAATTTATTTATTAGGTACATAATTTTATTTTTAAAAAAAGGAAAATTATTTTATTTATTTATTTGAGATTTGGCAGATCCATTCAAATATTTCAACACACAATGATTCAAAACATGAAATAATCTGGTAAAGGATTATAATCAATCAAATTAAGATCTTCAAAATAAGAGCCCTAAAAAAATGTTTTTTAGTTATTAAAAAAAAACCTTGAAAAAGTTATAAAGGTAAAAAGAAACTGAATAGGCAAGACTTTTATTAGATCTGAAAAAAATTTCTGAAATATATTTATTCTGAACAAATTTAGTTAAGAAGACTTCAATTTGAATTTAAAAAAAACAATTATATAGAGGCAGTATCATAAAAATAGAACATTTTTTATTATAATTTAGTTAAGATACAAAATTGTTAAATTTAACTGTGTTGATAACTCTATCAAATCATGCCAAAACAATAACAAAATATTTTTGGGTATATTCTACCATAGGATGAATTCACAATTGTTTTTTTCAGATATTTGCTCTCAGCTATAATTATTATCGCTTTATTCTACAGCTAACGATCTAGATAAGTAACGATTAAAAAAAGATAACAAAATACAAACCCAAAGCTCTCTTCACCACACAGAGACAATCTCCCAGCATCCATTAAGTTCCCAAAAAATTTCCATCCAGTTGGAACCTCAAAGAATTCTTTATTCTTATCACGAGCAACAAGATCGATAGCGCCTGCTGTAGGCATACTGCGAGCAAAACCCTTGACTCCATTATATTTGAAATATGGTATACACTCCAAATGAGCACCCAGAACTGCTAATGAATCACTTGGAGTAACAAAAAATGCTTTATGGCCTAATATCATGTTACGATCCTATAAAAAAATAATAATAATACATAACAATATAAAAATAATAATTTATTAAAAAGAATTTCAAAAGCTACTACTAAAGAAGATTAATTACAAACTTTTTCTTATATTTCATTAATTTTTATAAAAATTACTAAAATATACATACAGAATAATAAAGCAGAAAACAAAGTGTGGAAATAAGTGAAAGCATTAACATTTTAATATGAACCTTACTGGAAATATTTTGCAAACTATAAAAGCAACTTTTGTCCTACAATTTTTATATAGTGTATGTATATTAGATATAAGATTATAACTAGATATTAAATTATAATTAGATATATAAAAGCGACTTTTGTCCTACAATTTTTACGTAATGTATGTATATTAGATTTACGTAGTGTATGTAATTTTTTATTAGTGTATGTATATTAGATTCACTGAACGGTGTCAAAAATTTATATATGAAAGTCTTTCAAATATAAACCAAATTTGTTTACATAGCTTTATTGATATTAGATAAAATTACAAATAAATTACTCTACTTTTTTTAAAAATAGTTTTCCTTCAATAGAAATACATTTTCTCCACTGGATGGGTAGTTTCCTGATCCCCTCAACAAAAAAACAAGATGGTTGCCCCAACAACCAACTGTGCACATAATTTCTCAACTGTGGTATCATCTTTGAATCTTTCCTCTCCTAAAGTTTCTTTTTGCAAACCAAACATGTGGAAAATCACACTGTGACAAGTCTGGACTGTACAGTGGGTGTTCAATGATTTTTAGCAAGTTTGTCATGAGTCTGAGCTGCTGTATGCGGCTGTGTATTTTTGTGAAAGAGGATGTTGCAAATCGGTTGCCAACAACATTTGTTGTGATAAGCAATCCTTATATCACCCAATAACTGGCAGCAATATGCCGCATTTACCATCCTTCATTCATGCAGGAAATCAATCGGTAAGGGGTGTCCCCTCCCCACTTTTCCATACTTGTTCTCTTGCTTTCCAGGGTGTAGTGATGGGCTCACGTTTCATTTCTGGTTACAGTCCTCTCTCTCTCTTTTTTCCTGTTTAGCTTCTGGTAACTACCGTTTAGATAATTCTTCAGAGGATGAATGAGGATGATATGTATGAGTGTAAATGAAGTGTAGTAGTCTTGTACATTCTCAGTTCGACCATTCCTGAGATGTGTGGTTAATTGAAACCCAACCACCAAAGAACACCGGTATCCACGATCTAGTATTCAAATCTGTGTAAAAATAACTGGCTTTACTAGGACTTGAACGCTGTAACTCTTGACTTTCCAAATCAGTTGATTTGGGAAGACGCGTTAACCACTAGACCAACCCAATGGGTTTACAGTAGAGTCCTAAAATGCCTCTCCTTCACCCTCAAACTGATTCAGAAGCCCCTGATAGATGTCTTTATGGTAATTTCTCTGTGCCTCAGTGAGAAGATATGAAACCCACCTCACCAACACTTTGCTGTATCCAAGAGTGTCAGCATTATATGCACACTCCAAAAACATTTATTCCCACCTCTGACCCAATTTCAGCGACGGTTATGCAGTGGTCACCTTCAACATGTTCACAAACAACCTGCATATTGTGATCATTAATTTGGTCCACAGACGATGTTCGTGACTTTCGTTAGCCACTGCACTGTAGTCCTTCAACAATTTTTGACCCAACCAAGCACTTGAATTTTTGACAGAGTAGCATCTCTAAACTGTGCGTAGAGTCGAATCAAAATTTCAGAAGATTTGACACCTTTGTTGGCGAGAAATCAGATTATAATTTGTTGAGGATGGAACCTCCTGTCAGACATTCTGCAAGTGACATGGGAATGTGACTACTGGCATGGCTGCCCAGTTGCTTACCTCCACACATATCCAACTAACTATCTGCAGCACCCTACCACATTCAATGCTCTTTCTCAGTCTGCACAGAAAAATTCCAGTTTATATTTGAATGACCCTCGTAACAACGGGAGAAATGATAAAAAATAATTTTTATTTCTTTATTTGTAATATGAGAATATTTCATTTAAAAATAAATTAATGGATTATATAAGATATATTTCAAAAATTTATCAAGTCATCAAATTAATCCAGTCATTTGAATTTGTTTTCTCATCATTCCTGAGAACAGCATAAATTTATATTTTTATAAATATATTATTTATTATTTGTATAGTAAATTAAATTTATATTTTATTTCTAAAATTTTAATTTTATAAGATGTTTAAATATATATTTTATAAAATCTCTTTTTAAAGAAAAATATAGTAACAGAAATCCTTGTCAAGCTGTTACTTCATACAAATTTTTATATAAAAATTACAACATGAATCAATATTTACGTACTCCATCTCCATCAAATGCAGCACCAAGTTTGTATTCACCGGTTTGCATTGCCTTTACAAGATCAGCAGCATAAGTCAAGTTCGGATCAGGATGATGACCTCCAAAATCTTCCTTAGGTACAATGTTGATTGTGTTGTTTTCGGGTGCTCCAAGTTCCTCGACAAATATTTTTCGAACATATGGCCCGGTGACTAAAAATAAAAGTTAAAAAGACTGATAAAAATCTATGTACAAATTTATTTTTTATTTGTTAACTGACCAAACATTTAAGATTTAATTTTTTTCATAAATACCAAATGGATTCAAGTGGTAAAGAATGTTTATTAAACTTCTCTTTGCTACTCAGAAGATTGGTAGCTTAATATGCAGGGTATAAATCTTCACTTACATATGCA
The DNA here is from genome assembly GCF_047948215.1 of Lycorma delicatula. Classification (NCBI taxonomy): domain Eukaryota; kingdom Metazoa; phylum Arthropoda; class Insecta; order Hemiptera; family Fulgoridae; genus Lycorma; species Lycorma delicatula. The sequence continues at coordinate 111,831,061 of NC_134462.1, forward strand.
TCTTCATCTGGTGTATACCAGATTCTACCGATACAAAAATATGGAAGCTGAATATTTATTCCAATACACTCTCTTGTAAAAGAAAAAAATAGGAATCATAAAGTTAACTATGGGCACAATAAAAAATTATTTAATTAGATATTTTTCAAGGAACTCATTAAAAAGCAATGACTGGAAATGGTAATTACAGGATGCTGAGTAAGAAGCCAAACCACATTCTCTAACTTGATGGTTCTCCAACATTTGGAAGATCTTAGGGAGTAGCATCTAGGAAAATATAGGATGAGATCTGGAAAAATGCTCACAAAGCATTATATAATAAAATGGTTCTCATGTACCAAAATTAAAGAATGTTGGCTGCTGTTTAACATTATGGTTTCTGCATATTAGTAACTAATGATTATAGGATTCTATGGCATTTCATAGCTAGTATTTATAGTAATTTCATTTTTTATAAGACAAACAAATCAACTAAATGCTGTAACCACAAATTACTACTGATTTTTCTATGACTGTAAAAACCTAATAAACTAAAGACAGTTGACTATTATGACAAATTGCATCATTTTAACCACTTCAGCATCATTTGATACAATGTATGTAAAATGACAGTGACAGTTGTCATGGTACTTCATCATCAATTGAGAAAACTGTGGACTGCACTTTTTATTTCTAACCTAATAAAGCAGTTCCTTTATATGTAACTAATAGATAATTCTTCAATCTATTAATATATTCAACCATTTTTTACTTTTTCAATTTTGATAAACAATCATTTAAGCAATAGTAATATTTGCCTATAATTTAGTTTTTTTTTTTTAAGTAAACAATTTACTTAAATACTATAATTAAACTAAAGATGTTACATTTTTTGTAATCGATAATAAGTTTATGTTTATTTAAAATATGACAGAAAGTAGTAATCCATTTGCAGAGAAATATTTATGAATGAACACACCAATGGAAAAAACTTATTTTTTTGGAAAAAACAAACAACCAGTAAATATAATGCATAAAAAAAATTAATGTGATGAAAAATCAAAAGCTTATAAACCCCCTTATAAATTTCAAAATAGTATATAAAAAGTATAAAATGATTTACGGATGGGTTTATTTACATTATTTTATATTTTTTAACATTAAGGTGTGAAAAGACCGTTTTATGAAGAAAACGTACACTGAAATTTACCCCATCAAATTAAGCGTGGCATGCTGATGTATGAATGTATGACAATATGTTCAAGAAACTACTCTTCTCTTCTTAGCCCATAGTAACCTCGATATAAGATATGTTTGTTTCGAAAAAAAAAAACTTATTTATCCTTATTAAAGAATAAGGTAACTTTTATCTCATGTAAGTCAACTACAACTTTTTTTTTTGTTATGGCTCCTAACTTAAAAAAAAAAAATTAACAATGTTCTTTTCCTTCCTTTATCTGTAACATAACCTAATAAAGATTGTATATATTTTTAAAAAAGCCATATTACAGTACTGTTAATTGAACCGTTGCTATAAAAGTATAATACACCGGTAACATGAGAGTATTTTGATCTAGTATGTATTTAATTGAATAGTCTAAAAAACAAGCTGATAACGAAGTTATTATATTTTCCTGGCACTGGTTATTTATTCTTATATTAACTAGCCGGTCAGGGCTCAATTCGCTCGCCCAACCTTCTAGCCAGGGATGTGGAGCTCCCTGGACTCTCGACGCGTTCGTATCCTGACGTTTGTGAGAATATTAAGTATTCTACAGTTCATTAAAGAAAAAAAAGTGGCAATTTTACTAAATTACATTTCTGTTGACATGGTGACAGAAATATGAAGGTGGACAGAAATATGGTGGTAAAATATATAAATAATGAAGCAAAAGGAATAAATATACATTGTTTGTATCAAGAAGCATGGTGCTTCTATATTTATTTTTATAAATATTTCAAAAAAACTATGTCCATCAAAAAACTTGATCCACCATTTGAAAATATTTTGTTATAAGTTTAAAGTAAAATTGTTAATATTACTTAAATCAACTCGTAATTATTTTATTTTACAATAAAATATACTAATATTTCTCTAAGTAGATTATTACTTATTTTCTTTAAATAATAATTTGAATAAAACAACTATAAGAAAAGATCTTAAATCGTTCGGAAAAGTTTCTCAGCGCCGGGAAAGGGCCGTTTTTTTTTTAAAATGCTGATATTTTAATAACTTTTATGCTACTTCAAAAAACCAAGAAATATATATATATTTTCTTTTCTAAACTTCATAGTTTAACATTTTTAGAATTATTAAAAAACAATAATTAAATGTACAGCATATCAACATAACTGAAGACAATTGTAAAATAAAAAAGTCTATAATTACAGCTTACCAGTATTTAATTGTTATTGCTTAAGATGTATCTAATAACTTTGATTTGTTAATTTTTTTATCTTATTAACATAAATTCTATTAAAAATATATATATTACAACTTATAATATTAAACTTATTACAACTTGTAATATTAATCGTAGTAGAAATTAATTAATAATATCCTTTTAAAGAATATAATGAATTAAATAATTACAACGTACGTACATTATCAAAGAAACTAATGTAACAAACTAAATGTTTAAAAACAATTCTATTTATCCTCCTAATTGTTACAATAAATGATTAATTAATGAATTATTAATGATAAATAAATGAATTAACCACTGATGATGATGATGCACATAATAATAGTAAAATTATTTTGTATAAAATTTACAGGTTTTTTTTTACAATGAGTGTAACAATATTGTATATGAAATTGGGTAAAAAATATGACTATCAATAATCAGAAAAATTACACTAATGTTGTGCTTACACCACATAATAATAATTTCCCTAACTTTTTTAGGGATAACATCTTTTAGAAGATTACATCTTATACAAGATACTTTTTTTTTCATTATTCTAAATATAACAAGAAATATTATTCTGAATATAATGAAATCAAGAGGTAGGATTTAAGAATTATTCATTTAGGTGACAATCTTCAAATGTTATATTTTGTAAAAATATTACAGAAAGCTTATCAAAAAATCTAAGGATGTTATTATTAAACATACTGGTAAAATTAACATGTTGGCTGCAGTATTTTTTTTAATGAATATAATTTTTGTGTTACAAGTTTCCATTTTTTGTTATTTGCCTTTCCAAAAATGTGTTTCAGAACAACCTTGTAAGCTTTCACCTCTTCTGTCAAGTCATCGATATCTGTCAAATCACTGACAGTCATTTCAATATTTGTTACATCAATGATAAAACTATTTGTATTGCTTGGCAATGTTATGATGTATGCAAATGTCTAATATCTTTATCCTCCAACTGTACCAATCCTATATGTCCGGTTTCACACTAATATGACAGTAAATTTTACATTCTTTTTTACCAACTATCTAGGACCTATATCACAAAGAAGAGAGAAGAACAGGACATCTTACCATAAATGCTCAACAAGACATACATAACTGGAACTACAGAAGAGATTTTTAATATGAAGAATTTTTAATTTAATCTAATTTAATGAGCTAAATGTTACAAGCAAGATGAAAATTGAGTTTTATGTGATTTTTTTTATGAAAATCTGACCTTCAAAAAAGGACTTGCCAGTTCTAAGATATAATAGAATTGTCAATTAACAAATCATTAAAATAAACTTTTAGCGGAAATGAATTAAGTATAATTAAAAAAAGAATAAAAAACTAAAAAAAAGCAATCATCATAAAATCACTGACAGCACAGTGATAATAACATTGACAATATGTATATGAAATAACATATTTAGTAATAAAATTAAACTAATTATTTTTATAAATGAAAAGTTAACCTTCACTATTTCATTAGATAGCCTGAACCAACATTGACATCTAGACCCTACTTACTATGATAATTGATCCATTAGTTTCTATAAACAATAACAAAACAGGAAATTTTTTTAAACATATACCTCCATGCATAGAATTAATAAGTATGCTGAAGCGACGTTCTTTTATCAAGTTATTCAATGCCTCAAAATTAAATATCTCTTTCATTAAAATAACATAATCTTCAACAGAATCTATAACCTGCACTGTAAACGTACGACCATTATCAATCTGCAAAATAAAAAGAAATGAGAAATTAATTAAATTTCACCTTAAAATAAGTATTTCATCTTTATATTTCCTTGTACAAAGTAATGAAGGAGGTATTGGTGATAGTGAAAAATTTCTGTTTGCAGATTTCAACAGAAATATCTATTTCGTCCATCCCTGAATCTATTTTGACTAGTTTTGGCGTGACATCTGCACGTAAGTACAAATATATCTCGCGTAAGTCGAAATGATTAGCCGTAGGAAGTTGAAATTTTGGATTTAGGACTGTTGAAACATCTAGTTGTGCACCTCCCCTTTTGATTGCAATTGACTGGACCAAAAATATCCAAAAAAAGCCCAAAATCCAAAAAATTCGGATTTTACTTAACTACAGTAATAAGCCCCTCATTGAGAGCTTTTCAACAATATATCATAAGTGGTACTTATTTTCATTGTTTCAGAGTTATAGCTGAATAAAATATTCATTAATGAAATATTTGGATCTTACAAGGGGAAGGCACATCGGTTCGAATCAGACTTCATTTCAAACTGTTTTTTTTTAATTTAAATTTATTGATTTATTAATAATTATTAAACCCAGATTGTAAAAAAATGTTTACAGTAAATAATTCAATAATAGCAATAAAAACATATATATATATATATATATATATATAGAGAAAAAAATCAGACGTTATTAGTAAAATAAAATTTTATATACTTTAAAAATGTGTATATGTAATTTACTAGGCATACACTGTGTCAACATCAGATTTGGTGAAACATTTTATTATTTAATATTAATTGAAAATTATAATTTAGAATCGTATTATTTTATTTAAGCATTTGTTTCAGTCTACTTGATAATAAATATTGCTATAAAATTTTATAAACTTCTCCTGTTTTGTTGTAACTGCAGTAACAAGCCCTCATTGAGAGGTTTTCAATGATATATCATAAGTGGTACTTATTTTCATTGGTTCCAGAGTTGTAGCCAAATAAAATTTTTAATTAATGAGATATTTGGATCTTAAAATGGGGAAGGCACAACGGTTTGAATCTGACTTCATATACAAATTTTTTTTTAACTTTTTTGTTTTAATTTAAATACATTGATTTATTAATACTTATTAACCTCTGATTATAAAAAAAAGTATCAATAAATAATAATTCAATAACAATAAAAAAAAAAATATGAAAACAATCAGAAGTTATTAGTGAAATAAAATTTTATATACTTTTCATTTTAATTTATTTAATGAGATTCACTGCTTCTCGGTCATATTGATCAAGAAATGTCAAAATAAATCCAACACTTTTGTTTTCTTCTTCAGACAGTATAGGAATCTTTCCACATAAATTTTAACAGAGCCATGATATCCAACAAAAATTTCATACAGGAAACCTTGAAATCTAAGATGATATAATCTACAAATACCAAATCATCTACCTCATGAACTTTATTGTCAAATTTTACTTCATTTTTTCAACCATAAAAGAGGATAATCTAGAACAACCTTTCAAATTTGTTGTTTCTTCAGTGAATGCAATACACCATTGACATACCTTGTCTATAGATATCTACAGAGTGAACTTCTCTTCAATTTAAAAATCTTATCGCATTAGTCTGAATTTCACTCTCAGGAATTTCTGCTCTTTTACACCTATTAAATTCTCAGGAAAGGCGTAATATATTTACTTATGAAACTTGGCTCAGACTGAGCTAATACAACACATAACTAGTTGAATACGTCACAGATCAACAACAGTCACTTATAAAGGCATTATACTAAATGTTCTTCACTTTCTGTATAGCGCTCAAAGTTTCTGGTGATAACAACATAACCCCAGGTGATCAGAGCTGAATTATGCTCCTATTGTGATGATGAAAGTATCCTCATTGACTTACCTCAGATCTTTTTATTGCAAAAGTAGTCAATGTTAACAGAATTTAGTGTACAGGTACATGGTCACATTTTTTAAATTGAACCGTTTCACTTCAAGCATTGGAAAAACGTTAATACAAGTCCAAAATACATCAATAGTTAGAAGTGATAGATAATACATGTGACCGAGCAACGTGAACTAATGACTTCCAATCATATCAAAACTATATTAATTACTTTTCAACTGGGGGAAATATATGACAAAGCGAGTACATAACTGCACCACTACCTTACCTTAAGACCTCATGCCTAATAATATAGAAGAACTAATTTATTCTTAAATTAAATTTCTCCTAAACATCCAATGAAACATAATTATATATAAACTTCAGTAGAAATGTTGAAATGTTTTTTTTTTTTTTAATACATGACTGGTAATTTTGAGAGAACTTAAACATTAGTAAAAAAAAGATTAGGATTGAAAGACTGAAAACTGTACTACTAGTAACTGCCCCTTCCCAAATTTTAAATTAATGAAGGATATTGCTATGACTAACAAAACATGAAGAGAAAAATTTACAAAACTGCTTACTTAAAAATCTGACTTTTTTTAACAGTTTAGTACTTTTTAAACATCCAATTATTTATTTATTAACTTATTTTAAATGCTGCTTAATATGGAATGTAATAAAATTTATTATAAAATAATAATATTAATAGTGTATTTATTAATCATAAAAATATACATTACAAAAGAATTATAAAATACAATTAAATAAAATATACCACTAATTTGGTTTATTTACCTCTAAATTATCTACACAAGTTTTCCAAGTTGGTCTGTCACATGCTTGTCTGTCAGCTTAGCTTCATTTTGAAAATTATAACCCCTTTATTAAGTAACATAAACAACAGTTCTCCCTCTATGAATCATGAGACCTTGCCGATGGTGAGGGGGCTTGAGTGCTCAGTGATACAGAGTAGCTGGATCAAAGGTGCAACCATATTGGAAAAGTATCTGTTGAGAGTCAGACTAAGGAATAATTCCTGAAAGAGGGCAGCGGCTCTTTCAGTAGTTGTTAAGGGTGTAGGTCAGAAGAACTTAAAAGGCCATATCAATATCACTCAATCTTCTGAGTACTGCATAGCTGAAAGCAATGGAAAACTACAGCTGCTTTTTTCCAAGAAAATATAACTCTCTGCATTTTCATGTAACAAAGATGGAAGTGCCTTCCTTGGTAAAATATTCCGGAGGTAAACTAGTCCCCTGTTTGAATATCCAGGTGAGGACTACTAAGAAAGGAGTCACCAGAAAATTAAAAAAGAACATTCTTGGAGTCGGAGCGTGGAGTGTTAGAAGTAGATGTAGTAGGAATTAGCAAGGTTCAGTGGGAAAAGGAAAATGACTTTTGGTCAGGTGATTTTAGAATAATTAATTCAGCTTCAAATAATGGGCAGGCAGGAGTAGGTTTTGTAATGAACAAGAAGATAGGGAACGGAGTAGAGTATTTCAAAATGCATAGCGACAAAATCATTGTAATAAGGATAAAATCAAAACCTAAGCCGACAATGATTGTTAACATTTATATGCTTACAAGTGCCCATGATGATGATGATGAGGTAGAGTGTGTATATGAAGAAACTGATGAAGCAATTAAACACATAAAAGGGAATGAAAATTAAAAATAGTTGGAGATTGGAAGGCAAGCATTGGAAAAGGCAAGAAAAGAAATATTGTGGGTGAATACGGGTTGGGCAAAAGGAATGAAAGAGAGGACTGACTTATAGAGTTTTACACGGAGTGTATTTAGTAATTACCAACACCCAGTTTAAAAATCATAACAGAATATACACATGGAAATAGTCAAGTGATATTCCAAGGTATCAGATAGATTGTTTAAGCAAAGATGTTGTTGATTGGTTAAGCAAAGATTTAGAAATCATCTTGTCAACTGTAAAGTTTACCCTGAAGCAGACAATGATAGTGACTATAATTTGGTGAAAATGAAATGTAGATTAGGTTTAAAAACCTGAAGAAAAGGTGTCAGATAAATTGGTGGAATTTAGAGAACTCTTGAGGAAGAGGAGGTAAAGAAGATTTTTGATGAGGACATAACAAGAGATCTGAGTAAAAAATCTAAGGTAGAAACTATAAAAGAATGGGAGAATGTTAAAAAGGAAATTCTTAAAAAAGCAGAAGGGAACTTAGGCGAAACAAAGAGAACTGGTAGAAAACCTTGGATATCAGAGGATATATTGCAGCTGATGGATGAACATAGAAAATAAAAAAATGCTAGTGATGAAAAAAATAAAAGGAACTATCAACAATTAAGAAATACTATAAACAGGAAGTGCAAACTAGCAAATGAAGAGTGGATTAAAGAAAAGTGTTCACAAGTGAAAAGAGAAATGATCATTGGTAAAATAGACGGAGCATACAGGAAAATTTTGGGGTACATAAATTAAAATGTAATAATGTGTTAAAGAAAGATGGTACACTGATTTATAATACAAAAGGACAGGTCAGTAGGTGGGTGGAATATATTGAAGAGTTATACGTAGGAAATGAATTAGAAACTGGCGTTACAGAGGAAGAAGAAGAAGTCAAAGAGGATGAAAGGGGAGAAACAATTCTGAGATCTTAAGTTAAAAGAGCATTAAAAGATTTGAGTGGCAGAAATGCTCCTGAAATAGACAGAATACCTGCAGAATTACAGCGCAGTGCAGGTGAGGAAGCAATAGATAGATTATACAAACTAACCAACTAGGTTGGTCTAGTGGTGAACGCGTCTTCTCAAATCAGCTGATTTGGAAGTCAAGAGTTCCTACGTTCAAGTCCAAGTAAAGGTAGTTACTTTTATACAGATTTGAATACTAGATCATGGAGGTGTTCTTTGGTGGTTGGTTTCAATTAACTACACATCTCAGGAATGGTCGAACTGAGACTGTACAAGACTTTATTTACACTCATACATATCATCCTCATTCATTCTCTGAACTAATACCTGAATAGTAATTCCCGGAGGCTAAATAGAAAAAAGAAAGAAGAAAAGATTATACAAACTGGTGCGTAATATTTACGAAAAAGGGAAGTCACCAGACTTCAAAGAGAGTGTTACAGTCATGATATCAAAGAAAGCAGGAGCAGGTAAATGTGAAGAATGCAGAACAATTAACTTAACTACTCATGCATTAAAAATCTAAACTAGAATTCTGTACAGAAGAATTGAGAGGAGAAATTGGAAAAGACCAGTTTGGTTTCAGGAAAAGTATAGTGACAAGGGAAGCAGTTTTATTGCTCAGATTAATAGTAGAAGGAAGATTAAAGAAAAATAAACCAACATAATTAGTATTTGTAGACCTAGAAAATTTATTCAATAACGTAGACTCGAATAAAATGTTCAGCATTTTAAAAAAAAATTAGGGTTCTAGTACAGAGACAGAAGAACAATTGCTAACATTTACAGAAACCAAACAGCAACAGTAATAATTGAAGAACATAAGAAAGAAGCCATAATAAAAACGGGAGTCCGACAAGGACTTCCCTATCACAGTTACTTTTTACCTTTTACATAGAACTAGCAGTTAATAATGTTATAGAACAATTTAGATCTGAAATAATAGTACAATGTGAAAATATGAAGATGCTATGATTTACTGATGATGTAGTAATTCTAGGTGAGAGTAAAAAAGATTTGGCAGAAACAATGAACGGCATGGATGAAATCCTACGCACGAACTACCGCATGAAAATAAACAAGAACAAAACAAAAGTAATGAAATGTAGTAGAAATAATTTAGATGTATCACTGAATATAAAAATAGGAAGAGAAAAGATAGGGAGGTAGAAGAATTTTGTTATATGGGAAGTAGAATTACTAAAGATGGACGAACCAGGAGCGATATAAAGTGCCGAATAGCACAAGAGAACGAGCCTTCAGACAGAAATATAATTTGATTACATCAAAGATTAATTTAAATTACAAGTAAACATTTTTGAAAGTATATATTTGGAGCGCAGCTTTATATGGAAGTGAAACTTGGACGATCGGAGTAACTGAGAAGAAAAGATTAGAAGCTTTTGAAATGTGGTGCTACAGGAGAAAGTTAAAAATCAGATGGGTGGATAAAGTGACAAATGAAAAGGTGTTGCAGCAAATTGATGAAGAAAGAAGCATTTGGAAAACTATAGTTAACAGAAGAGACAGACTTATAGGCAACAAATTAACATCATCCTGGAATAGTCGCTTTAATATTATTTATTTATTGGAGATGGGAAAAATTGTGAAGGCAGCAAACATTTGGAATACATAAAACAAACTGATACAGATGCAGGATGTAGGGGGTATATCGAAATGAAACGACTGGTACTAAATAGAGAATTGAGGCCCAGTAATACCATATCAGGGTAAAAAATAAATTAACTATATTATTTGTACCTATAAAACAACATGACGTGACTGATTCATAATCGACAACCAGCAAAACTCACTCTCTTTTTTCTGTTTAGCCTCCAGAACCACCGTAAGCTATTACTTCAGAGGATGAATGAGGATGATATGTATGAATGTAAATGAAGTATAGTCTCAGGTCGACCATTACTAAGATAAGTGGTTAATTGAAACACAACCACCAAAGAACACCGATATCAACGTTCTAGTATTCAAAAACAACTGAAGACAATTTGATGAAAATTGGTATGTACGTTCTTAGGTGTACGTGCACACTAAGAAAGGATTTTTGAAATTCCGAGTTTAAAGGGTTTACAATGGATTTTACTAGTTTTTTTTTAATTTCTCAATAACAAATGAAGACATCAACTTGATTTTTAGTGTGTGTAATCTTCAAGTGAATATCTAAACACCAATTTCTAGATTTTTCAAAATTTGAATTTGAAAGGGGTGAAGAAAGATGAAATAATTTAAATAATGATTGCAAATTTTCTCATTTCCTACTATACTAAATGGAATATTCACTTATCTGGGCTTGCAAATACTCTTTAGAGAAATATCTAAAAACCATTCAGGTTTTTTTTTAATTTTAATTTTTTAAGAAGTGTGATGGTGTACGGTGCGCAATAACTCAAATACACATCCACTACCACTGTTACTGCATGTGTGATGCAACTGGCTGCAAATGCATTACTTGACTAGAAAAATATAATTAAAAAATGAAAAAAAGTACGGTCACCTCCTAGTAGTGCTTATCAAGTAACACTAAGGGAAAAATATATTTTTACCCATACAAATGATGGGTAACCAGCTACAACTACTATCTTTAAGATTACGACCAACTATTTTGAAACCCACATTCTTAAGATCGCTCAAAGTTTCAGGTCATGTACTGACCAAACTGTTTCTCTAAAGAAATTACTATACACTAACAGGTTTTATAAATTGAACAGGCATTAATTTTTATCTATCATTATTCTCACAAGCATGAGTTTAATACAGAGAGGTCTAGGAGACAGAACCCTCAGCTAAACGAGAAGGACTTACTTTGCTTGTCCTGACTGGCTAGTTTAGTATAAATTAATTATAAAAATTACTGAATAAATTTTAGGTGTACTTCAAAACTAAGTGCTGGTTGCAAATAAATAATTGTTTACAACAATGAATCTCTTGTGCGTGCATTGTAGCTTCAACCATTTCATTAGCTAGCTTTTGGTCATCTTAAAGCAATCCTGTTGTCTGCATTACCGCTGACTTTTTTAACAGTACACAAACCCACCAATTGTGTAAATCTAAAATGTGATTAAATTTCTGTGAAAACTATTGTAATGTTTTCAAAATTCAACATAAATTGAGTAATAAACTTTACAGGCCTAGAGTAATGAGTAAAGGAAAGATAAGACAGCAATGTCAGTAGCCATGAGTTTAATAAAAATTGTACAAATATGCAATGAAAAGAGGAGAGGAAAGCCTAATGTTCAAAAAGATGACCACTGAACAAGTGAATCCATAAGTTTAGTTTGAGAAAATAGATGCTTTTTAATTATTGTTCTTGCAAAGTAATTCCACACATTCCATGGAATACAGAATAAAGAATTGTTACTGCAAAACTAGTTATCATAAATTGCAGGCATGACGGGTCCAAAAAAGGCTGACTGACATGAAGAAAATCAAACCAACTCCTCTACTAGACGACTACTACTAGAGAGAGGAGACAAATTTTTTCCCCTATATCATACTTGGTGATTAAACAAAGATTTCATATGTGTATGAGTCCAACAATGGGATCATTCAAGTTCATCAAAGCCAAAGTATTCAGTTCAAGCAAACCTATTCAGGACAGAAAATCATGTTGAGTGTTTCCTGGAACAACTACAGTACGAATTCAGGGAAAAACAACAGTGAAAGCATACTGTGAAATGCTTTCAAAACTAAGACATACAATTCCAGAACTGGCAATATGGGTGCTGACATCATTAATTTTTCTCATTCATTGTAATGAATGCAACCTACTGCTGCTTTTACTGTTGAGAAGATTCATTACTGTTGAGAAGATTCATTATGAATAGGAACTTTTACAAAATGCCTTAAACCTCAGAACCCAAACCTAGTGACTACCACATCCTCCTTCACCTAAAAAAGTGGCTTGCCCCACAACGGTTCAGGAGTAGCAGGTAGTTAAAATTAGCAGTCGAACTCGGTAAAATCTCAGGCAGATCTTTAAGAACAAGATGCTAAAAAAAAGGTTCTTAGATAGTAGATATTCTTAGATAACAATTGTGATTATGTAGAAAATAGAATAGCGGGTAATACATTTCTTTATTTTCTTGCTTAGTTTGTTTTTAATGACCATTCTTACTTCTGAAACACACCTTATAGTAAATACAATATTATGAAAGAAGTAGAAGGAAATTATGTGGTTCCTGATTGTTGAAATCTCTGTATTGGAAGCGGCAATAGACGTTAACAATAAAGTAATAGATCTGTATATATAAATATCTACAACAAAAAATCATCTTCAAGAAAACACAAGTCATGTTGTAAAAATCTAGTAACCAGATTGTACGGTATGCAGGATTGTAAGGGATATATAAGGAATCCCTTACAATCTGACTGTTCTAAAACTGTTGGAATGTCTCAGGGAATACCATGCAAAAAATTGAAGAATGTGAAGAAAAAATAAATGGCAGCAACCGATTTAATTTTTAATAAACTAGTTCCAATGTCATCGAACAACATTGAAAACAGTCGAACACTGTTGAATGCAGTTTCACTACAGACTTTCGCATTTATGGCTGATGGCAATAGCAATCGATACCACTCAAAATTTATTAAAAACTATTCCACAAACAGATATAGAGGGAGCAGATCAAAGGACGGACTAAATACTGAAATGATGCACACTCACATACAGTCACTCTGACAACTCATTCAGGATATAAGAACGACTTGCCTCATTAGTTCAGTTAGGAGTAAAAATAATTTGCATAGTACACTATGTACAACTACATAATGTACTTAATGCTAATGTGAGCCAAAGAACATATTTTTTAATAAATAACAATTTTTTCCTTTTTTTTACAAAATATTCATTTTTTAATATTTTAGAAACTGGTAAAGCTGGGCAATAAACAACAAAACTGCAAGTCTACAAATTATAAATAAATTAATATTAGTTTAAATAAATCAACTAGGTAAAAAAAAAATTATGATATAGAATAAATATATTTTTATACTTAAATATTCAATAACATAAGAATAAATAAATAAATATAGACACTTCTAACAGCAAATAAATAAATTCTGGAACTTCTGTTATCAGTACAATTTCATTTAAAATAATCAATGTTTACCCAAGTATTACATAAGATAATCAGTTATAGCAATTTAAATAAGAATCATGAAACTGCAATGTAATTACTTATCAACTGTGGCCATGACCAATGAACTACACATCCAGATAATATATGAATGTATCTTAAAATAAACATTAAAGCTAAAATATATATTCTATTAATCTGCTATTTAATGATTTTTTTTTTTAAATTGTATAAATGGCCCCTAAAAATAAGATAAGTAAAAAACAGTATGGTAATGAAAAACAATCATTATTTAATCCTTGATAAAGTTGTATACACAGATACAACTGTTTGAGTGAATAATTTTCATCATTATAGTAAAAATATACAGCTTTTATAAGAAAATGATAGGTGAATGTCTTGTCTTATAATAATCAGCAATTCACAATAACAATTATATAATCTAATTTATTAGGCGATCTAAACAGTATTTTTTCTTCATGCAGCAGTTATTTTAGACTTTTCAAATACCACCAAAGTTTTTACTATATATATATATTTTTTTTTTAACCTCTGGGACCACCGTTAGATTTATGAATGTTATTTAACTACAATTGAAAAAACATTTAAATGTAAAGAAACATAAACTACGTAACATTTTTGCAGCGGGCTGTAGGCCTGCCTTTTTTCTACTACTCATATAAATAAATGTAATAATTCTGACTGAAAACAGAAATACAAAGATAGGAATAAAATAAATTTGTTTAACTGCTACAATCAACTTTTACTTTGATAAGGTAGAAAATCATAAAAAAACATTACAATTATCATTATAATTATGAAGGAAAAAATTAAAAAACTTAACAAAGTCAAAAATAAGCCAGATCTGAAGTGTTATGAATTTAGATTGAGATAACAGGGATTCTGATAATAAAAATAAACACTATGATTGTAAGCACTTCACAAATATTAAATTTAATATAATTCATATAATATTAATTTAAAATACAACAAAAATGTATTTTCTCCTGACATACAAAATATATTTTTAAAACCTGTTTTTATGGAGCATTAACAATTACGAGATATAATTTCATTGCAAAATTTAACAAATTTTTAATTTTTTGTCATAATATTTTAAAGAGGCTATACATATTTACCTAATTCAGTAATTAGGGACAAATAACTATAAAAAATAATTATTTATTCAATAACAATGAAAATAACACTAGTTTTTAACATAATTCCCAGCCACATTTAGACACCTGTCCATCTTTCTATGAGATTTCTTTTCGAAGCAGTAAAGAATTTTTCATGTCCATGTCCAAGCTGGATTCTTATACTGCATCCTTGACGTGCTCATTGTTAATACACGCTGTGCCATGTAAAAACTTTGAGAAGACAAAACAAAACAAAATCTGATGAATTATAAGGTGGGTGTGGCAACATCTTCCAACCACACTTTTGAATAGCTTCCAGTGTCTTTTGAGCAGTTTGAGGGCAGGTGTTTTCATGCAAAGGAATCACCCATTTAAAAGAGAATCAGGACGTTTCCTCCTTCTTGCAGGTTTCAGTTTATTTTCTAAAATAACAGTCTTGTCATAATAGTACTTGCTGCTGACTGTACACTGTTCTTCCAAATAATCACAATTAACTGGGCCTTTATAGCACCAAACTAATGTTACAATCACCTAACTGCCGACACATAGGTTTGACAGTTTTCCTGGTGAGATAACTCTGATAATTCTATTCCATACTCAGCAATTTCAATTCAGACAGAAAATGATGAATCCAGGGTTTTATTACAAGTTATTATGCAATCCAAAAAAGCAGTACTTTACACTAATAACTGTTGTTTAAGTTCTGTGCAAATGTAAATTTGGGTGTCTGTGATTTTGAGTTGACTTGCCTTAGAACCACCTTATACATTCTAGGTAATTCAGCTTATCATAAATGATGCAATGGACAGTGCTCATATTGACACTTCAAATTTCAACAATTTTTCAAATTTTTAAGCTGCAGTCCTTGCAAATAAGATCACTATTTGTCAAGCGTTTTGACAAATTATCTGTTAAAACCTCCACTATACTGAAAATCTAAGGCTTCAACTCAATCTAAACTGTTTAATAAACTTATCAAAATTTGCATAATTAATACACTTTTCCTTGTACCTTTTTAACATCTTTGAATGAATTTCAGCAAATTTTACTCCTTAAGGAAACAAAATTGTATCACAGAACACTGTTCTTCCACTGTACACATTTCAAGCAATCAACATTTTAAAATACAACAAAACAATTTATACTGGAATTCTTTTCAAATAGCAGATATTTTCCATGTTAAGGGTCCCAACTTGAACATCAGACGGTTTTAGAGTTTAGTCTAATGAATAGCTTTTTCGCTGTTGCCATTTATGTTTTTAATTATTGATCAACCCCCGCACACACACGTGCATGTGTGTGTGTGTGTGTATGTGTGTGGACACACGCATGTTTGATAAATATTTTGTTTATAAGCATCCTGCAATATAAAATTCAAATTTTAAAATAAATTTATGTATAGCAAGTTTAAATTATTTACCTTAAATAGTACTTATTTTTATTATATCTATTAAATTCATAGAAGTGCTTTCACTGTGATCCCCGGCTTCTTCAGGTGTTTGTTAAATAAAATGTAAGTTAATATTAACAATTTTTACAGAGTTATTATGTTCTGTCATTGAGTTACAACTCTACATATAAAAACTATTAATAAAAAATATATATATATAAGCAAATAAAATGAAAGTATAAGAAGCATAACCAAACCATTTCCAATTGCAAACCCATGAGGAGAATCAGTGTATCCCACTATCAAGCAGCAATGACTTTTTCACGATTAGATGTTAATATAAGTTTTTAACTAGCTTCGTAACATTTTGAATTATGCATTAAGTGGTTTCCTAAAGTGTTACACTACATAAACAAGGAGATTACAATTTGTTTCAAATGTTCAGTTACGATTTCAAACATCAAGAACTTGTTTTCCACAGATGTAAATCCAATTTCTCCAAAATACAATCATATTAAACACAAATACTACTTATCATGCAAAAGAATATTTTTTAAAATAATATTTAGTGTACAAATAAATGTAATGAAAATAAATAATTTAATATTATTTGTCAGTATACATACATTTAAGATGTTTGTTTGGTTGTTTGTGGGCGAAAAACACCTGGGCGTTATCATCGCCCGGTAGTTATTATTAAAAGGGTAATATAACTCCAAAATAATAAGCTATACAAGGTGTAAATGTCATATTAATCATATAATAAAAATCCACTAAAACAAGCCAAGAAGGCAAAATAAAATCCAAAACTAATATCACACACAAAGTTTAAAATCTTATCACATTTAAGATGTGATAAGATTTATTTTTACAATTTTTTTTCTCTTTAAATTGTAATGACAATTTGATGAAAAAATACTAAAATATATATATATATTTTTAACCAATGTTTTATTATTTAACCTGGTGATACAGAACAGAATTCAGGGAATATTTTATATATTACACAAACTTATTACATTTTTTTGTTTATAAAATTGTACGATATAATTTTAAATACTTAAAATTAAAAATAAAATTACAAAAAATAAAATGTCACAGAATAATGAACTGTACGATTCATCACTTTATTCAGACACAACGATACAAAATCCTGCTGAGAAGAAAAACAATTACTTAAATGTTGTCATAACCCTTCTTTTTTGACAAGTTAAGTGGATCAACAGAGATTTATTCCTTTCATTTAAAACCATACATTTTTCATAAAAACAAAAATTACTTTCTCTTTCCTACAGTGAATTGTTTTTGTTTATTACAAATGAAATAAGGTTCATTTCTTTTGTTTATTAAAAACTGAATTTTTACCTTAAATAACAAAAACAAATTGTAGTGCCTCAATGTACCACCCTGGAAAATTTTATGTAAAAATACATCCTGCAGGCCACAATTGTACATAATTCTTTAGGCAAATCTGTAAACTAGTAAAAAATTATTTTTTTAAATATGTTTCCTAAATGATGGATAATGATTCATTCCAATTTCTGAGAAATCGTAGATATATATTTGATATTTCTCTTTCATTCTTTTCAATAATCAAATTAATTTAGCTTAAGTTTATTATGCTAGTAACAGCTTTATTTACTCAAAAAGTACAAGTATTGCTAGAAAACTAGCAATATGTACATACATGTTGTATGAAAAACATACATGCATATGGTAACTAACATGCTGTTTTATACCGGTCATTTTAAAATTCTCCATATTAACATATTTTACATATTAAAAATATAAGCATTAGTGCTTATAATTATAAATATAAATTATAGGTTAAGTTTGGTTAGATAATATTTATAATTATAAGCAATAATGATAATATTTTTAATATGTAAAATATGTTAATATGGAGAATTTTTAAAATGATCGGTATAAAACAGAATGTTAGCATGTTATAGAGTTATTTCTTCAACCTGGTTATTGTTAATATCAATATTTCCTGCTATTTTTAGTTGTTTCCAGGGGAAAAACTTTTGAGGGGGGGAAGAAATGCAAAAGTACTTTGAACCGATTGATTATGAACATCTAAAAATCAATTTCTAGATTTTTTGAGTTTCATTACGAGTTTCAACAATTAAAATTGATTTTTGAAACCCTGTTATTTTTTAATTTGTCAATAACAAATGAAGAAATAAACCTGATTTTTGGCGAGTGTAATCTTCATGTCAATAAACCAATTTCTAGATTTTTGAAATTTGATCTTGAAAAGGGATGAAGAAAGGGAAAAAATTTTTGAATGATTGAACATTTTCCCAATCTCAACTACAGTAAATGAGATATTCTGTAGATTTGAGCTTGTAAACACTCTTCAGATAAATATTTAAAAACCATTTTTGGATTTTTTGTAATTCTGATTTTTTTTAAGGGGTGTGAAGGTATGTGGCTGAACAACCACAGCCACTGCCACCTCTTTACTGTATGTGTAACTGGCTGCACCTGCATCTGGTTACTTGACTAATAAACATAAAAAAAAAAGATTGACCGCTCTTGGAATCACAAATAACCATATAGCGCAGGCAAAGCTGTGTCAGGAAGCTAGTTATATGTAAAATAAGACAATTTTTTTTTGAGCTATGTAATTATAATCAATATTTCATATAGCTCTACGTGGAATGCAATTTGATAACATAACTTGTAATGAATAACACTGAAAATAACAATTTGCATTTGTATACTAAGTTTCTAAATATTTTTCATTTTTTCCCTTATAAAGATGTAATTATTAATAAAATAGATTACACCAAAATTACAAGTTAATACATTTTTAAAAACTGTGTAAAATATTAAAAAAATAAAAAAATTGAACACCAACTCTCTCAAAAGTTATCTGGAGTTTACAGTGATAAGGTAGAATAGAAAAAAATACATGTTTCTAGCAGTACAATGGAAAAACAGGGATGGTTTTATTAAACAATATGCAAGTACTGTGGCTCTCTGTTGATTTCTCCCAACAGTACAACATACCTTCCTGACAGTCGACATCTTAATAATTAAATTAAAATAAAATTTAAATTAATAGTTCATTACCTGAAATGTCTGTTTACCAATACATGAAACACTGCATTTTAAATCATTTACAATCTTATAAGACTGGATGGATTTAGTCAGCTCATATATATTATCAGTAATAGACTCAGGTGCTGGACCTACGAAAAAAAATTAACGAAAATATTAATATTAGGCATTTCTTATAAACCACCACAGAATTTATGTGGTCCATTTAATAACTGCTTAACTTATACTAATGGTTTATATGTTACATAATGACAGAACAGCTGAGCTTAATCATACTATGTCAAATATTACTAAACCAATATTCTCTTACTGCCGATAACATTTTACTCAAACCATTTTTATATTTAATTTCTAAAAATACAAAGCCATCAATAAAATGTTTTTATCTTTATAGTTGGTTATTAAAACACTATATTCTTACATCAGCTCCTTCCTCCAAATGGAAGATACCAGTTTCATTTTAAAACAAATTTAAATGAAACACAAAGTAATTAATAATTTTTCCCACAGTTAATATCTGTAAACTTTCATTAATTATGTGATTTTCTATTTTATATATATATATATATATATTAAATCAATTCTTTTAAGAATCATAATCCTCTGTACTATATAAAAATATATTTATTTTATTAAATCAACCAAAGTACAGAATAAATGTAGTAGGATGCCTTACCTTATTCCACTATATATACAGAAGCGCTTTCGCGATTTACTCGCATCATCAGCTGCATTATATATTCATCTCAAATTACATTACATTAAAATATAATAACATATCATGCATTTATTTATTTTATTTTAAATTTAAAACCTTTAATTTTTTCATTTTAAACTTTTATTCTGTTAAATTAAAAATTAAACAAAATTTAAAAATATGAAAAATGAATTAAAATTAACATTAAAACTTAAATTGTAAAAATATGATGTCAAGGCATAAAATGAAATTAAAATCAAATAAAAATCATTTTAAGTAAAGCAATTATGCATATTGTTCATTTAACTGCACTTACTTTATTATTTATATATATATATATATATAGATATTTCACTGCATTGAACCACAATATTTTGAAGTGCTGATGCACTTAGCCTAGGTGATTCTTAAAATACAGGATGTCTGGGATAAAAGAATTCAAAAATAACAGATTAAGAGAACCAGTTAACTTAATTTCTTTTTTTTTTTAATAAACACAGCATTCAGTTTTAATGTAAGTTAGTTAAGTTAAATTAACTAACATCAACTGAATAAAGGTGTGAACTTACTGTAGCTCAATGATAAAGGTTTAGAGTTAGATTATCACCGACAATCAAACTCTTGGCAGGTGTTTAGGAGCATCTGCAGCATTACTAGACCAACAGCAGCTTCAACAATTCTCTATTTTAAATCGTCTAAATCTCACATTTTTCTTTGGTACACACAACTTTTAATAAATCCTTAAGCTAAAAAGTCCAAAGTTGTGATATCTAGAAAACTAGGTAGCCATGCAGTTGGACCTCCTCATCAGAGTCAACATCTGGAGAGAATGTATTCTTCAAGAGTACGATAATATCTCATCTCATCTCATCTCAGTGAAATCATGGTGGAGCATCAGCTCGTTGGAAAGTGAAGCCTGCAGGAATCTGAGGAACAGCAAAGTTCTCAAGCATGTTGAGTTACGTTTGTCCTGTCACAGAGGACTCCATGAAAAAATGGACTTTATGACACTTTTGTACAATCCTAACCAAACATTGACTTTCGGAATGTCACTTTAATTTTCAGCTACTGTATTGGGGTTTTTAGTACCCCAAATTCAACGACTGAATAATCTGTTAACTTTTTCACATGTATCTCATAACTAAATAACAATTTATCCAGATAATTGGGATTGTTTTCAACACGATGCATTACCTCTGCAGAAAACTGATATTGTACGAGGCAATCATTTGGTTTAATGTGATGAAGGAGCTCTAACTTGAACAATAGCAAATGGAGCTGCTTATGATGAACAATGTCGTAAACAAGGGAACGAAGAATTTTCTTTTCGTTAATTAGCATGCCTAACTGACTTTCCAGGTCTGGCAGTAAATGCACTGTATATTCAATCCACAGTCTTGTCACTAACTGAAACTTTTGGATAATTTCCAGTGTGTGAAACCAAACTTCTCTCTTAAAGTCGTATCCCACTGACTAAAAAGACTTGGGACTTGGATGTAAGGAGGACCAATATTCCATTCACTTCATACATGCCATTGAATACACGTAACTAATTGAAACTCCGCTAACCAAAGCACATACTGAACCTTCTGTTGTGGGGTCCACATCTCAATTGATTACACTTGCATTGCAAGTCAATCACTGCAATTGATTGCAAGTGACTTGCAATTGTCTGCACGTGTGTATTCTGCTAACCTTGCATGTATAGAAAGCAAATCTTGGAAATATTTCCTCTCCATTGAACCTATATTCAAGAGATTACGACTAGTTTGCTAAATACAGGCCATGACTTTTGGATATGTTTAGCCTGGACACTCTACATAGTTACTAAATATCTTAAACATCTCAATCTTAAACATCCAAAACTAATAATTCTGTTTTAAAATATCCTAATATTATCTAACAAAATATAATTTAAAATGTTATTTGCAGAAAGCAGATGCAGAAATTATTCCATGTGATCAATCAATTAGTTTTACAATTGGAATTCAAACATAATTATTGAATATACAGAGACATAACTTTATAATTCCTTACCTCCACTTGAAATGTTGAATTTGATACCAAAATCATTGTCAGGTCCACCTGGATTGTGACTAGCAGTGAGAACAATGCCACCAATAGTGTTATATTTCCTTATCAAGTTTGAAACAGCTGGTGTTGATAAAATACCATTCTGCCCAACCAGCAATTTACTCACCTACAAATAGAATATGATGATTAATAATCAGTCTATTCTGATCTTCCCTTAAATCAAGTTTCTAGGTATATATTTTCTGACAGCATTTTTTTTTTTTATAAATTAAGTAACAATTTTAAATACAAAAGAGTAACAGTTTTAAATACAAAATTAAGTCATATTTAAAACTGTTACCTTGGTTAAAACATTCAATGAAAAATTTATATGGAATTAAATGTTAATTTTAAAAATACAAATAAATGTTAATTTAACACATACATCTTAAAATTACCAAAACACTTAAAACCAATAGTATAAACACAAATTGCCATTTTGATAAATTTAAGATATATATATATATATATATATATATATATGTATTGCAAATAGTTTTCTTTTAAAAAAAAGTATTTAACCAAGGGTTTGCAAAATAAAGTTTGTGGCCCAATCAACTAGCAGTGAGAATAACTTGAAAATAGGATAAATATTAAGGTTATTATGCCACAGAGTGAAGCTAGATTTAATGAAACAGACTCTGTTCATCACTGAAATTAAGTGCCACTAGTTGTAGTTTTTATTTGCTCAGGAAATGACAGATTTTTGGTATATCTTTTTAATTATATTGGAAATCGATACTGCTTATTTTTATGAACTACAAAATGTCCAAGGTTACAAATAGTCCATACAAGGTTATTGCCAGTCCCTGGTTAAAAAAAAGTATTTATATATATAAATATTAGAAGCAATATATAAGCTCTTAAATATAAGTGGTACAAAATGGTATTGCCTTTTGAGACTTCAGTCTTGAACCTACAGCAATCATCCTCTTTAAGGATCTACTTCGAGTTAAATTACATTTTACATGGTCATTCTAATTTTAAGTTAGTAAATGTACAACGTTACACAAAAAAATACTGTATACAAACTAACAAAACCTACGCTTTGAGGTTATGTTCACAGCAAGTAAGCACATGATAAAGGATTTATATGTAATATAATACAGGTGCGTACAGCAAGTACAACGCGTATCTAGTTGTACGTGATCCTGTTCACTATAAACAAAACAACCAAAATTAAAGAAAAAAAATGTTTGTAAATATCTGTATTTTTTTCTCACCGGCACGTAAATGTTTTATTGGTTGATGACAATGTACGTCTATACAGAATTAACAAATTTAATCTGATCTTTCAAAATCACATTCTATTCATTCATAAAAGTAAATAAGGCTTAAAACTTAAGTCTAACGGATCTCGTAAAACGTAAATAAATTTAAAATTACTATGTTTATGCGGTGTAATACTGAAAAACTGACCTGTTTAACAAAAAAGAAACGCAAAACAAAACCGTACTACATTATACTTGCCGGTACTGCTTATTAACTTCAGTTGATAAATATTCAAATACCTGTTTATTTTTTACTCTAAAACTAGCAGAACAGAATAATAATTATTTGTTTATTGCGAGGTCACTCACCCCATTAGCAGCTGCTATTTTAATAATGATGTCAACGGCCTGTTTACAAAAGTACCGCCCGTCACCGCCGACAACTAACGTGGATCCGACTAAACTTGAACCAAGGGCGTTTAGAATACTCTGAACAAAGTTTTCAGTGTAATGCTGCTGTTGAAATAATTTAACCGCTTTTCTTAAACCACTGGTACCAGGTTTCTGACCGTCATACACAACAGTTTTTACTTGAATCGATTTCAACGCCATATTACTGACTCGCATTCCGCAACCACTCTCACGACTGCCTCGCATTTGATCAACCGCCGACCCGAAGCAGAGTTCAACTTCTCAAGGTCGTTCAAAGGCACTATCAAACGTCACGTTACGTCACAGAATGCGCACGCATTTACACAGTAACGATGGCTTATTAGTTCAAAGGATACTCGAATTCCACCTAAACTGCAAAGTAAAGCCCAAACTTAAATAAATTCTTGTAAATGAAAGATTATAATTTAAAAAAAAAATAATAATTATTCAACGTCAGCCTACCACTGTTACTTCGTATAAAAAAAACCAAAAAAAAAACCAGAAAATCACGCACTTGACAGCAATTTTAAATTAAATCTCGTGTTACATATGCTCGTAAACGTATTCTTTTAACATTAGCGAAAAAATAAAAATAATTTAAGGATTTCATAATTATTAACATATGATTTTTTAATTCTTGCTTTTAAGACCACTAAAAAATACCTCCACTTCACGAAAAAAAAACATTAAACTGTATAATTAAAAACTGTACATAAACTAGCAATATTGGGTATTAATATTAATTTATTACTTAATTAAATAAACATTAATAAATAAATAAATTATTCAGATGAATAAATCTGATTGACAGGAAATGAGATCGGTCGTGAAAAATGTTACTTATGAAATTCATTAACTGTACAATTTTAAATAAAGAATTAACTGTAATCTAATGTTAACATGGAGAAAGGGTTTAAGATCTATATATTTTTAAATAAATAGTGCAAACAAATGTTTTATGTATAAAATGTGCTAAAAGAATATAATTATTAAATTTGAATGAGCTGATGTGAGAAACAACTTTTTCGTAAATTGTTTTCCGTAGCATTTGTACATATATACCCCAAATTATAATAAAAATTGTATTAATTATTGTAAACAAATTCTTCTAAATTGAAATTTTTTTCAGTGATTTTATGTTTCCTGATGTTTTTATAAATAGAAATATACTTAATACATGTAAATAAAAATTACTTTATTATTTTAATCGACTTCAAAAAATAATGGAGGTCCTTAATTCAACTCGTATGCATTTTTAGTAGTTTTACTCTTTATCGAATGGACCGGTTTCAATAATTTAATTTTCTATTTTACTAGTCGGTCCGCCTAGCCAGAACCTGGGATCCTCGGGACTCAGGTCAGCCCAGACGAATTTCGGAGCCAATTCAGAGGCTCCTTGGGGCCTCCCGGGGCGAAGGGACCTACCACATAACCGCAGAGCTCGCTTCGCTCGTTGTTCCCATCTACCCAGAGCAATCCACCCCATGGACCTCTCCCACACCTCATGGTTGTAAGAATAATACTGATAAATAATAATTACAGTATTCAGGTTTTATAGAAACCTGTAAAAGAAACTAAATTAAAAAAGATAGAATAATAGTAACTATGATAACTAAAGTACACACAACTTTGACGACGAAAGATTCATAATTTATTTCTTTGCCATGGTGGTAGAAATATAATAATGAAGTGAAAAGATTAATCTATTTTTTCCTTAATGAATATTTTTAATTCACTACTTTTCTTGGGGGCGAAGAAATAATGAATATTTCTAATATCTTAACCTTCAAGGGAGCCAGGGCATCGGTCGATGACTTAAACTCTTCCCTGGGATAACATGAATGTATCCTGCAAATTTGAAAGTATTGATCAGTTGGTTCTGATAACAAACAGACAAAATTTATATATATATATATTTCGGAATAACCGTGATCTGTTAAATCGGGAGTGTATCTGATGCATGCGAAACTAAGCCTTCAGTCTATTAACAAATACTATATAATGGGTAACTCGCTAAATTTGGTAATTTAACAATTACCCAATTTTGAAAATCGAACGATTGTTTACAGAGATATTATAAGAGCATCCCATTGCACCTCCCAAAACAGCGCCTCAGAGGCAGCACGTTTATTACCAGAGATGATGGTGATGATTGGTCTAGCCTCCCACGAGGTGCTCGCTACCTCACCACTCTAGCCTCACACGCAGTCCCCAGGGGAAGCCCATTATTGTTGAACAGAAATTTTTTACATTTTTATTTTATTTAATTCTATTATTTTTGTAATATTATTCGTTCGATTGATTCGAATCATTCAGCTCGCAATTCATTAATTCAATCTATTGAAGTTTGTGCTTCAACCGGCAAATCAAATGTTTTTTTTTTATCCCGAACAAACAAAAACCGTTCTCTTTATAAAACAGTATAGGTAGCAATTCTTCTCGTGGATTGTTATATTTTTGTATATTTTTACTCTTCTGGCTAAAGCTCTATTTCTCCTGCAGCGGTATAGCAAATAAAGGGAAAGTATAAGGGACAGTTAAAATTTTGGGTATGGAATTTTTGCAAATGTCGACCGTTTCAAGATCCTCTTAGTCCAAAAAACACCAGAAAATTATTGAAATCTTCGGTAAATATGTATACATATGTAAATGAATTGGCCTAAATTTTGATTTCTTCGGATTAGCTCAACATAATTTCTTCGGAAAAGGCTGAAAATGTTTCTATATTCGGGGCATTGCTGGCATTAAATTTTGAACTAAATTAAAAAAAGGGTAGTTTTTGCCATATTTAAATTTTGACATTTTGTATTTTCTTCTAAAATTGAGCTTTAGCACAATGAATGACTTAAATTATTTAAAATTCCAAGTCTAAAATCAATCGAATTTAAGGAAGGAGGATATCTAACATTAGTTTTGAACAATGTTTGCCTGATAGATCCAAAACCCGTGGACAAAGAAACTGAAGTCTGGCACAAGTGTTTGGCTATATATAAGTATATGCATATATATATATATATATATATATATATATATATATATATACTTTTATTTTGTAAAGTATTCTATTTTAGCCTTGTCCAGGCCTTGAATATTCCACCAAACCGTGTCAATTCATTTTTTATTGAAGTAAATAATTATCCTAATAAATAAACTTTTAAGCGCAAAAGAAGGCTGAATAGGACCCGTAAATATCTTTTTTTAACTTTAGTTTATCCCATGCGGCCCGACTTAAGAATTTTTTTTTTAAGAAGTCAAATTCTGTTACTGAACGTTTTCATATTTTTCGCAATTGTACTATAAACATTGCATAATTAATTCATTACTATTTAAAAACTATGCGATGTTTTGAAATAAAAAATGTGTCAAGCGCAAAGCAGGGAGGGAAAGTTATGCAACCCTTTGCCGGTCTTTTTCAACATAATTACAATCGAAAATTTTTTAAGAATATCAATTATTAATTACAATAACGAATTTGAGGATATTTTTAGTTATCTTTTGATTTCATCACCATTGCTTAGTACTGGAATTTTATAGCGTAATGATGTATTGTTTGGTTCTATATATAAGATATTTTTTAATAAAAATTCAAAAAAATAGTTGGAAAATTTAAGGTCATTAAATATTCCTTCATTCTTGAAAACCTTTGTTCATTTAGAAACAATTTCTTTCCACTATTTATATATATATATATATATATATATTTTTTTTTTTGAAACGCTATTTTAAATCGTCGATTGACTGTCAGAGAACTTCCAGAAGAGGTTAGCATCTCAATTGGTTCATGCTGTAAGATTCTGACTGAAAAACTGAACGTGCATCGAGTTGCAGCAAAATTTGTTGCTCGTTTGACGACCGAACAGCATAATGAACACCGACTGGACATTTGTCGGCAACTTCCTGAACAAGCCGATGACGATGAAACATTCATTCAAAGGATCACAACAGGAGACGAAAGCCGGGTTTACGGCTACGATATCGAGACAAAAGTTCAATCATCACAACGGGTCGCCAAAGGATCTCCACGCTACAAGAAAGCACGTCAGTTAGATCCGACGTCAAAGTGATGTTCTCTGTTTTTTCAATTTCACTGGAATCGTGCGTTTTGAATTCTTGCCTCAAGGTGAAACAATGAACCGTGCGTACTATCAAGGTGTTTTAGAACGGTTACGCGAAAAAAATCCGCAAAAAGAGACCAGTTACGAGGCGAGACAACTCATGGTTCTTTCATTGCGACGATGCGCCCGCACACTCGGCTTTGTCAATTCGTCAGTTTCGGGTCAAAAATCAGAAGACTGTCCTCCCTCAGCCTACCTATTCACCAGACCTGGCTCCTTGCGATTTTTTTCTTATATCCGAAATTAAAGCCAGTGATGAAAGGACGCCGTTTTGAGACTATTGATGATATTAAAACAAATTCGTCACGGACCTTAAAGGTCATTTCAAATGAAGCTATCCAGGACTGCTTCGCGAAGTGGAAACACCGCTGGGAAAAGTGTGTGAATAAGGGAGGAGAGTACTTTGAAGGGGACAAGGACCAATTATCTGTCAAATTAATAAGAAAGATTAAAAAAATTAAGTTCGGTTATTTTTTGAACATACCTCGTACAAAACTCTGTACGAGGTATTGTCTGCTCTGTATGTGTGTGTGTGTGTGTGTGTACCCGCGCGCGCGCGCGCGCGGGTACACACACACACACACACACAGAGCAATACAATACAATTGTATACACATACAAGTTTTTCCAAATTTTTATAAGCATTCAGTATACGAAAATACGTAATAATAATAAAAAAATAAAATAAAAAGAAGAATGAAAGAAAATATTTTTTTCTTTTACCTTTACTTATTCAGATTAAACAAGCCAGAACAATTAAAGAAAGTAATTCAATGCCTTTAATCTTCCAACATATATTGTAAGAATGGTATTTTTTTTAAATAATTAAACCGGATAAAAACCTTGAGAGTAGTTAAAAATAAGATGCCATTCATAATTGAAGCAATTACAAAAAAAATGTAAGTAAATATAAATAAACATTGTTTTTTTTAAATAATATACTGGTGTTTATATTTTTAATGTTTCAAAACTGACAGAAGGGAAGGAAAAACTGATCCGTACAAACAGTAGATTAAAAATAAATAATGCGTGAACAGTAAGTAGGTTTATGTAAATAAAAATTATTGCATTTTAAAATAAATATATTTTCATAAAAAAAAAGTACAAGGAAAATTTTTTAACGTAAATTATTTACTCTGCTTAGATTAAACTCTCAAGGGAGGTCTTTACAGATAGCATACTGTTCACTAGCGCGCGCACACTATACAAATACACTCTCACATAGACAAACAATACGTATCATATAATAATAATATAATTAGTTATTTAAAATTTTTTTTTTGTTACGATGAATAAATAAATATTAATTCATTCGAAAGAATCAACCCATGTGACCTAAGGCCATACAATTGTGGCGATAATATTAGAATTTATGAGAACAAATAATTAGCCTAAAGCAACACATACGACAAAGTACACAGTAGCCGTTCATCCTTCAATGTAAGAGATCGGATGATATAAAAAGCAGAGCCATCGATTTTACTCTTACAGCCGTCATAGTGAGACAGTACCCAACGTTTCGTCTCAAATTCGACGCGACGCGTGTTGTGCGGTAAATTTTATTTTTTTATTTTTAATAGATTATTAATACCTCGATGAATTATGAAATGTTAATTATAAATTTAATTTAGCGGGAGTGTTCAGTGATATTATTATTTCGATCGATCGAAAAGTTATTTTAATAATATAATTAAAATGGAAAATAAAAATCGATACCAAGCGTCGTTGAAAAAAATCAGATCTTTGGCAGATATAGACACAGATAGTGAACGTGAATCTCTTCTTCGACCGGTATGCTCTTCAAGTGATAACGAACACAAATTATGGTAATATGTCATTCAAAAATATAATTATTGTAATATTTAATTTTAATTTTTTTTAAGAGTTAAATAATGATTTTTTGCGGACTAACCAACCGTATCGAAAAATAGTTTTTAAAAAATAGTTTCATTACTTACCGACATTGTGAAATAGCAGTTAAATAGTTAATTTTTTATCAGTGATCGAGATGGTAAATATGCACCTCTTGGTAAATTTTAACTCTTTTAAAAAAGTTTTTAATTTTTAAAGAAAAACTTATGAAATTTCATCCTGGAAGAGCTATTATTAAACATTGGTAAAAAGATAAAAAAATTAATTTTAATAAATAAATGAATTATTAATAAATGAAATATATATATATATATATATTTATTGTGTGCGTGCGCGCGCGCGCGCGCGCGTGTGTGTGTGTGTGTGTGTGTGTGTGTGTGTGTGTGTGTGTGTGTGTGTGTGTGTGTGTGTGTGTGTGTGTGTGTGTGTAATAAAAATAAATTATAAAAGGAACATTTCAGTTCGTGATTTAAAATTTTATCAGTATTATGAAAACATTGACTCAAGCTTCAAAACTCAGTCTAGCTTCTAATAATCAATGAAATATCTTTTTAAATTTCTTGATTGTACTGAAAAGGATGTTCATTATAATACCTTACAGAAAAAAATTTATTTATTTTTGTATAATGAGAATGTACAGAGAACCTACTTTAGAAGTATCCTTATTTTTTAATCCTTAAAGATAATTCCAAGGATTAGTCCACCGATTTCGATGACTATTTAAAAGATTTTTTTTTTAAATAAAAAGGAAATTCCTTTGATGGTATGATTGTTGTAAATCTTTTCTAGATAATTTATGATATTTATCTTTTTTACGTTATCGTTACTCGATGTTGAATTTTACTTTCCCAAGTATAGTATAGTATTTTCTATTTATATACCGCTTAAGCATTAACGGGAAACTATACAGAGCTTATTAAAAATAAGTTTTTTTTAAGTTTTGTCCCTTAAAGAAAGACGTTAAAAAAAATTTTAACAAAAAAATAAATTGTAGATAATCTGCGAAACATTTTTTTCCCGATGGTACAACATCCAAAAAATTTATTTTTGTCATACAGACGTTGGTGCATATCTACATACGTATGTATGTTGGCCTGTATTTGATCTATCACCCTGGACCCCGTTGACCGATTTTTTTCAAACTCGGTAGACAAGTATTACCTTCGGGGGGGGGGGGGGGGGGTAAGAATGTTTTACATTTATGCAAAAATTAGAAAAAGGAATAGGATATTTTGGTCGAAATAGAATTCCAAATCTTCATAGAGGTAATTGAACAAAATAATATTTCTTACTAAAGTTGAAGGTTTTTTTATCGATATAAAAAATTCCCAGAAATCTTTATTTAATATTCACTCCTCCAAAAAATTACTTGATTTAAAAAAAATCTTTTTAGCTATATCTTGTTTCAGAAAAGAAGTTAATGCAAGTTATTTTTATCTATATTCTACATCGATAGGCCATCGAAATACTACAAAAATCTTTTGCACGACCCACTCAGTGGTCAGTGGATTAAAAAATTTTTTTTTTTAATTTTTAAAAGATTCTTTAAAAATCTATTTTAAATTTAAATCGATCTCACAAGTTACCCACTGCATTTAGAATGTACAATTTTTAATCTTTTGATAGCTTACTCTTTAGTTTTCTTTACAAAAAAATTTGCCAAAAATTTTCTTTCCCTTCCCAGAAAATTACAACTTTGTTTATTTAAATTTTGACTGTATCTTTGCATTTTTTAAGCAGTTTAAAAAGATTATTTTTTAGATTTATTATCATCACTTATGGATTATTTTTTAAATTTATTTTACCCGATTGCTTCCCCTTGAGTAAAGCCCCCCAAAAAGAAATGTTTTCGTAATTTTAAATTTTTAATGCTGAAAACAAATTTTGTTAAATAATAAAGTAACTAAAATAACTACACATACCTCTCTTAATGGGGGAAGCTTTTTTCCCACATTAAAAAACTAGACCTTTGTTTTTGATTTCGATTTTAATTTATTTAAAATCAATTTTTTGTGAATATTTTTTTTAAAAAAGCCCCCTGATGTATGACTCCCCAAATAACTTAAAATAATTAAATTATTAAATTGATAGTTTCTGGCGTAACCAGAGATTCTTTTTAAAAATGAATTACCAAACTTGACCGGCGTAGCCGGTATTCATTCTGTTATTTAAAATATTTTGTATTATAACTGAAGAAAACTATCTGAAACAAAATCCCAGCATAAAAGAATAATAACACATTTACTCTATAACTAACTGCATTCCAGAGAACCTTAACTGACGCTCGGTTGTAGTCATTTAACATAATTGTTTTTTAACGCATTCCTTTTCGTATTTTTATCAAGACTGAACTTACTTGTTTTTATATGTTTATTACGAATGAATTGTTTTCATATGGATCTAATTAAGGATTAATGAGTTATTTTTCATTTATAGGTTTCTTCTACAAAAAAGTTTTTTTTAAATAAATAAATTATAAGATTTTTAAAAAATTAGGGGGAAAATGTATTTCATCTTTTTTTTTATATAAAATAAAAGGAAATTTTTACCATAAAACTAATAAGTCGTTAAATAACATGTGAGAATAAAGCGCACGTGAATTATAAAATATAATGAAATATATTAATATTATTGCATCATTTTAAAATATAATTAATCAAAAAACTTCTTGTAGTTAATTTAATTAAAAAAAAAAAAAAAAAAAAAAAAAAAAATGGAATCGTACAGGTCGGTTAACAGTTCACAATGATTAGAATTAAGTGTAGATATTTATAATTAATTATAGGCTATATATATATAGTCCAAACATCAATTTAAAATTTTCCAACAGATGGATAACGGTAATCCGTAATAAAAAAATTACAAATAGAAGAAATTATGTTATGGAAAAAAATAATAATAACACTGATCAACAATGATTTTGTTAAATGAGAGTAAATAGAATTTTTATGCTAATTTCAAATATGGAATTAGAATTCTTCTATCAGGATTACTTTTTGTAACTACCATTCTTATTTTCAGGTAGTATCATGCATGAACTTCAGAAGCATAGCATTTTGTGAAAGAATTTTATTAGATTATTTATCAAATAAATAGTTTTTGTTTATTTATAGAGTCCTTTAATTGTTGTACATTTATTTGTTACACATTAGTCATTATGTTTATTATTTACTCTATTCATCTCTAAGAAGATATCGCATAAACACATAGCAGACGAAAGGCGCTGCGGAACAGTATGCCTAAAAATATTACATACTAACAATTTTTTGTAATTCCTTACAAAATTTTATATTCACATCACACTTAATTTATTTATTTAACTATAATTATTATAATTTTAATTACTATTATAATTATTTATTTAATTTATATTCATGCTTAATTTTATACTAAACTTACAACTTTTTAATTCCTCACAAAATGTTTAATATTATAATAAAGCCTACGAAAACAGTAATATCCCGAACAATAACTACCATATTATTAAAAATAATTTAATAGGTAAAATATATAACTCGAATAAAACCTTACCGCTTCGAAACTTTAAGAAAATTTTTACTTTATTCTCTGTCAGTGTCCGACAAACACTGGATTCGTTCCATTATATCGATTCTTCTTCACTCCCGGAAGTTGGCGTCGACGATGAATCATCTCTAACATTAATTATTAGTTCATCAACCACAACATCGAGAAAATGATCTAAGTCTCATTTCTTTACTTCTTCTTTAACGTGCTTTACGCGTTGTTTCCATTTATCAGTTGATACCTTTCACGCCTTTTACAAGTAGGATTTTAACGTCTTTCATTTTATATGTATTATTATTTCGGGCAACATAGCCTTTTACTTGGCTCCACACTAACTCAATCGGATTAAGGTTACAGTGATAAGGGGGGAAGCCTTAAACACCGTATGACCTTTCGTGTTCTTTTGGAGTTTAGTTGTCTGACGAGTCAGTGTTTTGGATGATTTTTATTGACAAGATAAGTCTATTGACAATGTCGCTAGTGTTTTATTACTGGGAAGGAATAGTATGTTTTCCTTTTTTTTTATTTTTTGTTGTGGAAGGGGTTAATGACCACAGTAGTCGATGCCCCTAAAACATAAAAATATATATATATATTTGATGTATCATACATTCGTACTAATTTTCTTTGAATAAGTTATGAATGCTTGTAACAAACAGAAAATTGATCAGAACTTGAAAAACAGTAAACAGTTTTTCTGTTAGAAAGTATGCTAATTAGACTATCGGCAAGCGGCATTGGCAAATATAATAAAAAATTAAAAAAAAGATTTTGGGAGATGCAGTTATAAAATTATGAATTGACTTCACGTAAACCGCATTAATAAATCTTTTCATTGTTATATTACTATTTATACACAAGCCTAATTAAAAAAAATAGTCTAGAT
Source organism: Lycorma delicatula (assembly GCF_047948215.1). Classification (NCBI taxonomy): domain Eukaryota; kingdom Metazoa; phylum Arthropoda; class Insecta; order Hemiptera; family Fulgoridae; genus Lycorma; species Lycorma delicatula. The sequence continues at coordinate 111,865,233 of NC_134462.1, forward strand.
AGACAAAAAAAAAATAAAAATAAAAATGCAATAATTAAGAGTATTTTTTTTAAAATAAATAAAGCGTAACTATAAGGTTTTTTCTTTATACGCCGGTTTAAGATAAAAAGGTCTGTAACTTTCTCTTTTATTCGTAGTACAAATAATTGAAGAAATGACGTAGTCGCTAATAAATATGTTTACTTATCTATTTTGTTAAAAATAAATCGTGCGCGCGGGCCTGAATGTACATATATATATATATTCTTATAAATAAAATGTTCATGGGACATTGAAATATTATTACAATATAATTACCATATAATTTGTTTTAATTTGTCACGGTATTATGCAACAGATATTACACTAAATTATTAAAATTATTTTTTATTTATGTTGTAAAAAATGATTTCTTGTACATAATTATAATTATTTTTTGTTCTTAATTTAGGAGCACGCCACCATTACCATCGACATACATCTTCTACGATTCTGAAATAAGTGATATAGAATCTTCAAAATCAAATATTAATAATAATATAATGAAAAAAGAAGATTTAAATGAACGGCTTCATTTACTGAAAAATGGTGAAAACAATTATTCGTACAATATCAGGTAAATATAGTATATTAATTTTTGTTCATAAAACACTGATGTATTACCTTGAATTTATTACGATATAATTTCTGGTGTTTGTTAGAAGAAAAAAATATGTGATGTAGACATCACATGACTTCCTTGTACGCCTATTAAATTACATATATTTTTTATTACATTTTTTTTTTCATATTTTTGGTTTGTTATTATTGCATTATTTATCGCAAAACTTTTTTTACAATCAAAGGTTAATAATTATTAATAAATCAATATATTTAAATTAAAAAAAGGAAATGAAGTCGCATTCGAACCTATGCGCCTTCCCCTTGTAAGATCAAAATATTTCATTAATTACAATTTTATTGGGGTACAACTCCGGAACCAATGAAAATAAGTACCACTTATGATATATTGTTGAAAAGATCTCATTCAGGGCTTATTAATGCAGTTAACAAAAAGTTCAAAATCCAAATTTTTTGGGATTTTGGGCTTTTTTGGACACTTTTGGTTCAGTCGATTATAATCAAAAGGAGACATGTTACAGCAGCCCTAAATTCAAAATTTCAACATTCTACGGCTAATCGTTTTTGAGTTATGCGGGATACGTACAAACGTCACGCCGAAAACCCGCTGGGTTGATCAAGTGGTGAACGCGTCTTCCCAAATCAGCTGATTTGAAAGTCGAGAGTTCCAGCGTTCAAGTCTTAGTCAGTTATTTTTACACGGATTTGAATACTTGATCGTGGATACCGGTGTTCTTTAGCGGAATTTTCTTTTCTTTTCTTTTTCCTATTTAGTCTCCGGCAACTACCGTTAGATAATTCTTCAGAGGATGAATGAGGATGATATGTATGAGTGTAACTGAAGTGTAGTCTTGTACATTCTCAGTTCGACCATTCCTGAGATGTGTGGTTAATTGAAACCAAACCACCAAACAACACCGGTATCCACGATCTAGTATTCAAATCCATGTAAAAATATCTGGCTTTACTAGGACTTGAACGCTGGAACTCTCGACTTCCAAATCAGTTGATTTGGAAAGACCCGTTAACCACTAGACCAACCCGGTGGGTTGTTCTTTGGCGGTTGGGTTTCAATTAACCACATATCTCAGGAATGGTCGAACTGAGAATGTACAAGACTACACTTCATTTACACTCATATATATCATCCTCTGAAGTATTATATGAAAGGTAATTACCGGAGGCTAAACAGGAAAAAGAAAGGAAGACGTCACGTCGAAACTAATCAAAATGGATTCAGGGATGGTCAAAATGGATATTTCCATTGAAATCTGATACCGAAATTTTTCGCAATCACAATACTTTCTTCGGCTTTACTTCGTACAACGAAGTACAGCCGATAACAGTTTTTTTTTTGTTTTTTGTTTAACCTCCGGGACCACCATTAGGAACTAGTTCAGAGTCATTGTTTTAGTCGTACAAGTCTAGGACTTTACCGTCACGCGGCGGCTACTGAGGATGACCATGCTCTACAGTCTCACCCCCTTGGCCTTTTAAGTAGAAAATTTAATCAATGCCCGATATTTAGAAGTAATCCGATTAAGTTTGGTCAAAATCAGTCCGGTAGTTCTGGAAATATAAGGTGATTTAGAGGCCAACACCGAACACACACGTGTACGTACATACCTATATTAACGTCCGAAAACCTATCATACGGTTTTTTGAGTTCTTTAGGTGTCAAACGTCAAGGTCCGGTGAAAACCGCATATGCCCAAATTGTATTGATTACAATACTTTCCCTTATATAGTTACAGCTCTACTATAGCCCTAATCTAGACGGGAAGTAATCCTTTCTAAAAGTAATAATTGATCGAACAGAGTAAGGTGCTATTTTAACTTATCTTATATGATAACTTATCTTTTGTCACTTCGACTGTTTATAATGCGCTTACAGCCAAACATACTTTTCATTTTTTATAAAATCTTAACAGTAAACTTTTTTGCTGTTAGGTACGGTAGCAAACCCAACCGGGTTGGTCTAGTGGTGAACGCGTCTACCCAAATCAGCTAATTTGGAAGACGAGAGTTCCTGTTCAAGTCCTAGTAAAGTCAGTGGCTTTTATACGGATTTGAATACTAGATCGTGGATACCGGTGTTCTTTGGCGGTTGGATTTCAATTAACTACACATCTCAGGAATGGTCGAACTGAGGCTGTACAAGACTACACTTCACTTACACTCTTACATATCATCCTCATTCATTCTCTGACGTAATACCTGAACGGTAATTTCCGGAGGTTAAAAAGGAAAAAGAGAGGTAGAATAGCAAAGAAGCTATTTTTTTTTATTTGTTTGCAATTAAGCTATTATTTGCAGTACGCATATGATTCTGTAATGATTTAAAAAAAAAAAAATTATTCCGAAATGGGAGCGACTAAAATAATACCCAGTACAAGTTAAGGAATCTTCAGTCTATTAATCCTTACTCACTAAGTCTCCGCTTTGGAGATGACTTTGTACATATCATTTTAAAAATATTTCTTGTGTATTTATTGTATATATATATATATATATATATATATATAGGTAATTTAGAAAAAAAATTAAAAAATATCAAAATTATACAGATTAATAGCAAATTACGGGAACCCTTAAATAACATTTTTACAGTTATACGTCGAAAAATGAAATTTAATAAATACATCTACCTGGAAACGATTTATTTTCTGATAAGAGATCACTACACCCCAAATATCCAAGAGGAGCTCCATGGATGACCAAATCAAAATTTTTAAATGGAAAGGATAATATTGTGAAAAATAATTTTAAGAGCAATGAATAGAACAATTTTAAGTAAATAATTTTGGGTTACGACAATCCTAACTAAAATGGCGGTCATTTAATATTTTTCCTAGTTTCAAAAGTGGTGCACAATACCTCTTAAATAACTGCTTAAGAATGAAAGACTTAAAAAAAAAATAGCAAGAGGTTTCACCTAAAAATGATTTATTTTTCGGTATGGGACCACTACTTAGAGTGTAACTTACTGTAGCCACTTTTGAAGCTATGAAAAACAATTAAGTGAGCACCATACTGATTAGAATTATCTTAGTTTAATGGTTTTTACGTAGAAGGTTTTGTTTTTCAATTCCCTTTAAATTGATGTGTCACAATTTTACCCTTTCCATTTGAAGTTTTTGAGTTTCGCCTCCTGATTTGAGAAGGGGTAGGCCTCTTCAAGCCCTCTGTCCCCTAAGGGGCTTGCGTTACCCCCTAGATACCTAGGGGTACCTCCCTAGGCACCTCTAGGGACTTGGATTATGATGATGTAATGCCGAAAAGAATATCGTTCTGAGGTAGGAAAATTTGATAAATTTAATTTTCTTTTTATTTAACAGTTAAAAAGTTATTTAAGTGTTGCCGTACTTTGTTAACACTATATATAAGTATTTTAAAACATATTATGATATAAATGAAGTACCCTGCATTAGTGATATCCGGTATCGCTGGGTATAATGGTTTCGATACGGTTAATACAGCAAGTTACTTTTGGAATTTGTTAAATCCTAAATAGTCAATACCGATCGAAAATTCAGAGTTATATTTTACTTTAATATTCCTTTATTTAATTAAATTTCGTTTTAAATTTCAACTTATTAATTAAGTACAAAATAAGCCAGGTTTTTCTGTTTGCAGAAATGCTAGTTAAATATATCACAATTTGTTTTTCTTGTAATAATAACCCTTCATAAAGTAATAAAAATAAATCCTTCGGTAGGTCTCAAACTAAAGTTGTTATAGTTATATTATATTACATTCCTCATAATTCTGTGGATGGAAATAAGATTTATTTAAACAAACGCCTGAGAGTGTTCTCAGGTGTTCTAAAAAAAAATTATCTACCCACATAAAAAAAAAAAATCAACTGATAACCAACTTTACAAAACTACCAAAATTTTCAATCTATAATTTCCAAATACTTTTAAAATCAAAATTAAGACAGTTAAATGTTTAAATTTTTTTTACCTCCTTGTACGAAGTAAAGGAAGTATTGGAATCGCGAAAAATTTCGATTTTCAGATTTCAACGGAAATATCCATTTTGACCATCCTTGAATCCATTTTGACTAGTTTCGGTGTGAGGTGTGTATGTACGTACGTACGTATCTCGTATAACACAAAAACGATTAGCTGTAGGATGTTGAAATTTTGGATTTACGACTGTTATAACATCTAGTTACGCACCTCTATTTTTGATTGCACTCTAATGAACCAAAAGTGTGCAAAAAAAAGCCCAAAATCCCCAATAAATTGGATTTTGGTATTTTTATTTACTGGAGTAATAAGCCTCATTGAGAGCTTTTCAATGATATATAATAGGTGTTACTTATTTTCATCAGTTCCAGAGTTATAGTCAAATAAAATTTAATTAATGAAATATTTAGATTTTACCAGGAAAGGCACATCGGTTCGAATCAGACATCAGCTCCGTTTTTTTAAATTTATTTATTTTTTAATTTAAGTATATAGATTTATTAATAATCATTAACGCGCGATAGTAAAAAAATGTACAATAAGTAATAATTATTCAATAATAAAAAAAAAAATATGAAAAAATCAGAATATTAGAGAAATAAAACTTATGTACTTTTAATAGTGTGTATATGTAATTTAATAGGCATTTTTAAATATTAATTGAAAATTATTATTTAGAATCTAATTATTTTTGGACTTTCTAGTCTAATTTTATCTAATTATTCTGGAATTTCTGTTTAATTTTATCTACATTAACGTTAACTACAGAGTTACCGTAAAATAGACTCTCACAAGAACATCATATACTCTGAGGCATACATTCCCGATATTTAGTAAATTGCAAAAAATTTTTATCTTTTATTTCATTACTCCTCTTTTATTTTCGGACAATATTCTACCTAAGTGGAGTTATCACCATTTAATTTATATGTTGTTTGTTGCCAATCATTAAATCGCTCTTTGGTTTGATATAATTCTGATCTTAATTTGTGTACACGTTCTCTCGTATTTAAATTTTCTCTCTCTTCATATTGATTATCCTCTCTTAATCTTTTTATTCTTTCTTTGGTTTTAACATTTTCTTCCTCTTTATATTTATCATCTTTTCTTATTTTTTTTTATTCTTTTCTTGCTCTTAATATTTTCTTCCCTTCATATTCATCTTCTTGTTGTTTTTTGAGATATATTTATTTCTTCATGTTATCTTTCTTTTTGCTATATCATTGATCTCTTTCATTTTTGATTATTCACTAAATAATCTAATAATAAAAACTGAATATGTTACACCGTGAGGTAAAAATTAACATTCGTAACTAATATAAAGGAGTTCACTTAACGGAATTGTTTAATTATTATTAACTTTTATTTATAATAAGGATAAATAAGGAAAATAAAATAAAAATAAATTGTAATAAGGATAAAATCAAAACCTAAACCGACAACTCTTGTTAACGTCTATATGCCTACAAGCGCCCATGATGATGATGAGGTAGAGTGTGTATACGAAGAGATTGATGAAGCAATTAAACACGTAAAAGGAGATGAAAATTTAATAATAGTTGGAGATTGGAATGCAAGCATTGGAAAAGGCAAGGAAGGAAATATAGTGGGTGAATACGGGCTAGGCAAAAGGAATGAAAGAGGGGACCGACTTATAGAGTTTTGCACGAAGTATAATTTAGTAATTGCCAACACCCAATTTAAAAATCATAATAGAAGAATATACACTTGGAAAAAGCCAGGCGATACTGCAAGGTATCAGATATATTATATCATGGTTAAGCAAAGATTTAGGAATCAACTCGTTGACTGCAAAACTTACCCTGGAGCAGACATTGATAGCGACCATAATTTGGTGATAATGAAATGTAGATTGGGGTTTAAAAACCTGAAGAAAAGGTGTCAGATGAATCGATGGAATTTAGAGAAGCTTGAGGAAGAGGAGGTAAAGAAGTTTTTTGAGGAGGACATCGCAAGAGGTCTGAGTAAAAAAGATAAGGTAGAAAATGTAGAAGAAGAATGGGAGAATGTTAAAAAGGAAATTCTTAAATCAGCAGAAGCAAACTTAGGCGGAATAAAGAGAACTGGTAGAAAACCTTGGGTTTCAGACGATATATTGCAGCTGATGGATGAACGTAGAAAATATAAGAATGCTAGTGATGAAGAAAGTAAAAGGAACTATCGGCAATTAAGAAATGCTATAAACAGGAAGTGCAAACTGGCGAAAGAAGAGTGGATTAAAGAAAAGTGTTCAGAAGTGGAAAGAGAAATGAACATTGGTAAAATAGATGGAACATACAGGAAAGTTAAGGAAAATTTTGGGGTACATAAATTAAAATCTAATAATGTGTTAAACAAAGATGGTACACCAATATATAATACGAAAGGTAAAGTCGATAGATGGGTGGAATATATTGAAGAGTTATACGGAGGAAATGAATTAGAAAATGGTGTTATAGAGGAAGTTGAGGAGGATGAAATGGGAGAAACAATACTGAGATCTGAATTTAAGAGAGCATTAAAAGATTTAAATGGCAGAAAGGCTCCTGGAATAGACGGAATACCTGTAGAATTACTGCGCAGTGCAGGTGAGGAAACGATTGATAGATTATACAAACTGGTGTGTAATATTTATGAAAAAGGGGAATTTTTGTCAGACTTCAAAAAAAGTGTTATACTCATGATACCAAAGAAAGCAGGGGCAGATAAATGTGAAGAATACTGAACAATTAGTTTAACTAGTCATGCATCAAAAATCTTAACTAGAATTCTATACAGAAGAATTGAGAGGAGAGTGGAAGAAGTGTTAGGAGAAGACCAATTTGGTTTCAGGAAAATTATAGGGACAAGGGAAGCAATTTTAGGCCTCAGATTAATAGTAGAAGGAAGAATAAAGAAAAACAAACCAACATACTTGGCGTTTATAGACCTAGAAAAGGCATTCAATAACGTAGACTGGAATAAATGTTCAGCATTTTAAAAAAATTAGGGTTCAAATACAGAGAAAGAAGAACAATTGCTAACATGTACAGGAACCAAACAGCAACAGTAATAATTGAAGAACATAAGAAAGAAGCCGTAATAAGAAAGGGAGTCCGACAAGGATGTTCCCTATCTCCGTTACTTTTTAATCTTTACATGGGACTAGCAGTTAATGATGTTAAAGAACAATTTAGATTCGGAGTAACAGTACAAGGTGAAAAGATAAAGATGCTACGATTTGCTGATGATATAGTAATTCAAGCCGAGAGTAAAAAGGATTTAGAAGAAATTAATGAACGGCATAGATGAAGTCCTACGCAAGAACTACCGCATGAAAATAAACAAGAACAAAACAAAAGTAATGAAATGTAGTAGAAATAACAAAGATAGACCACTGAATGTGAAAATAGGAGGAGAAAAAATTATGGAGGTAGAAGAATTTTGTTATTTGGGAAGTAGAATTACTAAAGCTGGACGAAGCAGGAGTGATATAAAATGCAGAATAGCACAAGGTAAACGAGCCTTCAGTAAGAAATATAATTTGTTTACATCAAAAATTAATTTAAATGTCAGGAAAAGATTTTTGAAAGTATATGTTTGGAGTGTCGCTTTATATAGAAGTGAAACTTGGACAATCGGAGTATCTGAAAAGAAAAGATTAGAAGCTTTTGAAATGCGGTGTTATAGGAGAATGTTAAAAATCAGATGGGTGGATAAAGTGACAAATGAAGAGGTATTGCGGCAAATAGATAAAGAAAGAAGCATTTGGAAAAATATAGTTAAAAGAAGAGACAGACTTATAGGCCACATACTAAGGCATCCTGGAATAGTCGCTTTAATATTGGAAGGACAGGTAGAAGGAAAAAAATGTGTAGACAGGCCACGTTTGGAATATGTAAAACAAATTGTTAGGGATGTAGGTTGTAGAGGGTGTATTGAAATGAAACGACTAGCACTAGATAGGGAATCTTGGAGAGCCACATCAAACCAGTCAAATGACTGAAGACAAAAAAAAAAAAATTAATAGGCGTAAAAGGATTATGTGGTGCCCACATCAGATTTTTTTTTTTAATTTGGTGATATCTTCTAAACGTTGAACAAAAAAAAGAATTATAAAAATATATCTAATAATATTTTTTTTTTAAAGTTTGGTTGAAGTTTTTCCTTTTAAAGTTTATTTTATGATTTTTTTTGTTTTAATTGAACCGATTAAGTTGATCTAATGCAACATGAAGATCATATATATTGTCAAAATAGGGAATAGCACTGTTTTAAAGAAGATTATTCATACCGGTTCGTGTACCCTCTCAATTTTCTTCTCGAAAAAAGTAATAAATCATATTATTGAACTTATAATAGTATAAAGGTTACAAATTAACCCTTCCTCAAGATAAGTTAAAAGTTATTATACTCGACCTTATTAATTCTTTATCTACGGAAATGTTAATAATAAAATATATTTTATTGTCTTAATAAAATCACAACGTGATTTAATAATACCAAAAATCATAATAATAAATTTCCGATGAGATTTTGAAAAAATAATGATATAACATACATCCGTAAATCAGAATATAAAATTTAAAGAACTTTTATTTATCAAATTTAATTTGTAATATACGAGTATTACTGTCGGCGCAGAAATTATATCCATTCGAATTTGAAGCCTTTCTAAAAAATAAAATACCACCCGATTTCAAAACAAGTCACATTAATATTAATAAAGATCTAATCTGCATTTAGTGAAGTTGAATTTTTATATTTTAATATCTTTTTTAAAAATATGCTCTGGAGAACGGAAAAAGACCTTGTACTTCCTTGTACGAAGTATTGTTATAGTGAAAAATTTCGGTTTTCAGATTTCAAAGGAAATATTCATTTGACCATCCCTGAATCTATTTTGACTAATTTTGGCGTGATGTCTCTACGTACGTATATATCTCACATAACTCAAAAACCATTAGGCGTAGGATGTTGAAATTTTGGATTTAGGACTGTTGTAACATCTAGTTGTGTACCTCCCCTTTTGATTGTAATCGACTGAACCAAAAGTGTCCAAAAAAGCCCAAAATCCAAAAAAAAATGGATTTTGGATTTTCCCTTAATTGCAATAATAAGCTCTCATTCATAAATTTTTAACGGCATATCATAAGTGGTACTTATTTTCATCTGTTCCAGGTTATAGCTAAATAAAATTTTAATTAATGAAATATTTGGATCTTACAAGGGGAAGACACATCGGTTCGATTCAGACTTCCCATCTCCTTTTTTTTAAATTTAAATATATTGATTTATTAATAATTATTAACCTGTGATTGTAAAAAAGCTTTTACGATAAATAATAATAACAAAAAATATCAGAATTTATTAATAAAATAAAATTTTATGTACTTTTTTTTAAAAAAATGATGAGTATATGTAATTTAATAGGCGTACAAGGAAGTCATATGGTGTCCACATCAGACCTTTTGAATCTTCTGTCGTTTAGCTTGATTTTGATAGCTTATTATTAAAAGCCTACCCCACCAATCCCGATTAAACATTTATACAGCATAACCCATTCCAATAATTTATCTATTCTTATATTTCAGATCGATATTTTTAACTGTTTGTTAACAACTTTCAATTGTAAAACCATTTTATCTTGGTAACTGTACGATATAGAAACAGAGGTCCCAGCTCTGTGAGTCGTTCGAAATTGTTTTTTTTTCTTTCTGAATATCATATTTTATTAAAACTAATAATATTTTACTAAAGAATTTTTGTGCGAAAAAATAATTCCGTTAATTAACTGAGCTGCTCAATGAGGAAGAATTATAGGGAGAATGTCATTTCTCTCCCTCGGCTATTTGCATGTTATATGGTTGCCAAAATGTTACTTTTAAAAGTTTCATAAATTATATCGCTTCAAAGTAGTAGAGATTAGATTGTATTTCTCATTTTATTTACTTCCCTTTCTTTTAGTAATTCATTTACGTATAACATACTTTTCCGGATTGGTAGTTAATTATAGATAGAAAACTCAAAAAAATTATGTTTTTCCGTTATCACACCAAAAACATATAAAAAAAAATTATTACAAAATGAAAGTTCAACCTAACAAACAAAGAATAAAATTATGTAAATTTTGATGTGATTTGTTTTGAAATAGAATTGATAGTTTGTTTTTTATTAGGCGTCAAACTCCAGTGCACGTAATTTCTGCGTAGACAATAACAATATTTTACATTTTCCATTAGGCCTACATTATTGTACTCGCATATCTATTTTAGGTGTTTAGGAACAAGCAACTTGATTTTACAATTTTTATTATTATTATTATTATCTTCCATTAATTAGCAAGAGCAATTTATAAGACACCACTTACACCAGAACGCTTAGAATTTTTTCTTAGAAAACATTTTTTATTCTTCTTCTCTTAATTAAAATAAACTTGTAAAATTTAAGTGCATTGATACAGTGGGTTGAATGGGAAAAATTACTACATTAATTGTTCGATGGGATTGAAAAAATATATCGTATATTTTATTAATATATAAATGTATTAATACATTCGTAAATACGTCCGCCGTTACTTATGTAAATAAATTAGAATTACCGAATAATGGTTTATTTTTAATTATAAATTGAAAAGGTTAAAAAACCTCCAGATATTAAAAAATTGTAGATTTTTTAAATGTTAAAACACGATTACGATTTTATTCTAGTAGTAAAGAAATTTTTACTTTGGTGGACTGAGCCACATTCCTGTACCGTATTCTTATCCACTCGTTGACGCCGGAGTCGGTGCCATTTAAAAACTCATTCAAAGGACAAAAAAAAAAAAATGCGATCGGGGCTGTACGGTAGATGTGGCAACATCTTCCAAACCAACTTTTTTACTTCCATGTTCGAACTAAAGGAAGTATTATGATCGCGAAAAATTTCGGTTTTCAGATTTCAACTGAAATATCCATTTTGACCATCCCTGAAACCATTTTGACCAGTTTCGGCGTGACGTCTATACGTATCTCGTACAACTCAACAACGATTAGCGTAGAATGTTGAAATTTTGGATTTAGGACTGTTGTAACATCTAATTATGCACCTCCCCTTTTGATTGTAACTGACTGAACAAAGATTATCCAAAAAAAAACAAGATCCTAACAAATTTGATTTTGAACTTTGTTTAACTGCAGTAGTAAGCCCTCATTGAGAGCTTTTCAACGATATATAATAAGTGGTACTTATTTTCATCGGTTTCAGAGTTATAGCCAAATAGAATTTTAATTAATGAAATATTTGGATCTTATAAGGGGAAGGCACATCGGTTCAAATCCGACTTCATCTCCTTTTTTTAACTTTTTTTTAATTTAAATTTATTGATTTATTAATAATTATTAACCTCTAATTGTAATAAAAATTTTACAATAAATCACAATTCAATAAAATTTTGTTTAAAAAATACCAGAAGTTATTAATGAGATAAAATGTTATGTACTTTTCATTTTAATTAAATATGTATGTGTAATTTAATAGGCGTACAAGGAAGACATCTGATGTCCACATCAAATTTTTTTGTATACATATTAAATACGACGGTATAAATGATTATTTCCTATACATTTTACATCAATTTTCTCAAAATTAAATTATCTACAAGTTTTGTTAATAAATTTTAGTCGTTTATTAGTCAAGTCATTCAACAAAATTTTTGTATTACAGACGTAGAAAAGTATGTTTTTACGTAACAAATGTTTTTGTTTTACGTCGGATATTATGAAAACTACTAGTTATATGATTCTGAAACCTGCTTTATTTAATCTAAGAGATCCAAAACCATAAGAAACCATCAAATTTACCCCTTAATTTAGGTTCCTACAATTAAGTTTGGTTTTATTTCACTCTTTGCCCAGAACTTTTTCGTTAGCCGTAATTCGCTAACCGATGTTTATATGAAGCTTTTTCATTATTTTCGCTAGTAAAATGAACTCAGAAAGCGCCGGTAACACTATTTGAATCACTGTACTTCGAACCATTAAATCCTCTGCGGTATAAAATTGGAAGGGGGTGTTTCAAAATTCAAAAAATGGTGGATCGGTTGATTCAGTATCATTCATGAAATATATTCAAGTAGAATATTCCACTTATTAATTTTATAGTAATTACGTTGTGAAATATTAAAAGAGTTTAAGTATATTCTTTAGTACCGGGTAGAATCAAGTACGAATTAGGTAGCCGAATTCACTTTTCACACTATATACAGCATATTAAATAATAGAAATAATGTTTACCTACAATTGTCATTTTCAGGTAGGACATACAATTCAATTTTTTTTTTATTATGAGAGAGAAAGATGTATATGTATAGATTTTACCGGCGTTATTTAAATTTTTTGACGTTGAAAGTATATTCAGATTTGCTATTCTAATGTGATCGATTATTCAGAGTGAGGTTATCATGGCGTATACCGACTTCAGCTTAGTTTAATAAGAATATTTGGGATAGAAGTGAAGGACAACCCGGGTAAAGACGAGTTAGAATATTATAAAACACAATTAAAAATTAATAAAAAATTTTACATAAAAATTCAAATAAAAATTAATTAAAATCAAAATATTAGAATTTACTTTCTATTGCGGTATTAAAAATCTAATTCCCAATGCAATAACATTTCTTTTGGAAGAAATAAAAAAGTCGATAGTTTGGAAGTAAGTAAAAGATTAGGAAATTTATATGAATCAAAATTTAAAAAAAAAAAAATATCAAAATATCTTTTCTAGAATTTTTTTCAAATAATTTTTTCCAATATTTTCGAAGGTAAAAAATTTGTAAGAGAAATTTTCAATAATTAAATTTTTTAGACATAAGAATCTACGCTTGTGTTTTTAAATATATATATATATATATATATAATCCTGTACAGTTAATTATTCTAATAGATAAATTATTACATCAAATTTCAAGGTGGTAAGTTAAACAGCACTAGATAGGGAATCTTGGAGAGCTGCATCAAACCTTCGTACAAAGGTACAATCTTCGTACAAAGGTTGAAGAAAGCAAGGCATTAAAATCTGAGAATGAAGTCCATATGAGAGAACGTCCTTTTTTTTATTTTACCTGAAATTTTATGTTTCAGGAACTGTTTAACTTTTTTTTTCTTCTTTTATTTTTGTCTTCAGTCATTTTGACTTATCATTTTTGAGTTATGCGAGCTACATAAGTACATAATATGTACAGACATCACGCCGAAACTAGTCAAAATGGATTCAGGGATGATAAAATTGGATATTTCCGTTGAAATTTGAAAACCGAAATTTTTCGCGGTCAGAATTCTTCGTATAAGGACGTTATATGTAATAAAAGTTGTTTGTTTTATTTATCATTATGAAAATATTTTCATTATTTGAACTTTAAAAAATGACGGTTGTTATGTTTGTTTTATATACATATGTTATTTACAATGAAGAATTGCTTTTATTAGCTTGCATCATCGTGTCATAATACAAACGTATTACTATTATTATTATTAGTTATAAGGATAAAATTATATCATCATCATCATCATAAATAAGTCATTTATTTAGTAAACTGTTCAATAACAACATATAATAATAAAACTAATATACATCCAATTAACTGACTGTAATTGTACCCTATCTCTTTTTATTAAAGTTCTCTCTTTGTATACGATTTAAATGACACATTCGCGTTTTTTTACTCAAAGTTATTTCAGTATTAATTTTTTTTAAAATGTTCGTTAGGTACTGCTTTTAGTGTAAATAACTGAAAAGAAGGATTTCTGGTTGAGCGAAAACCTCAATTTATTTCATTGTTTAATTTTATTTTCTTTTAAAAAAAAGTAATTAACATTAAAATTAATACTTATTTTATTAATAATAGAAATAATTAGTTGAGGTAATCACTTCATCAACTAAAGTAATTTTAGTAACGATGATATTAATTTAAGATAATCGTATATAACTCATTTACATGCGATAACCTCGCACAGGGAACGATAATAACAGGTACGATGTCAATGAGCGAAGTATAAAAACATCATCCCAATTTGCTATACGCTGAACTGTCAACTAAAATCAAGATTGATCCCCCACCATAATTCATTATGACCAATCGGGTTAAACTGAATTCCGATTGGTCGGTTAATGGTAATCAGCGCATTGATAATATAACATGAAATATTCTGATTGGGTTAATTTATGTTCAACGATTAGCGACAACTGAGTATTGTGTTTAATTGTAACCGATTTCAGATAATGCCGTATAATTAAATTGTCAGTTAATCGTATATTTCTACACAAAAAAATGAAGGAAGTATGAAAAAAGTAGGTATAATTAAATTCCTAGCACTCGTATGTAAAATAATATATCGAAATATATTGCTTTATTTCAGGAGAACGCATTGCAAACAAAATCTAAATAGAAACTACCATAGTTGTTCAGAACATTTAAAATACGACCAGGTAAGTAATAAAATCTATCTACGTGTGTTTATGTGTGTGAGTGTGCTTGATTGTTAAATATTACGCGTATTTTATTTCCATATACATTTTATTAGCTTTTGCTTTCCTTCCGTAAAATTTTATTAAAATAATTACCATAATTTATAAAAAAGATCGTAAATTATTACATCCTATCGGAGGTTTAAAAGTAATGAAATATATAATTTCATACCTGAAAGAGATTCTATACGTAAATGTTTACCCACTGTTAACAAATTTCAACTAAGATATTGTTGTGTTATATTAAAGTACAATTTATGAAATTTAAAAAAAAATTAAATAATGATCTCATACGGTTTTTAAGTAAGGGTATTTTATAATGCGGTGATATTTTTATTCTATATTAATAAAAATAGAAGTCTGTCTATGTACTTGAGCATCACATCTCAACCGTTTAATCGAGTTTGATGAAACTTATAAGATAGATCTATCATCTTAACCCGGTTAGGTTTTTGACCATCAAAAATTCGAAAACTACTGAACCGATTGAGCTTATTTTTGGTATACCTAAGTCATTAGTTTAGACATTTGGAACCATAAAACCTCTGACCCGCAAAATTGGAGCGGATTTTTAAAATAAATTCAAGGACAACTGAATATTATGTGAGTGAAAAAGAGTGATATAAATGGTTACTTAGATTTTCTGATCGGTAAGGCATATTAAAATTTGCAGATCTTTTCTGTTTCTCCCCCACATTTTTTTTTTTTTATAAGAATAACACCTTAAACTCATTAAGAAAATAATAATTGTTATTTTTTAGTAACTTACCCTAATGTAATGTAGCTAGCGAGCGTAGGTTATGTTTGATTAGATCAAACGTCTCCAAACTTTTTAACCTAAGGGCCACACTGACTCCTCCACACTAGGAGGAAGTGTTTTTTAAGAGCCGTATATGTCACTCATATTAAGTCCTTTCAACAAAAAATTATTTTCTTTCAATCTAAATTGAATAAAAAATATTTCACGCTTTGTAATACGTGCCAAACATTTTTTCAGTAAACTGAGACTCCATTTCCGGTAGATTTCGCAGTTGAAACTTTGGGTGCGAAATTAAATTTTGCGTCTTGTTTTTCAGATTTTGATGCAATTGCAAACCATATCAAGATTATTCAAAATCATTTTAACGTCGATATAGAAACCTTTTCGCCACAACTTCTAAAGGAATTGAATGATTTGCAGTGTAGTGATATTTTTAAAGAAAAATATTTAAAGTCATCATTGCTGGTATTTTATAAGTCTTCCACTCACACAATTTGATCATTTACATAAATTTGCTTGTGGCTTTTTTCCGCTTTCGGCAATATTTATCTGTGTGAAAAAACCTTCTCCAAAGAAATATACAACAAATATTTACAGATCAAAATTAATTGATGAGCATTTGAAATAGCTATGGATAATTTGATAATTTCCAGTAGTAAATTAGAACCACAACTGCAAATAACTGTCAGTAGAACGTTACAGCGACATAAATGTCATTAATCGTAATTATAATGTTTAATTCCGTTATGTGAATTACCAATGTATGTCACGTATTGTAAGTTTTTAGGATAAATCTCATATCATAAATTATAGTCAAAATGTTCAATTTCATTATGTACATCAGTTATTGTGTTTAATAATCGTTCGTTAAATAAAAACATCTAATTTACGTGCATTGCAAATTTTACAATGTAATCAAAATGAACTACGGCGGACCGGATACCGGGCATGTCCACGGGCCGGATTAGTGGTACTCGCGAGCCGGTGTTGGCCTGCCGGTCGTAGTTTGGAAACTCCTGGATTAAATTATGTTGATTCCGTATAATGACGATCGTTTAACCTCTCTTTTACTGTTTAGTCTCTGGAACCACCGTAAGGTACTACTTCAGAGGATGAGTGAGGATGATATATATGAATCTAATGAAGTGTAGTCTTGTACAGTCTCAGTTCAACCATTCCTGATATGTGTGGTTAATTGAAACCCAACCACCAAAGAACACCGGTATCCACTATCTAGTATTCAAATCTGAATAAAAGTAACTGACTTTACTAGAGTCTGAACCTTAGAACTTTCGACTTTGAAATCAGCTTTGCGATGACGAGTTAACCACTTTGAGGCCAGGGGTCACACCTCCATTATTGACCTCGCAATTTTGGATAACAGATGGAGGAGCCAACAGTGGAACTGGGAGATCCTCCAGCAGGACATAGCAAGCGACCATTATGCCACGATGTTGATTCTAGAGGACATTAGTTTCAAGAGTAATGATCAAATTCCTGTACTTAGATTTTCCGTTGATCAAATAGACGTGATAACCAACAGAATGGCTGCCAGACTGTCAACGATGGAGAACTTTGCGCCAGAAGCATTGTCTAACATTATCTAGCAGGAAATGGACAGGGAGTCACGTAATGGAGTCTAAAAGCATATGGTTTATTGGTGGACAAGAGAGATAGCGTACCTGAGGCAGACGTTACAAGCTAAAAGACGCATCAAACAAAGACTCAGACTAGTAGGTGGGCAGAGGTATCAGGAAGCATCCATTAAATACATTGATGCTAGAAGAGCCCTTAATAGAACAATAAGGAGAGAAAAAAGAGAGCAATGGGCTAGGTTATGTGCTGATTTAGATAACGATCCATGGGCGATGGCCTACAAAATTATTACTAAAAGGTTTGGAAGATATCTCCCCGTTCTTACAAAAGAATGTGCCGAAGCACAAATACCCAGTATTTTTCCTCGCATGACGGTTGAGGAGAGTATCCCTACTGAGTGTGACAGTAGACGATTTGCCTTAAGTGAGCTGCAATGTGCTGGGGGCATGTTGGCCGTTAAGAAAAGTCCAGGACCGGACAAGATTCCAGCGGCAATCATCAAGAGCCTTATTAAAAAAGCGCCATGGGAAATGCTTGAGGTGGCCAGCCACGGGCTGATTAATAAATCTTTCCCGGAGTATTGGAAGGAGGCTAGGGTTGTCTTATTGCCCAAGAACACAGGTAATGGGGGACAACCGACCTTCAGACCTTTGAGCCTTCTCAACACGATGGGGAAGGTTGTCGAAAAAATGGTGGCTGACCGCATTGTGCAGGAGGTGGAGGAGGGTGCTGGAATTAGTGCAAATCAATACGGGTTTTGGAGAGGTAGATCCACCGTACATGCTATCAACAGAGTAGTGAACTGGGCGATGAAGCTAGAAGCGGCACTAGGCGGACGAGAAGTACTCCTTTACTTGTTTCTCTCGATGTGAAGAATGCGTTTGGATCCATCGCATGGAAACATATAAATAAAGCACTGGTAGAGAAAGGAATTAGTCCATACTTACGGAGACAGGTAGAGGAGTATCTCAGAGATCGAAGGTGTGCAGTCAGTGCACAAGAAGAAGAGGTAATTTTTAGCATGTGCGGTGGTGTGCCACAAGGCTCAGTGCTCGGTCCACTGTTATGGGTCCTGGCCTTTGATGGAGTCCTCCAGCAGAAATAGATTACCACGTCACACAGTTTTTAACTGGCCATGGGTGCTTTAACGAATACCTCCACAAAGTTGGCAAAAGAGATCAACCTACGTGCATGTATTGTAACGAACGTGACGATGTAGAGCATACTTTCCAAAATTGCCAAAAATGGCAAATGCTAAGATACAATGGTGGTATTGACGGAAAGACTCCGAGAGAGATAATAGATCATATGCTCAGTAGGGTAGAGAATTGGAGAAAGGTTGTAGAGTTCATAAGGTCAGTCCTTAAACAAAAAATTATAGATGAAAGGAATATGGGTTTTTAGATTGTAGTTTGGGTGGACAGCCTCAGCGATGAGAGCCAGCATGCTGAGGTGTGCTGGTTTCGATGAACCGCTGAGGACTCATTGGGTTGACTGTTAGGTTTTCTTAACTAAGTTAAAAAATCTCAAAAGAGCCAACCTGTAGACCTGACCTGCCATGCCGGTATATAGCCGGTAGGTGGGGAGGGCCTATTAGAGTAACGGACACTCCCCCGGGTGGCGTAATACCATCAAGTCGGTCCGGCCCAGGGGAGTAGAGAAGTTACAAAAAAAAACCTAACCAAACATAACCCGTCCGAAGGTCCCTGGTTCGAATCCCGGTCAAGCATGGCATTTTCACACACACTACAAATTATTCATCTTATCCTCTGAAGTAATACCTAACGTTGGTCCCGGAGATTAAATAACATCAACAAACCAAACATAACCTACGTTCTCTTCGCTCGCTAACTTGCTTTGTTAAAAACGTATTACATATAATTTTTAATGTCAATATGTAAGTAAGTTACTAAAACAATTATTATTTTCTTAATGAGTTTAAATAGTTATTTTAAAAAAAAAAACATTGTAAGGGAGAATCAGAAAAGACCCAAATTTGCTATTTTAATGTGACTGACGGTCCTAAATTAGAAGTTTATTATGACAGGTATCAACTTCAGCCCAGTTTAACAAGAATATTTTTATGAATTCACGGCAATATTTTGGGATAGAAGCGAGGAATAATACAGGTGAAACCAGACGCTCAGATAATTAAAGTAAAAATGAAATTCGTATTGAAAAGGTTTTTACTTAGAAAAAAAAGGACCAATAATGTAAACTACAGTCATATAAATTTGCTGAAAAGTACGCCAAAAATAACTTTCAGTTTTAATTTTAAACGTTTTAATCGTATAATTTCCTAACAAATTTTATGTTGATTTTTTAAAATCTGTTTTTATGAATTTTTCATAAAGAAGTGCATTTTCTTATAAAATTATATAATTTATGTTTACCTCATTCTCCAGAAAATTAACCTTTCTGCTACGTACATCAAAATAATGAAAAATACGTTACTGTAGAAAAAAAAAAAGTGTAAGAAATTTGAGGTTAAACAATTTTTTTAAAAGTTGCTGAAAGTTTTAAAAAAAACTTGAAAATTTCAAGTCGAAAACGACTTTCTTACTTAAAATTATTTTAAAGTGGAACCGTATATAAAATAAAAAAAATTTTTAATAACACCGATGCTGTATTTAAACATGATAACCTTATTTTAATATATCTAAACAAACTTTAGTTATAAATTTCTCACACCTGTCACAATAGTAATCCATTTCCTAAGATATTAAAAATGAAATCTGATAACAAAAATGTTTACGTCACTAATCATCAATAATTAATTATTGCAATTAAAATAGACGTCATTTTATTGGCATGCATTTCACCAACACACGGACAGAACAGTATACTGACGATTAGTAGTTAACTGATATGATTTAATTAATTTTTTCAATGACGTATCTTTATATATTTTAAGAAAAAAAGTGTTATATCAAAAATGGCATTGATTTACATACAGTATGTAATCTATGGGTTTTCTGATTAAATTTCCGTGCTACCTTAGTCCCAAGAAGTAAAAACATTACTGTGTAATCGTAAGTATTATATTTAATTATATATTATCATAAGATACTTCATTAGTCACATCAACATGAGTAAAAGGGGGATTTATAAAGTCTTACGTGTAGAAGGAAGGGTTTTAATTAATCTACGTAAGATTTCTGATAGAAATTTCAATATCATGTATCTTTTTTATAGGTAAAAATTGATTCAAATTAAAATAACTTATTAAAAATTTTATGTCAATTTCATCATTTTAATACAAAAAAAAATCCCACCCGAACTGAGACAAAAATGTCAACGTTTGTTAACAAACTATTTTCGATTCAATTTTTATCTACCGTTACGGATAACGCATTCATTTACTATCAAGGATGTACAACCTTGTTTCGGAGGTTAAAAATCAAAAAACAAATTTGCAATATTTAAAAGATTACAAAAACAGTAAACAGTTAAAAAAAATCAATTTTCTTATTGCTCTTTAATATTTAAACTTATGCTTCAACTAAATACTACTTAAAAAATGGTACCGGGAGTGGGAGAGATTTTTAAGATCTGATGGAACTTACTTAGAGATAGAGCAATGAGTCTATAAAGCCAGTTTTATACTTATATAAATTATGGATGACCCTTATTTATTTTCTTGCTTTAAAATAAAACAATAATAATTTATATATATATATTTTTTTTCTTTTTACTTCAAACTTCTGATTTGTTCTTCTTCATTCATTATACTAAGCGATACCTTAATTTCACAACATATATTTACTTCTTTTATTACTAAATATAAACACGTAACATAATTTCATTGTTTTATTAAGGGTAGGAGTAAATTAATTTGTAGTATCTATTTGACGTTTCTTATCAGCTCGCCGGGCTGGTCTAGTGGTTACTCGTCATCGTATATCAGTTGATTTCGAAGTCGATAATTCTAAGGTTCAAAGGTTCAAGGCAGTTAATTTAATACTGATTTGAATACTAGATCGTGGATACCGGTCGTTCCTGAATACTAGATCGTTCTTTGGTGATTTTCTTCCAATTAACCACACATCTCAGGAATGCTCGTCCTGAGACTGTACAAGGCTACACTTCATTTACATTCATATATATCATCCTTTGAAATTAATACCTTACGGTGGTTCCGGAGGCTAAACAGAAAAAGAGAGAGACCTTTCGTATCGCTTTGGTACAAGTGCAGGACTATAAGTATTATAGCCTCCGATTAGAGTGGTCTAACCTGAAAGTAAAGATGCTCATTTTACGTCCAATCCTTACGGTGAAAAAACGAAGATTTCATTTGCAGAGCTAAATATTGCCTGCTTTTTAATGGGTTAGACTTGAAGATGTTCAATTATATTTAATATTATACTAGATCGTTCTTTGGTGATTTGGTTTCAATTAACCACACATCTCAGGAATGGTGGTCCTGAGGCTGTACAAGACTACACTTCATTAAATTCATATATATAATCCTTTGAAATTAATACCTTACTACTTTCTTCAGCAAGCCTGGAATGTGAGGCTTATTTCATCGTAATTGATGCCTTATGTCAGACCGCTTATAAAGGTTTGGTTACGACATTTAACGGATAAACAATAAAATGTTTCACAACAGACTGTCCAAAACGTAGCCCTGGCCAGTGCAGGGTACTAAATTCGGGCGTATGTTCATTTTATGTCCTTGTATGGAAATTTTCCATTGTTTCTAATATTACGGGTTACTGTTAATCTCTAGTGACATAACATCAAAATGTTTACTGTAAACCGATTCAGGTTCGGATGTGTGTATCTCTTAATCTCAGGGTATGCAGGAATGTAGTAGAACTTTCAAAACAGGGACGGACCAGATCGTCTTGTAATTCAACCAGAAAATGTGAAACTTGCTCTACATCTTACACCTCTTGAGGACAGACCTGGATTTCCATAACGCATAATAGGAGGTCCCTGGCTGGGACAGTTTCCTATAGTCGGTTCCTTATCGGCGGAACAGTTTTGGCTGGAGTCGGTGTCTACTACACGGTACGGTTTGGACGTGCCCGTAGCCACTGGTGAACACGACGAGACCGGCCTTCGAAAAAATTCGTTGTTCTTGGCGTCCCGAATCCTATTCGAAGCGGATAGAATGGACTCATGCGTCCCTCGGGAGGGAATGCTTAGATGCATATTTGACTGGCAGTTGGAATCATTTTTGATGAATACCCTATTCTTTTTTCCAAAATTCACAGCAGAGAGTAACCAGAGACCCATCTAGAGTGACAGCTAACGCTAAATTTATCATGTTTGGTACTGTAGAATAGTGCCTTGGACATTCAAGATGTCCGGACAATGCCTACTGCGGAGGCAGTAAGCTGAGTTATTAAATCGGTGGCATCCCGACGAGGCCAGGCTTATTAGTATGAGATATAAAAAGTCAGAGGGCGATAGACGACTCCCGTTAAAGCCCAGCAGGGCAAGGAACGGAGGAGGTGTGGCGACCGGAACATCACTAGGCGGGTACCTTCCCCTACGGGGTTAGGATGTAGAATAGTGCCGGTAATCGTAATTGAAGGCAGGAAGGTGATTAATTTGCTGAAATTAAGATAAATCCATATGACAAAGCTTCCCCTTAGACCTAAATGCATGTTCATTGTATATATTCATTCTACTGTTCATCTACCGTATGGTGAAATTCGAAAAGTAAGCACTCTGTACTCATAACAATATGTAGACTAATAAAGGGTTATTACAAATGATCTTTCAGATTACAAACTTGAATGACATTTAATAACACTCAGTCGTATACATTAAAGTAGCATCAACTGAAAGGAAAATTCTAAGATTGTCAATGTTTGGTACAGCTGTCGGGTTGATATTGATGTCGTCGGTTGAGTAATAGGAGAGAAAATGGCTGCCAACGAAGAGGAATCCTTTTTGTGTGCTGGATTATCACGTCTGCTATTGCAACGATAGTTTAGAAGGAAGTTTGGTGAAGATGCCCCCAGGAATGAATCTGTAAGCGAAAGTCAACCGGTCGTCCACCAGTAAGAAAAACAATTGTAGAGCGTGTGTGTGTGAGAGAGAGAGCGTAAGAGACTTTCGTACAAAGTCCACAGAAATCCTCAACTAGATCAAAACATCCGAGGTTCATTTATTAACAGGATGGGGCAGCATCCCACTTCCGCTTAGATGTGAGACGTGAACTGAAAAGGCAACTACCAAAGAAACTGGCCTCCGTGGCGCGAGTGATAGCGTCTCGGCCTTTCATCCGGAGGTCCCGGGTTCAAATCCCTGTCAGGCATGGCATTTTCACACGTTACTTGTCATTCATGTCATCCTCTGAAGCAATACCTAACGGTGGTCTCGGAGGTTAAATAAAGAAAAAACCACCAAAGAAAGGATTGGGGTATAGTGGCCGTAATAGTGAACTTTTGCGTTGACCTCTGCGATCCCTCAACCTAACACCCTGTGACGTTTTTCTCTAGGGTTTTGTCAAGTGTATCGGCCACCTTTACCACCTATCACCCAAAATATTCTTGTTCACATCACAGAAACCATTACATTAGTGGATCTATACACACGCGGAATAAAAAAAAACTATCTTCCACCAGGACACCAGGGTCAGCACTGCGGGAGCGACAGTACTCTTCTCCCTCGCACTCTCATGTGCGCATGCGCACAACAACCAAACACTACACCGCTGGAACTATGAAGCGCACAAGTTCCATACAAACATTTTTGTATCTTTTTCATAAACTGGAGGATGACTACTGACATTAAGCTTTAGGATTATATATTGTACAAGTATAAAGAAAGAATTAAAGAAAAAAGGACTCATTTTATTAAATTTTATCGATAACATCAGGTGGAAATAAGGGTTGCTGCAGTTCCACAGTGCCTATACGCGAGGCGCCACTGATTAAATGTGAATTACTCAAGTTCGTCGGAAAGATTAGTTATAATAACTCTGTATATAATTTTGTATTATGAAAAATAAATAATGAGATACAAAATACATAACACACTCTTTAAAGAGAGGTAATAGGAAAAAGCTAACGCTACGGACAAAATTTGCAGGACCGAACTAACCCAAAAATTATAAAATTCGATGGAACTGACGTACCTGAGGAATTTCACATTATTGGTAAAAGAAATATTACTTTTATTACTGGATATAATGGTATGTAATTGCAATGGCTTTAACCAAATTTAATGTTAGATTTTATAGACGTATTAATTCATCTATAATAATTAACAAGTTGATTAATTATAATGATACATTAATTAAAATACAGTCAAAATTGACTTAATTCTCTATTTTATGAAATCTATTAAGATTAGTAACCAACAAATATACTATTTATGGTGAGTTGTGGTCTATATATATATATATATATATACACACACACACACACGAGTATATGATTGCTTATTTCAAAATGGATGAAGACATTCAGCTATTCAATTGCATCATTCTTTCAAGCATATTCATAATTTCGTCTATTTGTCACCCTTCTCTTTCTTTATAAAACTTCTCAAATATCCATAACGATACAATAATAATAACAAGAAAAAAAACAAACAATTTTACTATTATTATTATTACTATCAATATTCATTAAATCTAGCTATAACTAAACAACTCTAATTTTATCCCTCCTTAATTCAACTTCTCCAAAATGGTATGACCAATCACAGCTCTAAAATATAGCATACAGTCTGTAATTACAGAATTTACTATTATTATTATGTGCTATCATCGTCATCAGTGATTAATACCCATTTATTGTAACAATTAGGAGGATAAATAGAATTGTTTTTAAACATTTAGTTTGTTGCTTTAGTTTCTTTGATAATGTACGTACGTTGTAATTATTTTATTCATTGTATTTTTTAAAAGGATATTATTAATTAATTTCTACCACGATTATAAGTTGTAATAAGGTAATATATATATATTTTTAATAGAATTAATGTTAATAAGATAAAAAAAATTAACAAATCAAAGTTATTAGATTAAATCTTAAACAATAACAACTAAATATTGGTAAGCTGTAATTATAGACTTTTTTATTTTACATTATTTATAAGATAATTTTAAAATATATTTACGCAATTTTTTATTATAATTGTCTTCAATTATGTTGATATGGTGTACATTTAATTATTGTTTTTTAATAATTCTAAAAATGTTAAACTATGAAGTTTAGAAAAGAAAATATATATATATTTCTTGGTTTTTTGAAGTAGCATAAAAGTTATTAAAATATCAGTAATTTAAAAAAAAAAAATAAATAAATAAAAAACGGCCCTTTCCCGGTGCTGAGAAGCTTTTCCGAACGATTCAAGATTTTTTCTTATAGTTGTTTTTATTAAAATTATTATTTAAAGAAAATCAGTTAATAATCTACTTAGAGAAATATTAGTATATTTTATTTTAAAATAAAATAATTACAAGTTGATTTAAGTAATTTTAAAAATTTCACTTAAACTTATAACAAAATATTTTCGAATGATGGATCAAGTTTTTTTATGGACATACGTTTTTTTGAAATTTTTATAAAAATAAATAAATATAGAAGCGCCATGCTTCTTGATACGAACAATGTGTGTGTATATATATATATATTATTCCTTTCGCTTCATTATATTTCTGTCACCATGGCAACAGAAATGTAATTAAGTAAAATTACCACTCTTTTTTTTTCTTTAATGAACTGTAGAATACTTAATATTCTCACAAACGTCAGGATACGAACGGGCCGAGGGTCCAGGGAGCTCCGCGTCCCTGGCTAGAAGGTCGGGCGAGCAAATCGAGCCCTGACCGGCTAGTTAATATAAGAATAAATAACCAATGCCAGGAAAATATAATAACTTTGTTATCAGCTTATCAGACTATTCAATTAAATACATGCTTTTGACTAGATCGAAGTACGTTCATGTTACCTGTGTATTATACTTTTATAGTAACGGTTCAATTAACAGTTATATAATATGGTTTTTTTATTGACTAACTGAAATTTAACTTAAAGCTTTTTGTGAGGTAATACAATAGTGTATTGTATTTTAAAATAAATAAAAACAAATCACATTATCTTTTTTTTCTTTATAAATAATATTATTTGTAACTTAAAATTTCTAATAATATAAATATATGGGTAAAATAGGAAGCGTACCTGACTTCACGCGGAGGCTAAGTACTGCTACTACATCGCCTAATCCTAAAAGCAAAAGATTCCATATTATTTTCAAAAAATAATATCTTACCAAACAGATATAAAATATATACAATCTTTATTAGGTTATGTTACAGATAAAGGAAGGAAAATAACATTGTTCATTTTTTTTTTTAAGTTAGGAGCCATAACAAAAAAAAAGTTGTAGTTGACTTGATAAAAGTTATCTTATTCTTTAATAAGGATAAATAAGTTTTTTTTTTCGAAACAACAAACATATCTTAATTCGAGGTTACTATGGGCTAAGAAGAGAAGAGTAGTTTCTTGAACATATTGTCATACATTCATACATCAGCATCCCACGCTTAATTTGATGGGGTAAATTTCAGTGTACGTTTTCTTCATAAAACGGTCTTTTCACACCTTAATGTTAAAAAATATAAAATAATGTAAATAAACCCATCCGTAAATCATTTTATACTTTTTATATCGTATTTTGAAATTTATAAGGGGGTTTGTCCTTCCTTCCACTGCCCAGCAAAACAATTACGAGTAATTAACGCTTATGATCAGAATTCGTTTTTTAAAAAATTTCAGATTTAAAAAAATTATGAAACTAATAACTTACCCTACAGAGTAAAGGCAATGTACGAGTACATTAATAATGCCTAGTTTCTCGACAGAAGGGGAACATAAATTAATTGTTTTTTTCCACTTTATTACGAGTATTTTGTCTTTCTTATAGCTGTGATGTATATAGGGAATTTGTGATATATTTGTTTTCTCTGAAAGTAGAGCTGTTTACAATTCAACTAATTCCTGTGGTGGACAGATTGAAGAGGTCACTTCAACATTTCACCTCATACATTTCGATCGGATTGACAAATCGATGCGTATTATTATGTTCGAATCGGCAAAAAAGAAGCTGGAAACCAGATTACACCTCATTTATCCCAGTCAACCTTACTTGAGATGCTTGGAAATAGTTATACCAAAAAGAATAGTGAATTTTGTTTCATTCCACGTAGCCTGTAATTTTTTTTATTATGAAAATATAGACATTACGCTTGGAAAAATTCCTAGTAAACAAAAGTTTTGGAATTGGGTTTTAAGAAATTCATTAAAAATTATCGAAGAAAAATTAAAGATAATACTATTTGAATCGAGTGGATGTGTTTTAGTTTGGTATGATTATATTTTGTCTGTAATTTTTAATACCATTTATTTTATTATTTTTTTCAATATTCAACATTTAGTTAAAAATTTAAAAAAAATTCTTGAATTTTTCAATTTATTCGACGTTCAACATTATTTTTTTAATTTCGATGATTTTTATTATTGTATAGTTTTCATTATCGCGAGTTAACAAGACGTGATTTTATTGTTCAGCCGGGTTAGATGTAGTAGTTACTTTTATACGGATTTGAATACTAGATCGTGGATACCGGCGCTCTTTGGTGGTTGGGCTTTCAATTAACCACACATCTCAGGAACGGTCGACCTGAGACTGTACAAGACTATAATTCATTTACATTCATACGTATCATCTTCATTCATCCTCTGAAGTAATACCTAACGGTGTTTCCTGAGGTTAAAGAGCAAGAAAGAGAGAGAGAGAGAAAGAGAGAGAGAGAGAGTTAGATGTAGTGCTCGAATCCAAACTTTATATATTATTCTTCAAAATGTAAAATGTGTTGACGAGTAGGATGAGGATGATTGCTGAACTGCCAGAGACTTCTTGCTACCTACGTCGTATCGTACAACATTATGAAGCAGTGCCAACAATTCTTCAGACACTTCTGGTAGAACTACTCTCTTTTTCTGTTTAGCCTCCAGAATCACCGTAAGGTATTACTTCACAGGATGATATGTATGAATGTAAATGAAATGTAGCCTTGTACAGTCTCAGGCCGACCATTCCTGAGATGTGTGGTTTATTGAAACCCAACCACTAAAGAACAACGGTATCCACGATCTAGAATTCAAATCCGTATAAAAGTTACTGCCGTTACTTAGAACTCTCGACTTTGAAATCAGCTAATTTGGGATGACGAAGTTTACCACTAGACCAACCCGGTGGGTTCTTCAGACACTCTTACTAGTCCTACTCTGCGCATCTTCTACTTCTTCTTTTCTGTTATGAGTTTAGGCTTTCCCCTGTTACCTCATCCAACATTTTGAACTGATCATACCATATCTTCCTTGGGCATACCATGTCACTCGCTCCTATTGGAAGATGATTATAAAATCTTCTGGACATCTTAGATTTCGCCGTTCGCTGCACATGATCCAACCGCTGCTTCTGATATTCTTCAACTTTTTTATTCAGTTCATATATACCAAGTTCTCTTCAAATCTCTGAGTTTCTCCTTTTGTCAATTCGTGTACGACCTGCCGCTGATCTTAAGAAACGCATTTCTGCTGTTTGCAGTCTTGGTTTTTGTGCGGCCGTCATTGTCCACATTTCGCTTCCAAAAAGGGCAAGTGGGAACTGACATTACTCTAGAATTTTAGAAGCATATCCCTCCTCACTTTATTTCTCAATGTTACTTTATGACACCATTTAAATGATTAAAATTTTCAAATTTATCTATTTCTCCTAAATAGTATATCCTTAATCCTAATAAATTAATTATTCACTTGCTCAATGTTTCATTGTCCAAAACCATTTTAGACCTCAAAGGTCATTTCCCCTTAAAAACCATAACCTTGGATTTGTCGGAAGAG
Source organism: Lycorma delicatula (assembly GCF_047948215.1). NCBI lineage: Eukaryota > Metazoa > Arthropoda > Insecta > Hemiptera > Fulgoridae > Lycorma > Lycorma delicatula. The sequence goes on from NC_134462.1 coordinate 111,894,524, forward strand.
ATAATTAAATTATATTTTTTTACTATTTTTGACAGTTCAAATAAAGCTTTCTTTGCTTATCCACAATTATAACTTGATCATCTGCGTATAGCATCGTCAGGATATTTTTGCTTCCCACATCATATCCATAAAAAGGTAAATGCGATATCCATTCTCTTAGACGTTCGTACATACGTACATTAAAGATGTAGGGGATATACTATAACCCCGGCTTGTATTTGCAGTCATACTTTTATTTCTTCTCATACATATTTTTGAATTATTATATAAATTCCTAACTATCCGTACTAAATGTATCGGAAGACCACGTTGTCTCAAAATATCAAAACGTGGCCGTCTACATACTTTATCAAAAGTTTACTTATAATCTATAAGTATAACGTGCGTTTCTCTATTATATTCTCTGTTTTCCTCAATCGGTTGTTTTAAACTAAAAATTTATCCGTGCAGGATATACCGATCCTTAAACTTGTTCCTCCACCGACACAGTATCAGCGGTAATTTTTATTGTAGCCGTAATTATTTTCGAGCAAAGTTTGTACACTGCATTTAGCAAACAGCGCGGTAATTATTACAATTCGATCGGTCTCTCTTAAATATCGGACGTAGTACAGCAAGTGCCAATCTATCTGTTACGATTTCTCTATTCCAGCAAAGGTTGAATAAGCAAAGTAGAAACCTTTTAACATCTTGACAAGCGTATTTAAACATTTCCGCTTTATAATTATTGCTTCCAAATCCCTTTCTGTTTTTCAATTTGTTCATTGCTTCTTGCAATTCCTTATATTCTATTTTATCACTCGAGTTCATAGAAAACATTTGATCGGCATAATTTTCATTTTGGTGTTCTTTTCCATTCCACAAAAATCTAAGAAAACTTTCATCAAAATAACCTTTAGAGTTGCTGTATCTCTATTATTCGACATAAATGTCGCAAAATCTTATAAGCTATTCTTTGTATGCCATGTATGTCCGACACATTCTTTTCCCAAACATCTTGTACCGTTCTCGTTTTTCTTTAAATATGTTATTCAAGCGTCTGTACTTTCTTTTGCTTTCATCTAATTTATCCACCAGACATCTTTATAAGATTGATTCTTAATCTTTATAGAATTTTTTTATTTCCTCATTCCAAATTTTAACCTTTCTACGTCTAGTATTTTTTTAGATTATTCCATTCTATTTCAATATTTTCGCTAAACCGGTATAATTTATTATACAAATTCATTCTCTTTTGATATAGATATTTAATTGAATCCTCCTGTAAAAGATATACTTTCCACGAGTAATTATAGGGTCTATCTCTGATCGTTGTTTTATTTTTCACCGACCTTTTCATCAAACGTCACATTTGCGGCCAGAAGGTAAAAGACCATTAGCTATGCCACACCCTCGAAAAACTAGTACATCTAATAAATTCCACGTCTTTTCGTTTGTTATAAAATAGTTTATTGTACTTGGTTAATCCTTGGAAGAGTGGCGGCTCGTAGTTAAAATTAGTGGAGGTGCTGCTCCAGAAAATATTTTCTGTGCCTTTTCAAGACCACGGTTAAAGTTTTCGATAAAATAAAAGAACCGTAAAAAATCAATCAAATAGAATAGTTGGAAGCCGGATAATAATATAATTTTACACTTTATCGCATTCAAGAATATGGTACACGTTTTTAAGCACATTGAGCTCAAAAACTGTATTCGGTTTAACCGAATAAATAATAAAACGTCAATACACATATAATAATAACTTAATAAAATGTCCGCTTAAAAACATTATAATCCAACGGTGCTTAATTTAAATTTCTATATACAGAGAAATAAATACATAATTAGTTTTTACTAATTACCTTCTCTGTCGCCTTTCCAGCGTTATTTTGGACAGAATTGGCGATCAAAGAGCCTTTGCTTTCCGCCATCTTCTGAGCACTACTGACAAAATAGCTAACCGCTTTCATATTCCTTCCACCGACTAAACTAGAAAAGGGAACGAACAAGGAATGTTCCATACACACGCGGAGTAAAAAAAAAAAACTACCACCAGCCCGCCAGGGTCGGCACTGCTGGAGCGACAGTGCTCTTCTTCCTCGCAGCCTCGCGTGCAGCTTCCTATATGCGTATGCGCACAACAGCCGAACACCACGCCGCTGGAATTTGTGAAGCGCACAGTTCCCGTACAAACATTTTTGTATCTTTTTCATAAACTGGGGGTTGGCTATTGATACTAAGCTTAAGGATTATACACAGTAAAAATATAAAGAAAGAATTGAAGAAAAAAGGACTCGTTGTATTAAATGTTATCGATTATAGGGGTGCTGCAGTTTCACAGTGCCCATACGCGATTCATTAATCTGTACTTATTAAACGAAGCCAAATTTCGTAGCATTTTTCCATTATTGTTTCATTATTCCATCTATAGCCACGTTTACCACTCTCGCATTTAAATCGTTACCAATTATCAAATCATCATTAATATTATTTGCTTCTTAATTTCTCGCAGTAGTTCATAAAACTCTTCTGTCTCCTCTTTCCTTCTTTCTTCCGGTGCATAAACATATTAATAATAAATATCCTTTTTCTATTTTGTATCTTACTGTGACTATTTTATGATATCCAACTACATGATCAAATTCTGTTTTTCTATTTCGTATTCAGTTAAACAACCGTACCAAATGATGCTCTCCTTTCTAAATCTACGCCACTGTAAATCACTGTATAATCGTCTTTGTCTTAGGAACCTTTCTGCTTATTTTTCGTTTCGGTTATCATTGGTATATGAACCTGTTTTTCTTTCGTAATATGTATTAGTTCTTCTCCTTAGTGCCCAGACATCGTACATATCTATAGTTTTTCCGACATCCCAAAATCTTTAAATTTTCCGTTTTGATACCAAATTCCCAGTCCGGGTTTCTTCTTTTGGATGGTTTTTAGTATTTGAAATTCCCTGAAAGGGTTACCGACCCGGTTGAAAGTAAAAAGCGACGTTGTTGCCATTTTGGAGCATCTGGACGCACCCTGGGTTTCCCTCGGAGATCCACCTTCCATGTTCTTCCATTCTCCACCGAACAGAAACTGCTCAGCATACGTGTTTGATACTACTGTCCGCTTATGGTCTGTAAATTCAGGTTCGTTCACCCTAAAAACATCGCTGGGAATAAACTCCTCCGTTGTTTATTTTACGTATCTTTATGTATTTATTATGTTTTCTAAACTCGGACAAAAATAGTTGCAGTGTGAAGGGAACAGACGATAAGTACAAGTAGGAGACGTATTAGTTAGTAGTACTCAATTACCAAATATTAATTGATTATTTGATTTTCTACCTTTCCTAGTATTGTTGCTCTCGAAGTACCTGTATTCTCAAACTTTTAGATTGGAGGTACTCCGCAACGCGTCAACTACGAATGTTAGAATGACAATACTGGAAAAAGCAGAAAATAACACCCAAATCAATTGCGATAATCGTAGCGGAAATATAAAATATTGTAAACATTTTTACTAAATATTACTCAAATTTTGAGCCGACTGAAACACTTCAGTCGGTTCAATAGTACATCTAATATAAATCAGCTCTAGTTAATAATTTTTTTTAAATGAATAATTAAAAATTTAAATAAGATTCGAACTTGTGCTTGGAAATATGAAATGAAAATTTAATTAAATTACTAAAGTATTTTTAATGAGAGAAGCGTCTTCAAAGATTGGATGTAGGAATCGTAATAACGCATTTCTACAGTTTAATTAATAGGCACATTTATAGCAGTCGGGGTCAGTGTTGCCAAATGTTGCTTGCTACACAGCAATTACTGAGTAGCAGTTGACCTTCAACGCTCAGTTACCACCCGTAGCTTCTTCTTTCTTCACGAAGGGAGAATCAAAACCCCTAGCATCAACAAAGATTCTTCCAACTTCTAATAGCTTGAAATCATCAGATAGTTAAATATCAAATGGTATTTACTGAAGAAGGTTATATAAACAATGGGATTTTTCGTTATTTTAAATTCATTATAAAGAGAATTCTTTAAAACATTTTTGTAGTGATACCTTATTTCTTTATATATTCTTGTTTTGTTGTTTTTCAATAAACTATTTTTTTTTTTAAATCTTCTCTCCTGCTTAAAAAAGAGATCATTCTGGAAAAAAAGAATTTTTAATTTTAAAAGGACTAAAATGAGTAGCTTAAATCCCACTTACTAGTGTAAGTGGGTTTTAGGATTTTATTTCATTAACACATTTAATTTTTAATATTTTTACACTTATCTACAATAAACACTGACTAAATGAATGAATAAAAATATCGTTAATTTTCAGTTATTAATTTCTTTGATAAATTCTATTACAATCTAATTTACGCCGTTTCAATTTTAATTCAATAAAATTGATTCAAGTATGTTTATAATGTTCAATAAAATTCAACCGTGAAAATTCGCTTTAAACGCTAATTATTTATTAGAATTAGTTGCCATAGTAACAAATAAACAACGTATGAACTGGCTATAGATAAAAATTCAGTTTTTTAAATACTACTTAAGAATAAGGATTTTTTTTTTTAGTTGAGATATTTGGTTTTTAAATTGAAACATAAAAAAGGAAACAAAAATCATTTGCATTAAATATTTTATCCACAAAAAATAATTATTTAGAGAACGTTATTAATTTTATGAAGATTTAAAATGTAATTATTATTCAACATTAAAAACATCTCATGCGGGACCATTACTTCTTTTTAATTTATTAAATGGCCGTTTAACAGAATTTTAGTGGAATTTAAATATAACAAAATTATGTAACATAATGCATTAAAAATAGTTATATAATTTTTTAAAATAAATTATTACTAGAATTAACTGTAAACATATTCTATGAAAATAAATTTTAATGTAATTGTGTAATAAATCAATAAAATCAGACTAAATGTTAATTTAAAACATATGATTTAAGCAGAAGAAAAAAGAATCAATTTTATAAATAAAAATGATTTGTGTGGCTTTTCTTTTACATAAAAATACTTTTTTAACTATTTTGATAAAATCGTTATAGCTTAATAAATTAAACTATGTAATGTCGTATTTTTTTGGTAGTATTTTTATTATTAATTTTAAACAAAGGCGAGAGTAAAATTAATAAAATTTCAAAGATAAATACAGTATTTATAAAAAAAACGAAAAAATTTGTAACTCGAATAACGTTTTTATAATTAATATAATAATCAAGAAATTTAATTAAATATACATTTTTTTTTTTTTTTAAAGATATCTTCGTCAGAGGTTAGTTTCCATCTGAACTTAATTCCAAACGGCAGCAACGCAGCTGGACTGTACTGTACAGCATCGATGTTAAACGAAGATGCCGCCCGGACACCATCGATCAAGGACAACGAAGCCGGTGGTATGATACCAAAAAAACAGAACAGTCTAGTCACTATGTAAGTAACTTATATTTTCTATATAAGTTTATATTTTATTCATATAACTCATATTCATTTTATAACATAAAATTATTTTAAATTATGCAATAATTACGCTTCTCTCATTAAAATGATTGAAAAAAAATCAACTGAATAATTAAAAATATCCTATAATTTTAAAGGATTGATTTTTAATCATAAAAAAATTCCTACAAGTTTTTTTATGTTGTTATATTACTGTATACCAATACAATAGTCCAATTACGATGATTTTTTATTTGTTTAATTTTGTTGAGATGTCCTTTGATGATTCTATTATCGTACTTTAACCAGGAAAGTACGATAATAGGGTTCAAATAACGGTCAAACATGGCATTTTAACAGATGCTAAAAAATTCATTTCATAAAAAAAGATACATCAAATTAGGAATCAGAAAATTGTAATTGCAAGCGTAAGTAGAGAATTATTTTTCTTAACGCACGAGTAATTTCTCTCATAATGAAACGAATATTTAAAGACTTATTTTAATTCAGTATTTATACAGAAGTATTTACACGTGTTTGTATAAAGACAATTATAATTAATAAGACTTAAATTTTTCAATATTGCAAATTAAAAAAAAAATGGACTGCAAATATGACATAATCAAATAGGTCACCATGATGGAATAATAGCGTCTATATTTTTATCCGGAAGGTTCTGAGTTTGAATTCCGGTCAGGCTTTACATTTTTCATATGCTATGAAAATTAATTTAATATCAAGAAAATGTAACTCTGGATTTATTGTTTCTGAAGTAAATAAATAAATAATTTAGTGAAAACACTGAAGAAAATGAGTCAAACCGAATTTTTAAAGTAGAGAAAGTAATAGTTGAAATAAAAAAGTTAATTAAAAAAAAATACAGAAAGAATTAAACAGAAGCTTTTAGTACATTATTCTAATCAACCTAAAAAGATATTTCAGTTATTAAAATCTTTTTTTTTATTTTTTTTTGTGACTGCTATATTTTAATACAAAGTTATTGTAAAGAAAATGATAAAATTCTTCCTCCTAAAAAATTGACGATAGCAATTTAAAATTTTATTTTAAATAAAATTTAATAACTTTTTGTTAAGATTAACAAGATAAATAATGATAAACATAAAGAGGAGTCTTATTTGGTTTTGAGAAAAATTTACTTGAACTTTTCAAATTTAACATTTATAAAACAAAGGCCAGAGTAAATCATTTTTTTTTTTTTGCTTAAAGGAAAATTTCTCTTTGTAGACAAATTATAAATACCTTTATTTATATTTTTGTTGCTATTATTTCATAGAATTAGATTGCTGTAGGTAATGGTATAAAACATGTTATTTTAATATTAACGTATTAATATTACAAAAAAAGTCGGGAAAATTAAGAGGAAAATTTAGATGATTATTTACTGAACAAAAAATACTTCCATATTACGAAAAATCTTTTCACACACACACACACACACACACACACACACACACACACACACACACACACACACACACACACACACACACACACACACACACACACACACACACACACACACACACACACACACACACACACACACTTCTTTTTAAATATAAAAGTAAAGCAGACTAAAAAGGCAGCCAAGCCAATCTCAGTGGCTTAGTGGTAGCGCCTGGGCCTATCATCCGAAGGTACACGGTCGGAATCAGGACCCAGGGTCCGGTCAGGCTTGGCATTTTTCATAGCTAAAAATGTCCATTTTCATATTCCCACGTATAAACTTCTTTGTAAGCTTCAGTGGTGAATTAATTCATCAGATAAAAAAAAAAGTCTGACCGAAAATTAAAGAAAAAAAATTAATACTATTTAATTCAATAAAATTTATTCTTCTCGGTAGGTTTGGTAAAAAAATTTTCTGTTTAGTTGCAAAAAAAAGAAAATAAAAAATGATGATTATAAATAAAATTTGTACAAAATTTAATTTTCAGTAAATTACTGTAAATAAAATCAATAAAATTAACACAATTTAAAAAAAAAAAATTTGATTCTTTATCTTAAGACTCCGTTAGGTACCACCGGGACCACCGTTAGGTATTGCTTCAGAGGATGAGTTCAATGATTTGTAGCGTGTGAAAAATGCCATGCCTGACTGGGATTCGAACCCGGGACCTCCGGATGAAAGGCCGAGACGCCACCGAGGCCGGCAATATTTAAAGATTATTCAAATATAAGCAAGAAGAAGAAGAAAGTATGCAGCCTATTTTTTAGATACATTGAGTTAAAGAAAGATCGCTGTCTAAAAAGGGTCTACGTGTAAAAGTAGGATAAGGCAATTTAATGTAGTCTTTCAGCCGGCCGCCGTGGTGCGAGTGGTAGCGTCTCGGCCTTTCATCTGGAGGTCCCCGGGTTCGAATCCCGGTCAGGGATGACATTTTTCACACGCTACAAATCATTGAACTCATCCTCTGAAGCAATACCTAACGGTGGTCCCGGAGGTTAAAAAAAAGTCTCAACGGATTTAAGAAAATAAATTAATTAAAATAATACAAATGAACCGCGTTGGTTATGAGAGATGTATATATCCATATTTATAAATTAAATTTATTAATTTATTTATAATATAAAGGAGATAAAAATTAACAATAAAGGAAAAAATTAAATGTAATATAATTATTGCGTAAATCTACTATGTAGTTTAAATACTGAATTTTCTCCAATATAATGGGTGCTCAATTTTTTCAAATACAAAAATTTTCTGTGATTATAAGGGCCGAAATAATACCCCCTCTCAAAAAAAAAAAAACTATTACGATCGTTATCCGATTTACCTACGGCCTACGAAATGAAATTATTACGTAGGTTAAATTTTACAGAAAATGTATTACCATTCTTCAAAAAACTTTTGTACTTCTGTGGAAATGAGGTTAAAAAAATTGATTTTCGTGATTTTTTCTACCGTAATATAAAAAAATAAATAAATAAAATTATGAAAAATATTTTACTCTGAATTATTAATTAATCGACTTGTAAAATTAAAAAAAAAATTAATCTATCTATAATTAAAATTATAAAAAAAAAACTTAGATACAGACTCAGATCACTCATACGCATTAGAAAGTAAAGTAATATTTATCTATACTATTATATAAAGAGGAAGAGGGTTTTTATTTATTCGGGATAAACAAAAAAACTACTTGATCAATCGCAATCAAATTTTTACACATGTTTCTTGGGATAATTGAAAAGGTTCTTAGATATATTTCATCTCGAAAAAAAAAATATATATATATATTATTTATATATGTAGTTGGAGATTTACCGGTTGAAGCACAAGCTTCAATGAATTGAATTACTGAACTGTGAACTGTGAGTCGTTATCACTCTGTGAGCTGGGTTTGTATTGAATGATTCGAATTAATAATATTACAAAAATAATAGAATTAAATTTACGTTAAATAAAATAATATTAAAAAAAATGTATTTAACAATAATGGGCTTCCCGTAGGGACTGCGTGTGAGGCTAGAGCGATGAGGTATGCGAACAACTCCTGGGAGGCTAGACCGATCATCACCGTCAACTGGTGACAAACGGAGTGCCCATGGGACACTGTTTAGAGAGGTGCAATGGGTTAAAATGATTTATCATCAGCTGATAACTCGAATACTAAATTAAAAAAAAAAAAAAACAACTAGAGGTAATCATCTTGTATAAAATCACGGGAGGACTGAAACGTTTTATGCTCTTCTGAGATTTTGTTATTGCAATGAAGAAGATTTTGTATCTAAATCATCTTCGATGTACAGTTCAATTCCCGAAGTAGTATTTCATTAATTCATTTAGTTTGATTTCATTAATTAAAAACTGAAATAAAAATAACAAATCAAATTCGATTTTATTTTATATTATAATTTTTTAAAGTTTTTTTGCCGATCTTTGTGCTGGACTGGTAGCATATCTGCCCTTTCATCTTGATTATTCAGGGTTCGAGTCGTGGATCAAGCATGTAATTTCTTCACTCGCTACGAAAAATTCATTTCATTATCATCTAATACTAAACTGTGAATGCCGGTATACTTAGTGGTTGAGGTTAAATGAACGATACATTTCAGAAATTATCGGCCTGAGTCGGTTCAAGGTTATACAGATTATTTGCCTGTCGTACATATCCTCATCTCATTGGGCCGTGAGGTTGATTATTGCCCACAACTTGAAAGATTACAACGTATACATAAGGTATAAAGAATTATAAAAAATATCCATGGATATGTGTTACAGGGTGCCAGCCAGGATAAAACAGAATAGATGTATAGAAAAAAAAGAGAAAGAGAGAATGAGAGAGAGGATGTAATTGCTGTTAGGCTTCCTCTTCTTCAAGTCAATTATAAACATTCAACACACATCTATTCATTGTTCCGAGCGAATAAGCTGTAGACATTTAATGGAGTAAAAGAAATTCAATTCTGGCAAACTTTGTTTATTATTTTTTAATCTGGCGCCTGTTTCAAAAAGTCAAAATTAAAAAAGAGAATTACTTTTAACTATTATTTTTATGGCATCACAGTTCAAGAACTGTGCTGCAGGAAGGAAAGTATGGTAATCAAACAAAAATGGGGTATGGGTTTTGCATTTCTTGACGTTTCATGATCCAGGAACCCCAAAAAACAAAATAAGTTACGATCGTACGTATATACGTCTGTTGGCCTGCTTGAAACTTAATAAATTTTGTTTGTATAAACCGATTTTGATGAAATTTTGTACAGAAGTTCGGGTATACGGGGCAATTTGTTGTCGCATGATGGGTATCTTCTTCCTCTGCGGGGTCAGGATGATAAAATTTGGGCTTAATATTTCCCGGAGGTGGGGGTGGGTTTTTATAAAATTTTGCTAAATTTTATAAAAATTTAGCAAATATAACCCCACTTTATATTAAGCTCACTACATGCTTATTTTACCATAAAAAAAAAAGTTGCCCCAAAATTTTCCCCCTTTCCAAAATTCTAGAAAAGCTGTCTTTTTATTTATTGTATATTTTTTAACCGATATTTTTTTATGTCTTTCTTGGAATAGTAGTAGTGCAAGTGACTCCAATAAATACTTCGGGGACAATATTGTGAGTGGAGGAACCGATCAAAGTTTAAAAATAACGATTGTTTGATTTTTTAAAACTTTATTGGTTTATTTTCATATCTTACTATTTTTCCACTATATAAGAATAAATAACCAATGCCAGGAAAGTATTACAACTTTGTTGTCAGCGTTTTTTCAGTAGGAAGGGGGGTCATTATTTATATTTTAAATTACGTCAAGATAAATCCATTATGAAAGTTTTGTAACTGTCATAAGTAAATAAACAAACTTAAAAATATGAAGGTAAATTGACCCATTTACTTGTTATGAATTAAAAGTTATCTGTATAACTTCCTTGTACACCTATTAAAAATTACATATACACTTTTTTTACAATCAGAGGTTAATAATTAATTATAAAACAATAAATTTAAATTTAAAAAAAAAAGGTAAAAAAAAAAAATAGTTAAAAAAGTTAAAAATAGTTTTTACAATCAGAGGCTAATAATAATGAATAAATCAATATATTTAAATTAAAAAAAAAAGTGAAAAAAGGAAATGAAGTCTGATTCGAACCGATGTGCCTTCCTCTTTTAAGATCCAAATATTTCATTAATTAAAATTTTATTTGGCTATAACTCTGGAACCGATGAAAATAAGTACTACTTTTATCGTTGAAAAGCTCTCAATGATGGCTGATTACTGCAATTAAGAAAAAGTCCAAAATCCAAAAACCTTTTTTTGATTTTGGACACTTTTGGTCCAGTCGGTTACAATCAAAAGGGGAGGTGCATAACTAGATATTACAACAGTCCTAAATCCAAAATTTCAACATCCTACGGCTAATTGTTTTTGGGTTATGCGAGATGTACGTACAGACGTCACGCCGAAACTAATATAAATGGATTCAGGGATGGTCAAAATGGATACTTCCGTTGAAATCTGAAAACCGAAATTTTTCGCGATCACAATACTTCCTTTACTTCGTACAAGGAAGTAATTAATTTATAATTTTTTCGTTAAATTTTATTTTATTATGACATAATCCTAAAAAAAATATATATATGTATATAATTTTCCATAATACTAATGCTTATTGGAAGATCATCGTATTTGAAATTTTTTTATCTATTATTAAAGGATGTGGTAGGCATATTGATCCCACTTTAGTCGAATCTTGCAATGAGACGAATGACCGGTGTCATTGACCTCTACTATTATCGGGAGCGGGGATCCCACTCATCCTATCTCTGCTCGTTCAGATGGAGTTCGGGTTTGGGTGGGTGAGGTGTGGTGGATTGTACGTTACGCTGGCGCGGTACGATCGGTGTGCGGCAAGCTGGGATATATATATATTTATGCATGTGTGCAACTGCTGAAGGTTGCCACCCGGTGACGCAGAATCACAACCCCCCTCCCACACCAGAATAAAATATCTAAAGTTCGCCGACCGCGCTACGGTTTCCGTAGACATTACCAGACAATCTGCCCTGCTGGGTTCACTGACCTTTCTCACTATAAAAAATAAAAAGATGCAGTTTCATTTAACTTTTCTTTCTCATAAAAAATTAAAACCGAACAATTTAAATTAACGGATCATCCGTTTCCAGAGATACTCGTTAATTTCGAAAGAGAATTGCTCACATAAAACAAACCTCGTATTCAGACGTGTTACTTTTTAAAAAGAAAAGAATGTGGCTGAATTTGTATAGTATCTGAGTATATATTAAAATATTCCACCTTCATCTTCAAGAGATGAAAATTATTTTTAGTCTTACAACCTTTCTTCTTTCTTATTCATATTTTAATAATCTGAGAGATAAAGCGCACTCTTTAATTTCGTCTAACCCATCCACTTTTTTTTTCATTTCCATTAGAATTCAAATTAACATAACAAATTTCATGATTTTGTAAATAAAGCTTTTCCTTTATAAATAAAGGAAGATACACCAGCACACGTACATATTAGAATTTTTTAAGCAATATTATAATTTTTTTTTAAATTTGCAATTCCAAAACGTCGGAAAAACAAATATAGGGGTGAGGGAAGGTAATAATTTTATTGAGAACAATAAATACAATTATAAATTTATCTTCTATATCTTAATTTATTGGCAGTAATGATGCATTATTGCTATTTATATTTATAAATATAATTAGTCCTATTGTGGTTTTGAATATATATATATATATATATATATATATATATATATATATATATATATATATATATATACATGAAGGATATCTATAAAGTAAAGACCGCTGGAAAATTTCTCTCCTTCACATTGCCAAACCTGTGTCGTTCATGGCCAAACTAGTAATGTAAACACATTAGTGTGCATAGTTTGCGACAGCTTACAGACAGCAATGCGGTGTATATCTGCATTGTAGTATCTTTAATTACGTGTGAGTTATTACGTTATAAAATGAATAGGAAAATTGATGTTGCCGCCGACTGCGAAATACGTGGAGTCATACGTTTTTTAAACCATCAAAACATTAAGCCGGCTGAAATTCATAGGAAGTTGGTTGCTGTGTGTGGTGATAATGCAATGAATAAAAGAAACGTCCGAAAATGGTGTGAAAGGTTTAGAAATAACAGAATTAATGTGCACGATGAAGAACGTTCGGGGAAGCCTTCGATAATCACCGAGGACCGGTTGATTCGCGTTGATGATGAAATCATCGATGAAGATCGTCGCTCAACGATTCCCGACCTGGCCCTTCTCTTTCTTGATGTTTCAAGAGCTGTTATCGGTCGCATTGTTCATGACCGTTTAGGCTTCAGAAAGGTTTGTGCACGTCTTAACGGAACGTCACAAAAAATCCGAATGGGATCTGCTTTGGAATTTTTTATGCGCTAAACAGAAAAAGGTGGTGAGTTCCTTAATTCAATTTTTACCGGCGATGAAACACGGATTTCGTGTTACACGCCAGAGAGAAAATGGCAGTCAAGTGAATGGCGTCATTCTCAATCATCAACCGGACCGACAAAGGTCAAACCGCAACAATTTGGACGCAAACTGATGACCACAATTTTTTGGGAACGGTTTGGCATACTGTTGATCGACTTCATACCACGTGGAACGACTATAAATGCAGAAGTATACTGCGAACCTCTACGTAAGTTACGGCGCGCCATTCAAAATCGGCGACGTGGGCGGCTGACCGACGGGTCGTCCTTCAGCACGATAATGCACGTCTACATGTTGCGGGTCCGACACGTGATTTACTGAGAACATTTGGATGGGAAATTTACGATCACCCTCCATACAATCCGGACTTAACTGCTTCTGATTTTCATTTGTTTGGGAAATTGAAAGAAGTTTTGAGCGGTAAGCAATTCGCGGGTGACGATGAACTTAAAAATGCTGTTAATCAGTGGCTAAATGGACTGGCGGCAGAAGAACACGACGAGGGTATATTAAAACACTGGTGTATCGCTACGATAAAAATCTTAATTTATGTGGCGATTATATAGAGAAGTAGTATATGGTATGTAGTTTAAGAGAAATAAAAAATATTTATAAAGTTTTCAGAATAGATTTTTTTTTACAATGAAACGGTCTTTACTTCAGAGATAACCTATAGTATATCATGAAGTTTTATAACGGGCGACTAGGTTAGACACATTAATGTTGTTTGAATAATTAATATTAATCCTAATGAAATTGGGTGTTTTAATATTGGTGATATGAGGGTGTTTATTAAAATTATCTATTCAATTGAAATTATCTATTTAAGTATTTTAATTTTTTACAAATTTATTTCTTTGGGTTCATAATTTGTAAAAAAATGTAAATAGTATACATAACGTCACGAGTAGATTGGTGATGTGAAATTTCATTAATAAATGAAAGAAATTACCCCAATATTTGCATGGAAGATTTAAAGGAAACCGTTTGAAAAACGTCGTCCATTATAACAAAATAAACAAAAAATAAACAACAAAAAAGTAAAATCTACAAAAATAATTATCGATGTAAATAGATGAAAATCAGTGTAGATTCAGATAAGGTATTGAAAAATGTGTTGAAAAAATTATGACAATAAAATGAATTTTAGATTGAATTTATAAAACAAATAGAAAAATAGAAAAACTCGTGGATTTCAGAACAGACGATTCTGTTAATCGGTAGATTTTATTTAAAGTTTTAAAAAATTATAAAAGTAATAAAAAAACTTTTAAAATTAATTAAAGAAATATTAACAAACATACTTTCAAGAGTAAAATTTACGGGAGAAATCTCAAAACCTTTCTGGATAAAAATCTGATAAAAACAATGAGATGGATTATTTTAATTTCTCTTTAACGCAGTTTTACATAAAAGTATGAAAATTTGACGATCAAAATTGAATGAAAGTAAATACATTTTTAAATTAGGGCTGAAAAATACAGTATTGATATCAATTTTGGCCTTTTCAGATGATCTTTTAGCAAAAAACGAAAATGAGATTAATATTTTAAAAGAAAATGAAGAGGAAACAGGATTAAAAATATCAAAAAAATTATATTCTTCAAAATAATTATAGGCATTCAACATATCGTGGGAACAGACTGTAGATATATAATTCTGTCAATAAATAAAAAAATGAGTTGTCCTTTAAATTTCGATTTTTTAGTATCAGCTCCAAATTAAGGTTTAGCAAATTGTGGTGGTTAGTTGTTTTTAATTTGACGCCCATTTCAAAACGTCGAAATTTAAAAAAAATATTGAAAGTTGATTTTATTTTATTATTAAAAATTTTTATTGCCGATCTCTATAATGGAATGATAGCGTATCTGCCTTTCATCCGTAGCTTCCTGGGTTTGAGTCCCAGTCAAACATGGAATTTTTCCATACGCTAAATAAAATTCATTTCATTATCATCCATCGTCAGCTGTTACAGGTTGGCAGCCAGAACAAAACGGAATATAGAGGAGTTAATTGCTGGTGTTGCTTTTTCTCCAAGTCAGTAGTTATAGTTTAACACATTTTTTCATTGTTCCGAGGGAACAGATTATAATGCGAAGTTATCTAGTATCTCTGTTTATACGAACGTATAATTTTTTGTTTTAAAATAAATTTTTTCTCAAGTTATTTGAGACAAAAATTTACTTAAACTATCTCTTTTTATTTCCTTGTACGAAGGAAAGGAAGTATTGTGATCGCGAAAAATTTCAGATTTCAACGGAAATATCTATTACTAACTTCTAATATTTTTTCGAACTTCTTTTTTTACTGTGATTTTTAAATTATTATTTATTGTAAATTTTTTTTACAGAGGTTAATAAGTATTAATAAATCAATACAATTAAATTTTTTAAAAAATATGTTAGAAATGAAGTCGGATTCGAACCGACGTGCCTTCCCCTTGTAAGATTCAAATATTTCATTAATTAAAATTTTATTTAGCTATAACTCTGGAACAGGTTTTTTTTTACCGAAGGCAATAATTTATTGTTGTCATACATTCTTAACTACAACAATGGTGTACGTAACAGGTTACTTTATCCTAAACTAGGATAAACATTAATATTTTGCTCCTTATTTATTATCAGTTGCCCTATTTTAAACTGGAAATGTTTATCTGTACCTATTTTTTGAGCGTAATTGCTTTATAACTTTAACATTTAAAATTTTTTACAATCATTGTTACAAATCATATAATAAAATTAAAAAAAAAGTTTAATCTGACTATCTAAAACGATCTGGTTCGTCTGGATACAAATCCTTATTTATTTTCTAAAAGGAACTTTGGTCAAAATAAAAAGAAAAAATATACATATATAAAATTTGGAAATTTTTCGAGTTAATTTTGTTTAATCTTTGTCTTTAAAACATTTTAGCTAAGTTTATTGCTACGGTTTACTAAAACTAGAGAGAGATTTTCAAGTGAAATAATTTTTGTTTAATGATTTATTCACAGAAATTACCTGTAGCAAATGAATTTTAAGGATCACCATTATGTCATATCTTCATAACCATCTGTCCTTAGGTCCCTTCAATTTCCGTCTCCATTCTGTTCTATTTCCGGAAGACTTTTGAGTTTTCACATTTTAATTGTTTAAACTTCTTTGATCGTTTTATTACTGCTGTAATCAATCCTTCCATTCTCATGATATGTCCCACCCAAATACCTTTTCTATTTTGACTTTGTTCTGATTCTCGTTCACTCTTCTTATAACCTTTTAATTTTTCTTTTCATCCGTTTAATTTTTACCTAACACTTAGATGAGTTGAATGTCTATAACTGACTTGAAGGAGAGAAATTCCAATAGTAATTAACTCCTCTATATTCCGTTTTATTCTGGCTGCCAACCTGTAACAGCTGACGATGGATGATAATGAAATGATTTTTTTTTGTAGCGTGTGAAAAAATGCCGTGCCTGTTGATCGAGACTAGAACCCAGAACTTCCGGATGAAAGGAGGAACACGTTATCACTGCACTATGAAGATCGGTAGTAAAAATTAAATAATAAAATAAAATCTACTTAAAAGCTCACAAATTAGGACTATAGTTCTGTACTTAATATTTTAACTTGTTACTGTTGGTGCCGACTTCTGAACATCAAAATTTAAATCGAATATTAGTTTCATTTAATCAAATTACGACTAACTGAATAAATGAATACTACTTCCGGGAATTGAACTCTAGACCGGCTAATTTAAAAAAAAATTTCCTGAATACTATAAAAAGTCTTAAAGAAGAGCATAAAACATTTAGTGATTTATCATCAACCAATCCTTCCGTTTTTTACGCAAGATTACTTCTACTTATTTTTTATACGACTACCCAAAAAGGAGTGTAATGCATTTAGGGTGTATTTATGTATGTTTATTCCACCTTAGCAGCTCAACGGCTGAACAGATTTAGATGTATACCTCGCATTGGAATCCTTACGTTACCGGGAGTGTCATAGGCTATATAAATATGTATATGTTTAAATAAATTTAAAAAAAATATATTATATAAAAAATTGCCACTCGCACGTTCTTTAATTATCTTATATTAGTAATTACTAATGTAGGATAATTAGTAAGTAATTAACTAACAAATAGATAGAAAATTAGACAACCTATGATGAAGAACAATGTTTTTCAGCTGTTTTTTGACAGTCGTGTTTCCTAATGTTTAACAAATCCAAAACTTGTTTTATTTATTATTCTAGTTATCAGCCGATTAAAAATAATTTAAAATTCTATAATTTTTAAAAGAACATACCAAATTAAAATAATATTTCTTTAATTAGTATATTTAAAAAAATACCTTTATTTATAATCGCATCAAAAATTAAAGCCATTAGCTATTTATCAGTGTAATGTAACTGTACCAGTAAATTTGTAGTCTTAAACAAACTCAGGTCGACTTTACCTGAGACGTGTGGTTAATTGAAAACCCAATCACCAAAAGAACACCGGTATCCACGATCTAGTATTCAAATCCGAATATAAAAGTAACTGTCTTTACTAGGACTTGAACGCTTGAACTCTCGACTATCAAATCAGCTGATTTGGGAAAACGCGTTCACCACTAGACCGACTCGGTGGGTTTAGTTCGTATAATCTATATATCGCTTCCTCACCTGCAAAGTAATTCTGCAGGTATTCCGTCTATTCCAGGAGCATTTATGCCATTCATATCTTTGAATGGCAGGAAGGTTTAAGGATTTGAACCTGAGAACATCGACTTCGAAATCAGTTGATTTACGACGACGAGTTTACCAAGAAACCAACATTAAATTATTGTTTGTAATTCGTAATAAGTTTATTTCATTGTTTTTTAAAAACAGTTTTAGCTAAAGAATTTAATATTATTTTAGCTAGTAATGCATATAAACGATACAGTCTATATGTTAAGTGTTGTCTTCAATTTTAATAATAGATTATTTCTTTTATTTACAGGCTGATAATTACTAATTCAGATTAAAATGTTTTTCATAATTTAGTTATTTATTTATTTTTTTAATATTACGGAAGAAAAAATTACAAAAATCATTTATTTTTAACCTTAATTTCATAGAAACCTTTTGTAGAATGGTGATATATTTTCTGTAAAATTTAATCTACGCAATAATTTCATTTCGTAGCCCATAGGTAAATCGGGTAACGATCGTAACACTTTTTTTGGGGGGGGGGATTATTTCGGATTATTTATTTTATATTCATTGAGTTTTTCTTATATCAACTAAAAAAAAATTATTTTTACCAAACCTAATGAGAAAATAGTAATTTTTATTGGACTTTCTGAGTTTTATAAATAACATAATTATACTATATAATTTTGGAGAAAATATTTCGACTTTCAAAACTTTTCACCTTCTTTTTTTTTGTTTAGCCTCCGGAACCACCGTAAGGTATTACTTCAGAGAATGATATGTATGAATGTAAATGAAGTGTAGTCTTATACAGTCTCAGGCTGACCATTCCTGAGATGTGTGGTTAATTGAAACCCAACCACCAAAGAACACCGGTATCCACGGATCTAGTATTCAATTCCGTATAAAAGTAATTGCCTTTACAAGGATTTGAACTTTAGAACTCTCGACTTCGAAATCAGCTGATTTTCGATGACGAGTTCACTGGAAAATAGTTCATTTACGGAGTCATATTTACAAGAAGTTTTTTTATTTAACCAGTAGAAACAATTCTACAAATATTCGTTTCCCGTATGAAAAATCTGTACAAGTAATACATAATTAAAATGTTCTAAGAAATTATTTTTAAATGCATAACGTTTATAATTAATTATAAAAATATAAGAAGAACTAGTTTATATAATTTTATCAGCCTAATGATTAGATTAACCTATTATTTATTACTATCAGCTTCAATACAAAGCCTAAGTAGAATTAAAAAATTGTACATGTCAATACTTACAGGACTTATGCGAATGAACTTAAAAAAATTTATAAAAAAATATTGGAGAAATATAAATAAAATTATACATTAAAGGACTTAAAATAAATAAAATTATACATTAAAGGACTTAAAATTAATTCTTAATTTAAGATTACTGTATGAAACCTTACCAGGAAGCGTTCAGGTTTGAATCCTAGTCATGTATACTCCTAACACAGCATAAAAATTTCTATGGGATACTACTTCTCAAATATTGGTGTCAGGAAGGGCATCTGACCGCAAATTTACTGAAAATTCCACGTGTCAAACTCCCAGGAAAAATTAAAAATGGTAGAAAAAATTAGGATATGAAACAGATTCGTTACCTTAAACCAAAATTCTAAATTAATACTCTTTTTTACACCATGGTGATTCTTAACAAACATACATATCAGTTTTTTATTCACGAATAATAAATTTTAATAAAACTTACTGAATAAACTGTATTACAATGTAGGCTGTCTTAAAATAAAAGAAAAAAATATATTCGTCAGTGAATCTACTACAGTTTTTCAATGAAATTCATTTTTCAACATTTATGTGAAAAACGAGAAAGATTAAATTGATTTGTTGAACTTTAAACAAAGTAGAATGCGGAAAGACAATACGTAATTTTTTCATAAAATTTAGTCCTAATAAAATGAGTTAGCGTTTTTTACTACGATCATATTATTCTACGAACTTCCACAAACTTGTCCCATTTCTCGTATTGTAAATTATTTCAGTCTAAATTAATTTATAACATTTAGAAGCCAAAATTGTTATTTTGTTAATAATAATGAAGGAAATCCTAATTAATTGTAAATCTTTAAAACTGCTGTGATTTATTTATTCATGTAACTGGAAGTTTGTAAAATCCATCCAAGAAACATAACCAAAAAAGAAATTGTCGAATTCGAAGACTATTATAAACTGATACAATAGTTATATAATATAAATAATTAATATTTTTAACTTTTTATAACATAAAAACTGAAAAAGGCAAAGAAAATAATCTAAATGCAGTACAACTGTCATAAAGTAAACTTGTCATTCCATAATAATCGTTTCAGTCTACAGGGTTATTTTGATTAAATAAAACATTTTTGTAATGTTTAATAACTATTTACTATACATAAACTGTACGTTTACTATACATAAACTGTTTACATAATGAATGATTTGTCGTTTAACGTCGTAACAGCTAAGTAAAAAATATAATTTAATTTAGTTATTCACATTCAACGCGCTCAAATAATAAAAATTTATACAGTTAAAATAAATTAGAAAAATAATAAATTACCTGCTAAATGGAAATCAAAGATAAGCAGTTCAATAAACGGCAACTGTCACGGCTTGCCACAGCCAGGTGTACGGCTGTTTGTGCAACTCGCAACTGAACTGAACATGAACAGCAGAAGAAAATGAGGGAGCTCAGGAGCGCATATAACTCTTACATACATACATACACACAGCCTCACACATACATAGCACGCGCGCACACACAAACATACACACAGTCAAAACAGTAATAGGTATACGGGGTGGGGCGTAAACTGACGACTTGAGGTCAATGACCTATCGTGGGCTTGCGTATTAACATTTTCAAAAGCATTCAATTCCGTAACTAAAATTCACGGCCCGTTTACAGCGGATAGTTTATTCCGTTAAAAAAATCTCTTAAAATTATTTTACAATAGTACTAAATTAATTTATTGAAAAAGTATTATTAATAAATTAAAAAAAGGATGTCTGTCAATAATAGATTAATTTTTTTAGCTCACAAATTCTTTTAAGATCGAGGATCGACACAAACGGCATCGACTGTCAACACAACACTGAATGAACTGAACAGCAAGCAAGGACATTGACCTCAGTTGCTATGACAACGGCTTCCCCACACCATTACGGTGCGCTTTGCTAAACTATACTGCGGTGAAGTAGTTTTAAGCCGATAGGCCATACACAATGGGTGCGATCTAAATTATTATTTGTAAAATGTTATATACATATATATTTTTTTTCAGATCTATTTATTTTATACAAAGTATAGGTTTCCCAGACTTATACCAATAATGCATTGATGATGTATTTACTCGTTCGTTGTTGGACAGTAACGGGAAAGAATAAAACCAAATCATAATCTGCCAATGAAATTAAAAAATTGTAAAGGATTCTTGAGAAACCCTTCATTGCGTAATTAGTACAATTTTATATAATCATGAGGACTCTTCATTTACAGAGGATTAGTATATGTATATTAAACAGAAGACAAAATCAAGTTGTAACTTTTTTTTCTTTTTTAAGCTTTCTTTTACTGTGTTTATTATATACAAATGGTTTTCATTATTTCTATACTTTTTTCAATCTTGTTTCTCTATAAATTAATTAAGATCCAATAAACTAATATGATTTATTAATTAACAGCTGTAGAAATAAATAAAAAAAAACGTGAAAAATAAATAAAAACTGCATAATTTCATACAGACAAAATCAAAATCATTAGTTAATGTATAACATCTCATAATATCTCTTATATTCTCTACTGAGTTTAGACAATGAATATATTACATTTTTTCTCGATAGAAAGGATACATTAATTTGTTTCTTACACTAACTGTTCTAGTCTTTCTTATGATCGAGATGTACGTTATACATCGTAAGTATAAGAGACATCAGTGAGTTTCTTTCACTGAGAGTAATGATGTTCATTATACAGAATAGAATGAAGATGTCACTTGTAGAAATGAATATCATCTGCATTTCAATGACCTTGACATGCTGATATATAAATATTTGACTCGATGAAGAAGGCAACGGAGCTCTAAATCACTCTTCACTTACTCTAGGTAGCCTGACACAGGATGCCTGTTATTCTTGAGGGAGTAACTTTTTATTTATGTCAGATTGCCTACAACCTTTATGAGTATGGTACTTAATATACGGTAGCTCTTATGAAAGGATACAAAACAAAGTCATCGACAAAATTAAGGTGTACACAGCATATAACCGATGACATATTGATAACCAACGTCTGTACTAAGTTAACTGTAAAAGAAACCATTAATATGTTACAACAATAAACGATGTTTAAAAAAGTATGTAATTAAAAAATATGAATGAAATAATAACCCAAAGACGTATCACCACATTAAAATAAAATATACGTCGCTTAATTTAATGACATCTTTTACTTCTTTACATTATTTTATACTTAAAATTCCTTATCTCTTCTATATTTTTGTGGAATCATTAGGTTGTAAGTGAATGTAGCTTACTAAACAAACAGATGAGTTTTAGTTTTTCCAGTGATTTATATTTTAGTTTTAACGGTAGTATAAATTACGTAATTTTTCTATTCTGTTTATCTGATGAATTAAATTCAGAAGAAATATTTTAAAATTTAATTAGTATATTGCACGAATGATCATTTATAAGTTATTTGTTAATTAATTTACATCCTTTGTCGTAAATTTATAACGTACTCGTAGATCAGTTTTACTCTAGGTACTGTTTATTTTTCATCCGGAGGTCCCGGGTTCGAATCCCGGTCAGGCATGGCATTTTCACACACGCTACAAATCATTCATCTCATCCTCTGAAGTGGTACTTAACGGTGGTCCCAGAGGTTAAACAAAAAAAAAGTTCTGTTTATTAGAATTGTAATAAGAAACTAACAATGAAAGGTATGAAAAAATCAAGTAACGGGTACCGTATCAGTATATATCGATTTGTACACTTTCCTCAACCAAAATCAAGGGCTTAATCGTTATGCTATCGCACAATGATTAAATAAATACACAAATCGGAAACAGAATATAAAATCTATTTCAAGAAGAAACGGAATAAATTTCAATATCTACAAATGAAAATAAACAATAAATTGCGTTTAAATATTGGTCTGGAATTATTTCGTTTTCGAGTTAAAGTTGGCGAAATATTTCATTCTACTCCCAAAAGTAAAATGAAATTTTTGGAATTTAGATTAATGGATAAATTTGATAGTTTCGATCGTTTTTTGATCTTAAAAATTAAATAAAACACCCATAAAATTTTGCATTTAATAATTTTTGAAGAAAAATATTATTAAACACAAAAACGGTGTGTTGTAACTATACAATTTCTTAGTTTTGAGTTCTGAAATGAAATAATTTCATTAATTTATTAGTAAAAAAAAATGTTAGAATAAAATTTCTAGAGAATTTAATTCTGAGAAAATTTTTCTAACGTTAACCGAACATAAAACATAATTTAATAAAATTTGAATTATATTAAAAACAAAACAGTTTAAAATCGGTGACTATCATTTTTTAAAAATCAGGGCGAAATCTTTCGCAAGCTATAATTTTAAAATATGTTAATGCGGATATTTATCTTTATTTTGATTTAAATAATATGTCCTGAAGTTGCTAATATGTTTTGAGACATTTTGTACGTAGAATTAAGTATTCCAGAATCTAAATAACGTGATTAACTTGACAAAATGTACTTTTATTTTTTTTTAAAGCTTTTCAATATGGAATACTATGGTGGGAACTTCATTACTGGCGATGCCATGGGGTATGGAGCGTTCAGGATTACCTGCAGGTTTTATTATAGCCGTAATTATGGGCGGTATATGTCTTTATACGGCTTACTGCAACATTGATGCGCATAAACAACACGGTAAGTAATATATAGAACCGATAAATCACGTCAATCTTTTAGGGAAGGGACGTATACAATGATATTATTAAATTTTTTTATGTAAAATAAAATGACAAAACAGGACATGTTAAATGTTTATTTCAGACATGGAACATGATTATCATCAGAAATATTTATTTAAAAAGAATACAAACTTAATTTTATTTATTTATTTTATTTCGTTTAGAGTATTTTTAAGGCGACTAAAAGATATAACAGAAAACTTCTATTGTAACATTCTTAGAATCCAACTAAAAATAACAACTAAACAAGAAAATTTTAATTAAGTTAAAAATATTTTAATGCGTATTACTATAGTAAATAATAATTGAAATAACAGCCTTTGCCTGTTGTTTGAACTGTTTATTTTTAGTTGGTACAATCCGTCTTGAAATATAGATTGTAATATGGTGGTGGTAGAGGGAGCGAGGAACTGCCTTCTTTCCTTCTGGTTTAATTCCGTTAAATAAAATATATAACTGTATATTAAAGAGTAATATCTACTCTTTAAGCCAAATACAATTCATCGTTTTAGATCACTCTTTAAAGGATTTTGATACTTGATTTTAAAGAATTATCATAAAAGCTATCTTGATGAAGTCGATTAAAATCGATAGAATTCTTGACTCAAAAACTACACGTATGGAGGCTCGCTCATTAGTTGAACTTAAAAAAATTACTACGTCTACACTGCGAAATTTTGATTTTATGATTCCAAAATTCTTCAATAATAATGTGCAATTTAAAATAAGAGAAAAATAATTGAATAAATCATTTAAATCTTTATTAAAGATTTACCTTTTAGATTTAAAATTTAAATTTGCGTCTTTCTTTGATATTATTAAATCTTTTTTACTTGGGAATGATAAACAAGTAATGCATTGATATGTACGGGAGGACTGCTTAGATAAATTAAATAACTGAAAGTTAAGTAAAAAAAATATTGAAATTTTATTTTTGAAAAATTGTTTAAATTTGTTTTAATTTGGAAATAGATAATTGAATTGTAATACATGTAAAATAACGAAAAAACTAAAAATTCGCAATCTCCAGATTTAAAAGAAATTAAAGCGATAATTAAATCTTTAAAGAATAATAAAACTTGTGGAGAGGATTGTTTAGTAGCAGAAGCTAAAATATGCGAGCGATGAATTTAGGCTCCAAATTTGAAACCATTCTAAAAGAAATTTGGGAAAAAGAGAAAATCCAGATTGAATGGAAAAACAGGTTAATACATCCGCTCCATAAAACAAGAAATAAAACAGATATTAATAATTACAGAGAAATCTCAATTTTACCGGTTCCGTGTAAAATTCTGTCCAAAGCCTTGCTAAACAGACTACAGCCGATAATAGAGAAAGAGATCGGCGAATACCGAGGAGGATTTAGACCCGGAAAAAGTTGCGTGGACCAAACATTTATTTTAAACAGATTTTACAGTACAAGAAAATTATAAACCCAAAATTAATTACGATATTTATAGATTTTCAAAAAGCCTACGATTCCACACATCGCGAGTTTTTATTTAAAATAGACACGAAAACGATTAACATTGTTAAAAAATCATTTACAAACACAAAATCCAAAGTTAAATTTCTTGGAGACCTTTCTGAACCGTTTGAAATAAAAACAGGCGTCAGACAAGGGGACGAACTTTCTCCGATCCTCTTTAACTTCATTCTAGAAAAAGTAATTAGAGAATGAAAAAAGAACTCGAAAAAGTAAATATTGTAGAAAGTGTTAGAGCGGGATGTAAAAACAAATATAAATACGAGGGTAAGTCGATTATTATCCGCGATTTATTTATATTTTTGTTTATGTTGGTAGTACTGTCGTGTTGCGTAGATGACGCATGCGTGGTTTAATTTTTGTTATTTTAGTGCAGGTTTGATACTGCTAGGTTAGTTCCATTATCGCCGCCCTGCCGTTAATCATGGCTGCTCCGTTTTCTGTTTGCACCAAAGAAGAGCAACATTCAGCGATCCGTTTTTTGTGGTCGGAAGGTGTATCGGCGGCCGAAATTCATCGAAGACTTTCGGTACAGTACGGGAACAGTGTGTTGCCGCAACGGAGTGTCAACGAATGAACTGAAAAATTCAAAAAAGGTCGCATAAGTTTTACGCACGACGAAGGAGCCGGACGACCGTTTACCGCCAGAAATGAGGAAAACATTGAGCGTGCACGTGACATGGTTTTCTCAGACAAACGAGTAACTATCGATGAAGTGGCACATCGTCTGCAAATTAGTCACGGTTCTGCCTACGAAATCATCCGCAACAGATTTGGGTTTCATAAAGTTTGTGTAAGATGGGTCCCAAACAACTCGCACGGTTGAATAAACAAACGCGCTTGGACATCTGCCAAAAACATTTGGATCGCTATATTAACGAACGGGACATCTTCTCAGACAGAATCGTCACCGGTGACGAAAGACGGATCCATCATTACGAGCCGGAGAGTAAACGGCAGAATATGGAATGGAAACATCCAAATTCGCCCTGCAAAAAAAATTCAAGATTCAACCAACCGCAGGAAAACTGATGCTTACGGTTTTTTGGGACTCACAAGATCCAGTACTGGAACATTATGAGGAAAGGGGACGACAATAAACAGTGCGCGTTACAGTGAGATGCTTACTGCCAAGCTGAAACCTGCAATTCGAAGCAAACGCCGAGGACTGCTGTCGAAAGGTGTTGTGTTGTCGCACGACAATGCACGTCCGCATACTGCTGCCCACACTGCTGAAACGCTCCAGAAACTCAACTTTGAAGTACCGGCTCGTCCTCCGTATAGTCTTGATCTTGCCCCTTCTTACTACTACTTGTTTGGACCAGTCAAAGAGGCATTAAGGGGCTGTCGATTTACCTCGGACGAAACAGTGAAAGAAGCGGTGCATTTCTGGCTCGCAGCTCAACCGAAAACGTCTTTTATGAGGGCATCAAGAAGCTTGTGCAACGATGGACCAATTGCGTTGAAATGCAAGGGGACTATGTTGACAAATGATGTACATGTAAGTTTCCTATTTGTATTCCAATAAAATTTATAACTACATTCCGGATAATAATTGAGTTACCCTCGTACAACCGTATAGCCTTCGTGATATCTGCAAAAGACATGGATGAGGCTCAAATTAAATTTCAGAAATTAAGCGAATGTGATAATAAAATAGGCTTACAAATTTCTTTCGAAAAACAAAATTGTTCTCAGACGATAAAAAATAAATTAATTAAAAACACTAAAAATTATCGAAAATCAGATAATTAGAGTATTAAAATTTAAATATTTTAGAGAAGCAATAATGCCAAACGTTCTAGAAAAGGAAGTGCTAAAAGAGCGAACGCAGAAAATGGGGTTAGCGTTTAACACGAAATTTATATAATAAAAATCGCTTTCACATAATGCTAAACTCCGATATTACAAAACAGTTATTCTTCCGGAGGCGTTATTTTGCGCTGTTTGCAAAAATTTTCGAATTAAGATCTTTTTAAAATAGAAAAAAAAAGTTAAGAAACATATACGGATCCGATTACCAGAACGGAATTTATAAACTAAAAAGTGAAACAAAATTTATAAAAATACAGAACAAATAAAATACAGCATCCTGACAAGATTACAATTTTATGGGTATGTATACAGAATGAGCGAAAACAGAATAACAAAACAAATATTTAACTTTTATAACAGCAGAATTATTAAAACTAGCCGGTTTAAAAAAATAGAAAACGATCTTAAAATTTTAAACATCCCAAAGAAACCTGCTTAAATAGACAGTAATTTAGAAAATTATTCACAGAATCTAAGTTTCCAGGGAAGGATAAGAGTATTGGAATTAAGTGGACCGAGGAAGAAATACAATAAAAATGTGGAAAAAAATATTGGGAAAACAAAAGAGGTTCCAAACTATTATACAGATATGATCCTTAGTGGTTCAGGCGAGCAAAAAAAAAAAAAAATAAATCTTTAATTCTGGTCAATACATAATAATATATAGAACACGTTAGGAATAGTCAGTTATGCTATCAAACAGTGGCGGCTTGCAGCTAAATTTAGTGGGGGTGCTGCCCTAGAAAATTTTTTTTTGGCTTTTTCAAGGCCATGGTTAAAGTTTTCTGTAAAATAAAAGAACTGAAAAAATGAAACAAATATAATAGCTGCAAACAGGATAATAATATAAATCTACACTTTATCATATTCAAGAAATGGTACACGGTCTTTTAAGCACATTGTGAGTAGTATAGAAACCTCAACTTCTGTTGTAATCACCCTCACTTTACAGTAGGAGTTGAGGTTTCTATTCACGAGCGCTGATTGGTCGAGAGCCTCAGGCCTCTTTTCACGACATCGACCGCCACGTTCCAGTTAAGTTCTCATCACCAAAGCGACTGTTTACTACAAAAATCCAAAAATTTAAAAAAGGGCGTTTCTCGAAATCGGTACGTCCTAACCCAATTCTAATGCCATTTTGAAGGGTACTTTCCAATTTTTTGAATCAATTGGCACTAGTTTCATCCACCATGAAGGCCGTTCTCGAGATATGCCCTTTTCACAACATTTTTTTTTAAATTGATGCTGAAATAAAATGAAAATATGCTCAGTTAACAGGTTTAATCACTTTTAAATTAACTTTAAAAAAAATCGGACATCATTACTTTCAGCGAAAGCAAAATATTAACATTTCTACTTATGAAGGTTGTTTAATTACTTTGCCGGTTAACGGTGAGTAAGCCACTACATTTTCATATAATACGAATAGAATATAGTTGAATAGAAACCTCAACTCCTACTGTAAAGTGGTGGGGGGTGATTACAGCCGGAGTTGAGGTTGTGGTGGGGGGAATCTTCTATAATGTATTGAATAATTTACTCGTATACGGGTGTAAAGTGGTGGGGGGAGAATCGATCAATCAGCGCTCGTGAATAGAAACCTCAACTCATACTGTAAAGTGGTGGGCTGTGATTACAGCCGGAGTTGAGGTTTCTATACTACTATTGTGCTTAAAAACTTTATTCGGTTTAACCGAATAAATAATAAAATGTCAATACAGATAATATTTTTTAGTATTAATAGATAACTTAATAAAATATCCGCCTAAAAACATTATAGTCCAACGGTGCCTAATCTAAATTTCTATGTATACGGAAACAAATACATAATTATTTTTTATTAACTACCTTCTCTTTCGCTCTTCCAAAGTGTTTTTGGACAGATTTGGCACTCAAATGCCTTTGGTTTCCGCCATCTTTTGAGCACTACTGAAAAATCAAATAAACCGCTTTCATATACCTTCCACCCACGAAACTAGAAAAGGGAACGAACAAGGAACGTTTCATACACACGCAAGTAAAAAAATAACTACCTTCCAGCAGCACGCCAGGGTCGGCACTGCGGGAGCGACAGTACTCTTCTGCCTCGCAGACTCATGTACGCATGCGCACAATAGCCAAACACCATGCCGCTGGAACTGTGAAGAGCACAGTTCCATACAAAGTTTTTTGTATCTTCTTCATAAACCGGGGGGATGGCTACTGACATTAAGCTTAAGGATTATATATTGTACAAGTATATAGAAATAATTGAAGGACTCATTATATTAAATGTTATCGATAATATCAAGTGGAAATAGGGAGTGCTGCAGTTCCACAGTGCCTGTACGCGAGCCATCACTGCTACCGACGGATAAAAAAAGTACAGCCCAGCATTTTGCTGGATGAATTAAGAGAAATTTTGGAAAAAACCTTGATCAGAAAAACATCACAAAATATACAGTTAAAAATTCTGCCTGTTCATGGAAATTCATATTAATCTAACCGACGTGTAATGGATTCTTTACATTTTATCCAGGCATATGGACAACGTTAAATTGATAAAACTACATAACTTTTAATTTTTTTTTTGTCTTCAGTCATTTGACTGGTTTGATGCAGCTCTCCAAGATTCCCTATCTAGTGCTAGTCATTTCATTTCAGTATACCCTCTACATTCTACATCCCTAACAATTTGTTTTACATATTCCAAACGTGGCCTGCCTACACAATTTTTTCCTTCTACCTGTCCTTCCAATATTAAAGCGACTATTCCAGGATGCCTTAGTATGTGGCCTATAAGTCTGTCTCTTCTTTTAACTATATTTTTCCAAATGCTTCTTTCTTCATCTATTTGTTGCAATACCTCTTCATTTGTCACTTTATCCACCCATCTGATTTTTAACATTTTCCTATAGCACCACATTTCAAAAGCTTCTAATCTTTTCTTCTCAGATACTCCGATTGTCCAAGTTTCACTTCCATATAAAGCGACACTCCAAACATATACTTTCAAAAATCTTTTCCTGACATTTAAATTAATTTTTGATGTATATTTGTTACTGAAGGCTCGTTTCGCTTGTGCTATTCGGCATTTTATATCGCTCCTGCTTCGTCCAGCTTTAGTAATTCTACTTCCCAAATAACAGAATTCTTCTACCTCCATAATTTTTTCTCCTCCTATTTTCACATTCAGTGGTCCATCTTTGTTATTTCTACTACATTTCATTACTTTTGTTTTCTTCTTGTTTATTTTCATGCGATAGTTCTTGCGTAGGACTTCATCTATGCCGTTCATTGTTTCTTCTAAATCCTTTTTATTCTCGGCTAGAATTACTGTATCATTAGCGTAGCATCTTTATCTTTTCACCTTGTATTGTTACTCCGAATCTAAATTGTTCTTTAACATCATTAACTGCTAGATCCATGTAAAGATTAAAAAGTAACGGAGATAACTTTTAAAACAACATAAAATGTGTCTATTTAATTAGTAAATTACCAGCGCTAAATACATACACCTAGTCATGCTCTGCTGGAAATTCATTTTTTTTAGTACATTTGAATCGTAATTCATGTAATAAGATCGTATTTATACTGTACTTAGTATAATGCAGTGGGACAGATGCCAACAAATGATTGATTCTACCTGCTTGAATTACGTAGTGATAACTACACAATAATTCTGGTATACTAGAATGCGTATACACTTCTTAAACGAATTTATGCGTATCAGAAGTGTGTAGTTTGTTAAATGTTATTGTAAATTTATTAATTTTAATCTAAATCAATTAATAAACAAATAAAACTTGGAAATAAAAAAAATAGGATGATTATAATTCTAAAAACGTTGTGAACCTAGTAAAATAAAAAATAAATTAATAAAATTAAAAAAGCTAACACAGTTGTAGGACTTTCCCGTCACGCGGCTAGCTGCGTTCCGCGAAAGTCTTACAACTGTAGATTATTTCTGATGCACGTTTTACACACACATACACGCAAAACTTAATTTTAAAAATCCATCATTTTATTTAAATATAATGTTTTTCGTTTATTTAATTTACGATTCTAACTAAAGTGCGCGCGCATTCCGTATTTAATTCGCGCTGATGTGGCGATGCCAGCGGCAACAGTCGGTTCTAACTAAACTAATGCTATTTCACAACTTTCATAGAACAAATTTCGCTTGTACCGTCGGCAGACTGGTGTAGCCGCGAGGCTTAACGCAACAGGTACCGAGTGAACCGGGTGATCGAGTTTGAGACTCAGCTAGACCACGTTACTTTTCTACAATTTAATTATTATTCATTTATTGTACTCAACCGCTCACCTGTGACGTCAAAACATAGCAGACTACAACAGCATTTTTTTGGGTGGAGGTGCAATTTTGTAAAAAAAAATTTTTTTGTCAAATATTGTTATTTTCTAATCGTTAAAAAATGTGCCTAAGAAAAATATGATATTAATTAGGCGAAATTTCGAGATACTAAGGGTGACCTTGCTCTACAGCCTTGACCTTTTAAGTTAAAAATTTAATGGCATCAATGCTTCATGTATAGAAAATCTGACCAAGTTTGGTCAAAATCGGTCCCGTAGTTCTACAGATATAAAGTGATTTAGAGGCCAACAACGAACACGTATATCCGGAAAATTTCCATCCGGTTTTTTGGGTTCCTTAGGTATCAGTATGTCAAGATCCGATGAAAACCGCAGATGCCCAATTTGGATCGATTACAACAGTTTACCTTCTAGAGCACTGATTCTCAAACCTTTTTCGCCCACTGCCCGCATTGAGAATCAAAAATTTTCTATCGTCCCCCAAAATTTGTAAATTTTTCTGTTAAAAATAATAATTTCAATTGTTGTTTTTAAGATGCACTCTTAAAAACAGCAATTGTAATTATTGTTTTTAAACGTGGCATATTCTGTTTGTGAGTTGAAACTTATATTTTAAATGAGAGCAATTTCTCACTATTTTTTATTTTTAATTTGATGATTTTTGAAGTCTGAAGTATACAGTCAAAAAGTAGAGTATTCAAGCTTTAATTTTTTTTTATCCGTCTCTCTAAGCCTCTTGGTTGTAAAATTAACGTAGTTTAAATAAAATAATTTTTTACCATAAAATATAGGTGTCCCTTTACTTTTTTGTACTAATGTAGTTGGTATTTAATTTTAGTTTGAAATATCAGGAAAACATTTTTTTTTGCCTTTTTTCTTTTAATCGGCCATCGCCTTTCTAGACCGTCTGAACGCCCCCAATTTTCCATCGGCCTTCTACCGTCCCCCCTAAAGGCCTCCAGCGCTCACAGGGGGCGTTATTACCCACTTTGAGAACGAATGTTCTAGAGCTATAGCGCTATTTAGACGGGAAAGTAAAAATAAAATGTATTATTTTTACTTAGTTGAAAAAAATATTCAGCATTTTTCACTTGTTATTAAAATATGATTAAAATAAACAAAAAGATATCTTACCTTCCAGGTGCCTAAGACAAAAAAAAAATGATTGTATCTTTTTTGAATGTAACTCTTCTTTTTTTTTTATTTACCTTTTTTGTGTATATTTACTGCCCCTCCATTACCTAACTCATTCTACATTTTAAATGTACTAACGTCATCTGTAGTAGGAAAAATATAACTTACGTAGATTGTTGCTTTTAAAATAATGAAGGAAAAATATCTTTCGTGAGATTAAAATAGGATGTAACTATTTAACATGACTGTAAGATATAAGTAAATTAAACCATTAAAATCTTTAATATCAGTCACTTCATAATTTAGATTTTGAATTCTATAATTTAGATTTTGAACTCCGTTCAACGTATACATAGATGTGTTCATAGTATTTTCGTTAACGCCTTTTGAATAATGACTGTCTTTATCTTTTTAATTATTTTATATACAGAGAGTGCTTCACGAAGAATGTAACAAACTTTCAGGATACGTTCTACTAGTGAAAATAAAGAAGAAAGTTCATATAAACACAGATTCTGAAACGCTTCGTTAGAGAGTGTTGACTGGTGAAAGATTTCGCCCTGATTTCTACGTCGTCGGTAGAATTAAGTCAGACTCTAATTCTTGGGACTCAAATTAAGGAGTAAATTTAGTATTTTTTTTATAAAATCTGATCTGAAAAATTAAAAAAAAATAGGCCCCAGAAGTATATTTTTAGTAGTTTTAGAAAAATCTGAAAGAGAAAAATTAGGGTCAAAAAACTCCCAAATGTTTATTTAAAACATTTTTATGTTTTAAACATAAATAACTTATTATCCAATAAGTTATTTTACACCAAACATAAAATAGGATATTTTTATTCTAATCTGTCATATTTTACCCCAAATTTCTGGATAATACTAAAAATACATTTCGTATCGCTTTTCCGATCCAGTGTGTGTTTTAGTTTCTAATTAAAGTTGAATTTCTCAAATTTGTGTTTAATTTTAATAAACGTTATTTACATCAATTTTCAAAACTAAATTCTCAACAAAGTTAACTAGAAATCTTTATTTGTTTATTGGTAAATTAATAAAGTTATTTTATTCCAGACCTAAAAACGTGTATTTTCCGACAAAACATTTTCGTGTTTTACTCTGTTTTTCTTGAAATCTAAATAATATAGAGGTCTGTTATATCACTTTTATTCAATTTCTTTGATCAAAAACAATAAGAAAGCAAACAATAAGGAAGCACCAAATTTACTGCAAGAATTTTAATACGGTTTAATTTCACAGAGGGAGCAGAAAGCAGGACTAAATGTATCGCGAGCCAAAACTCACTAACGAACCGTATATTGACCTACGTTTATATTCGTATGAACTTTTTTTTTCTTATTTTTGACTATAGAATCATCTCCCGATAGATTTCTGTGCAATTTGTAATAATTCTGTATACATATTGTTAAGTATTTCTTTCAATGATTTATAAGTAATAAAAAAAAAATTAATACACTCACTTCGATTGGTTTTAAATATTTTTCTTATTTTTCTAAATAAAATTTATCCCCGGTGGGGAATTATAAAAAATATATTTTCCATCAAGAGAAAACCTAAAAGGCGTTTATTTCTATTCCCTCTTATTTTTGGTCATTCATTGAATCATCTCCCCCCCCCTTCAAAATAGCTTCTGGATCCAACAATATGTAAATAAAGACATAACAGTTGAAGAAATCGTAGGTATATTAATAAAAAAAAACTTAATTTATATAAACAACGAAATGTTTCAAATTAAATTAAAAGAATCTAATTAAATTAAAATACTATTTACAATCATACTGTAAAACATTCTGAAAAAAAAATCAGTACACTTACTACTTTTGTTATCTGTAATGGACAGTAACACACTACAGAGCAAATCTGTTTCAGAATAGTTGTATCAAGATAATATATTAATATTTTCATTTTGTATAATATAGTTAAATTGCTTTTTCTTTTTTTATTGAGACTGTACTTTAATGATTACAGGAAGTGCAGATGATGAAGTGTTTCAACTGAACAATCAATTATTGGGTCCATGGGCAGAGAAAATAGCAAAAATATTTTCATATATTGTATTGTTGGGTGCTGTTATAATCTACTGGATTCTCATGTCAAACTTCTTCAATTTTTCAGTAGATTTTTTCTACTGTAAGTATAATAAAATTAGCAGTAATATTTATTATTTTAAACTTATTGCAGAAACAAAATACTGAGTTGTTCCTCCAGGAAAAGACTCTTAGAAGGTGATTCTAGAGCTAAAAATAAGAAAAAAGCCATATTCCATTTAATAATCATATTTTTTTCTTGAAATATATTTCAGAAAACATATAGGCCTGGAGATTCTTTGTTTTTTAATTATGGTTGCCAAAAGATTTCATCCTGACATTTGGTGTGTAGGTAATATAATAAAGTACTAACTTTTTCTGGAGATTGATTTGATAAACATAAATGTATTTTTATGTTTATAAATGTATTTTTATATTTTCCCTATAAATGATATTAAAAAAATGGTTCCCAGTTATGCATCTCTAATATTTTTTGAGAAAAGTTATATAGTACTGGAAAAATAAATAAGCACAATTTTTTAGATTTGGCGTTAAATGTAAAATATTTTTTATTAAATCGCCAATTAACAAATAAACCTGTAACATATTTTGTAGAAAATTTATATAAATAAAGTCAATAAAAAACAAATATTAAATTAAAAATTATAAATAAAATACAAATAACGATTCAAATAAAATCACTAATCATGAAAGTAATAATTCCAAAAATTAATAATTACTGGCGAGTGGATCGTCTGGGCTGTTGTTCAGCTTGGCAATAAAATAAAAGTCAAATTAACTAAAATTTAATAAATATAGATAATATTTATTGTAATATCCTTTTTACTATCGGAAAAAATGGATTCAGTACTTTTTACTAAAAAAGTTTGTTAATAAACAAAAAATATATTTTCCAGGTACGTAAGACAAAAATCACTGTATTTTATTTTATGTGCTAGTATTAGTTTTTAACTTCTTTGTACATATTTACTGTCACTTCCTCAACTAATTCATTCTCTACTTCCAATATATTACCATATGTCATCTGTATAGGGAAAATATAGCATCGATTGTTGCTTTCAAATAATAAGGGAAAAATGCCTTTCTCAAGCATATAGGAGTTTGTGATTACGTAAAAGAGTTAGATAAAAGTATAAACCATCAAAATCTGCCAGCCTCCATTGCACAAGTGGTAGCATCTCGGCCTTTCATCTGGAGGTCCCGGGTTTGAATCTCGGTCAGGCACGACATTTTCACATGCAACCAAAATTGGCATTCATCTCATCCTCTGAAGTAATACCTAACGATGGTCCCAGAGGTTAAAAAAAAGTAGAAAACAAAAACCATAAAAATCTTTAATGTCAGTTATTAAAGACCGAAGGTGACTTTTTAATTTAGGTTATGAAATCTCTTCACCTCCATTCAATCTGCACATAAATGTGCCCGAATTATTTTCATTAAAACCTTCTGAATTATGATGTATTATTTTTTAGTTATTTCACAAATTTATATTCAAGTATTTACTGTTTTATTATTTCATGCGTTTATAATTTAAAACAATTAACGTGGATTTTAATTACCATAAATCTTTATTTTATAATTAATTGTGTATTTTGTGAAGGTTGCTCTGATTAAGGTTTTACCATGGTTCTCCTTGATTCATTTAGGCGAATGTTGGAGTAGTTAATTTTTTATTATCCTTGGAGTAGCATTAACTACCCATTCCTGGCTTGAGGGGTCTATATACTATATTATTTTGCACTCAGAATAAAAGATTTATTTAATTGTGGGCAAACACTTTTTGCTTAATTACACAGCCATCTATAAAAAATGTTAGTGACAAATTATGATGGTACTAAAGTGACAGGCATTTCAATATCCCATCATACTACACAATAACAGAATTGAGTAACAATGGAGTTACAGTTCAATTAAAAAATTCATTCAAATTTTTCTTTTTATGCATCAAAGATTTGCTATGCGGGCTTTACTGGAAGTTATTATAATTTATTATTGGTAATCTTAAAATGACATGCAGTATTACCCAATGAGCTCAATTCTTGTAGCCTGAATCATGGTTTTAACAAGAATTGTTCTAGAAATAGTGAAAAAATTCAATTTGAAATTCAGCATGACTCGATGATTTTTTTTTTTTTTAATCATTCATTCAAAGTTGATGGTAATGATCTTTTAGTTGCTAATAGTGTTCTTCATCATGCAAATTTATTCTACTGATCTGAAGTATTTTACATCACTATTGTATATTGTACATTTCTTTCATTTATCACAGTAATACTATTCACAGCTAACCCATTGCCTATGAATATCATATTTTTTAGTCTAAAAAAATGTTTCACTGCTTGAATTTCACAGTCAAAATTGATTGTATTATTCATTTTAAAACTTAGTAACTTTCATTTCAATTTTAAGCGAACATTTGGAAGACTATAAAAAAAATATCAGCAAATTGGTAAACCTTAAGTAGTACAGGTTGCAAACTTCTACAAGAGAGATTATTGAATGGATGATACTTTCAAAGTAGCCCTTGGTAATTTGGGCGTAACCTGTTCAACAATGATGGCAACGTAGAAATTTTGAAATGCAAATTTATACTGATTATATTCTTATAAAAAATAAATTCATTTTAAGTAAAAATGTTAAACTTTCTCTTCATTAATGCAGCAGCCAAAAAAAAATCTGTTTAAAAAATTGAATGGTATAAAGAACTAAATTAATGGTGTATTATTGTTTGTTTCAGCATTAATATTTGGTCATCTTCAGTCAACAGACTCTCCAGTTTTTTTTGATGGAGGTAAATATACTGAAGTAATATATTTCTACATTTCATCTTTTTTTATTTTTGTTTTATTCTTGTACTGAATTGAAATAGTTTATGTAATGCATATTTTGATAGCAAAAAAGTGTAAATTAATTTAATGTTCAACATCTGAAGTATATGATACACTTATCAGATATTTTCTCTTTCTTTCAAGTTCATAATTCATTACCATAGTGAACTCCATAGTGAACAATGTGTTATTTGTAGTAATATATTTTTATAGACTTGGTATGCTGTTTTGTAACAGTATTTAGCTCAATGAAAAAAAACAAGTTGAAACCATTTCCCTCGTCACCTTTTTCTTGGAATAAAGAATGCAAACTCTTGTTATTATTAAGAATCTTTTATGCAATTTTTGGTGTGTCGTAACATGTAATGTATAATCATTGTTGTTGTGATATTCTAAAGCATTAATTTATTTGAATATCTTCTAGTTGTTACAATCATATAAGAAAGGTCCTCACTAAATTTAACATTTTTACAAGTTATTATTTTCACTTCATTAATGAAATTCTATTGAGTACAGGCAGTGAATATAATTTTTTTTCTTGATAAAAATGTAGATTTGTTGCTTTACAACATTTATCCTTGGTCTTTATTTTGTCTGCGGAGTATGTAAAGCACATGAAATACAAAAGGCATCACCAAGGATTTCTTTCTTCTTTAGTGCATACGATAAAACCAATTTGGTGAACTGAGTGCAGATGTTACTTGTCCTATTGAATATATTCAGCAGTACAAATTCCTGTTGTCTTCTTACTGATTAAGAAGATAACAGGAAACCACTTCATTCCTTATTTCCTGTCACCCTATCATAGAATGCATGGGGATCCTTAATGATAACCAAGCAGTTGCTCTTGCCAAATAGCCTATAACTTGTTCAGTTGTATTGTCTTTAATATATATTTAGTGAAATCAAAGATTAGAATCCTAATGCAGGTGGTATTATTTCATAAACTTTGATAAAATGAGTATATTACATTTTAGAAATCTTTTCCTAAATTTAAAAGTAAGTAATTAGTGTAAAACTGATACTGAGTGTTTAGTAACTTGATAGGGATTAAATTTTTATTATTACAAATCAGGACCATATGTCGGTTCATCAGAATTCTGGCATTCTTAATAAATTCTATTTTCTGTCTTGGCTTGGTTAAATTTTTTTAATGAATGAGAGTTCATGTTCTATTCTATGTTTTGTGAGTGCTATCACTTCCTTTTTTCTATATGTATGGGCTTCTATCTCTTTTTAAGGTATTGAGATGTTTGTCCAATGTACAACGCATTACAATCTTTACACGGAATACTGTATACTACGTTGGCTTGTTGATTTTTTGCTATCATTGATTTTAATTTAGGAAACATACTATTCAGATTGTTGTAATTTTGATGGGCTATTGTGAAATCCTTTTGTAGCAATTTTTTTAATCTTTTCTGACAGATCTACGACATATAGTAATGCAGCATAATTCTAACTCTTATTTTTTTTATTAGGATGGTTGGCTGATGTATTATTACAGTGTTTATGAATTGTATTTTTAAATATTTTATTTATGATATTTTCTGGATAATTATTATTTATTAATAGATCTTTTGCTTTTATATATATATATATATATATATATATATATTCTGGTCTATCTTCGGGGTTTATAAATTTTATTACTCTGTTTGCAAGTTTCTTGACTACTGATTTTTTATTTGATATTGGTTGTGTTGATAGGAAATTTAGGTATCTGCGTGAAGATGTTGGTTTTATATACCATTTTGATGATATTTTCTTTTCAAAATGAGTTATTGTTAAATCCAAAAAGTTTATGCTATTATTAATTTCAACTTCCTTTGTAAATTGTATATGTTCATTAAATAGGTTAAATTCTTTTAATATTAAATCAATATCCTGTTCATTTGCATATACTAAATGTCATCACATATCTTTTATAGAATGAAACCTTAGTATTTAATTTCTCTAATACTTTATTTTCTAAATATTCTATAGTTAGGTTTGCTAAGCAGGCTGAGATTGGTGACCCCATCACTAAACCATGGCATTGTTCATATAATTTAATTTAAATGTAAAATACTTATTATCTTTGCAAATATTTATACATTCTAAAATTATATTTTTTTTAATTTTAGTTATTTTTTCAATTTCATTCCATTTGCTTTCTATCGCTTCAATTACTAAATTCTTCAGAATGCTGGTATATAATGAAATTACATCCAAAGAAATTAATTTGTGGTGTGTGGGTTACTTATTAATAAATGTGTGGAATTCCCATGAATCTGATGTATTTATTTTTTCCAATCGTTTGTTGTAATATTTTAACCAAAAATCTGGATAGTTTGTACACCAGACTTTGTATGCAGTTTACTATAGGTTCTATAGAATAATCATTTTCATGTAATTTTAGTAAATCATAAATTCTTGGCGGTATCATGTTATTGATACTTATTAGTTTCACTTCTTCTTTTGTTATATACCCATGTGTAGACAACTTTTTGACTATTTTATTATTTTCTAGCTGTAATTTATTGGTTGGATCCCTTTTTATTTCTCTGTATGTGGTTTTGTTATTTAACATATTTTCTATTTTTGTTGAATAATCTTTATTGTTCATAATAACTGTTTTATTACCAGCATTATCAGCATTAAGTATTATTTTATCACTGTTACGCTGTATGAATTTTTTTGTTTTTGATGCATTTATAATTATATTTTTTATTATTTTTTTTTGTTTCTGCATTTATTATGTTGTTATTGTATATTCTCATTTTGATTTTATTATTACATGCCTTATTATTACTTTTATATATTTCTATTAGCCTTGCATGTATTATTACGTATTTTATTTTTCTTCCTCATTGTCAACACTTC
This sequence comes from Lycorma delicatula, assembly GCF_047948215.1. Lineage (NCBI taxonomy): Eukaryota > Metazoa > Arthropoda > Insecta > Hemiptera > Fulgoridae > Lycorma > Lycorma delicatula. Next base: position 111,935,062 of record NC_134462.1, read on the forward strand.
TAATGGCGTTTTCAATATTTATAATAAAAGTTTTAGTTGGCAACAGTTTTTGTGTAACTGTGTCTCATTCGTGATTATTTAATGTTAGCGGGAACACAAATTTAGGTCCTAATGATAAACTTTTGATTACGTATTCAAGAATTGGTAATGTTGATAAATTTTTTATTCATTTTTTGTTGTATTCAATAAAATTAGATTTGCTGTACCTATTTCTTAAGCGGTTGAATTTTTTAATATTTTTTTCTTTGATAGTTCTGAAACTACACTTGTGATAGTTAAGAACACACTTGTGTTCTTCCCAAATTATAAAACTTTCAAATATTTGTGTAGGTAAACTATCCTTTAAGGTATTTATTTCTTTAAAAATATCCTTGTTAATATTCTTTACAATTTGCATTGTATCTTTTATTAGCAAATTTAGAACTTTTTTCTTAAAATTATATATGATATTATTGAATTCGTCTCCATTATCTTTGCTTCAGAATTCAATATGCTTGAAATTGAACTTCATAAATTTTGAAAATATGTTATTTAATCCAGCTTTAAGTAAAAATATTTTTCGATTTTTGTATTTTATCTGTTTGTTTTTTATTTTATTATAATTCTTCATTACTTTTGTTGTATTGTATCCATAATTCATAGTGATATCTTCGTAAAAACCCATTTTAACCAATAATTTCTTTCATGCATTTACATTAAATTCTTAAATTATGACACCTTTAACCCGCATACTAATATGAATATTTAGTTAAATGTAATTTATTTAGTTTATTAAGTTTTCCTCTTGATTGGATAGAATTAAATAAAATAAAAAGACATAGCTTACTTAAAAATATTACCTTTATTAATTTCTAGGATTAACCAATCAACTATACAAACTTATAAATTAAATACACAACGTTGTGTATTTGCTACAACATGGCTTCTGCAAAAGTTTATGGATGTTCAAATCGTGCAGATAATTTTTGATATATCTGGTAGATTTACACCTAAATCTCAAAGAAAACTATTTCGGAATTTATAAAGACAGCTTACAAATTTTATTCTGGTTGTGCACTCAGAGATCAACATAAAATATGGGTGCCTCATGTTATTTGCATATCGTGCTCAGTAACTCAATGGTTGAAGAGGCCACCCAAAAGGATTGGTCTAGTGGTGCACTCCTCATTGTAAATCAGCCAATTTCAAAGTCGAGAGTTCTAAGGTTCAAATCCTAGTAAAGGTAATTTACTTTTATACGGTATTTTACCGTATTTTATAAAGGCACTACACTTTTATACGGATTTGATAACTAGATCGTGGATATCAATGTTCTTTGGTGATTGGGTTTCAATTAGCCACACATCTCAGGAATGGTCAACCTGAGACTGTACAAGATTACACGTCATTCATGCACATCATCTTCTGAAGTTAATACCTTAAGGTGTTTCTGGAGGCTAACCAGAAAAATATAAAGAATGGTTGAAGGGGAAACGACGAGCCATGCCATTTGCTGTTCTGATGGTTTGGCGTGAACCTAAAGATCACTTCACCGACTGCTACTTTTGTATGACAAATATATTTGGCTTTTCATTCAAAAATAGAAAGTTCATAAAATATGCAGATGTATGAATTCTCAGCTCCATAGCCGGTATCTACACGGAGAGGTGTTTCCCGTACCTGTATCATCTAATCCGACATTGCTGGAAGAATAATCTGAAAATGAAGCAGATAATATAGAGGGTATATATATATATATATATATATATATATATCTTCCTGTATCTCAGGAGATTCTTCTTCTGAGAATGTAGATTCTTCCTGTATCTAATGAGAAATCTCCTCATTTAATTCAACATGAACTTAATGATTTAGTTTGCGATTTAAAGTTATCAAAGCAGCAAGCTGAACTTCTGGGGTCTAGACTGCAGCAGTGGTGTCTTTTAGCGGAAAAAACAACAGTTGCTACTTTTAGAACATGATATAAAACAATCTCAACTTATTTTAGTATGAAAAATTCATTGTAAGTTTATACTGATGTTGATGGCCTGATGAAAGAGCTTGGAATTCAGCATATTACTGAAGAATGGCATCTTTTTATTGACTTTTTAAAAATAGCATGAAAGCAGTTTTATTGCATAATGGTAACAGCCATCATTCCATTAGCTCATGCAGTTGACATGTAGAAACGTATGAAACGATGGCATCAATGTTAGAACCAATAAAATACAAACAGCATATGCGATAAGTTTGCAGTGATCTGAAGTTGTTGCATTACTTCTTGGTTTATAAGGTGGGTTTATGAAATATTGTTGCTTTCTTAGTGGGATAGTCATGATACAAAAAATCATTATCAGTAAAGAAATGGCCATTACGGCTGCACTTTGTGGTTGATGAAAAAAATGTAAAACATTTATCATCAATTGAGAGTGGTAAAATCATACTGCTGCTATTTCACATAAAACTCGAATCATGAAAACTTTTGTAAAGGCACTAAATAGACAAAGATGGACCAGGATCTAGTCATTTAAAAAAAAGTTTTCCTAAATTGAGTGATGGTAAGCTCAAGGAGATTATGTTAATCCATCCACAAATCAAAAAACCGCTTAAGGACTCAACTTTTGACAATAAACTTAGCGAATGTGAACTAGCTGCATGTAAATTCTTCAAAGTTGTTGTTGGTGGTTTTTTAGGCAACAAAAAATATGAAAATTATGGTTTTTTTTTGTTAATAAGCTGTTAGAAAACTACAAACGTTTAGGATGTAGGATGTCATTAAAAATTCATTTCCTACACTCCCACCTAGACATTTTTCCCGAAAATTTGGATTTTGTCAGGGATGAGGAAGGAAAGCGTTTCCATCAGGATATTCTGACCATGGAACATTGGTACCAAGGAAGCATCAATCCTGGTGTGATGGGTGACTATTGTTGGTTTTAGTTTAAAGAAATTGATCAAACATCATACAAGCAAAAATGTTTGCAACATAATTTAAAAGTTAAATAAAGGTAAGACAATTCTAATAATTTAATCTTTTAAAAACTGTTATTTTAAAGACATTTTCAATAATTTAAACTTTTATAAAGTGTTATTTTAAAATTGTATTAATGTAATTCAATTTATCTCCATTTGAATAAATAAAAATTTAGTTGATTTAAACAAATTTTAAATGAATACACATAAATAATAGTTTTTAAAAATATTGATTTCACAGTATTTGTGCATTTATTGGTAAATAAATCGTATGTATCTAATTCTGATAACAGTCTTGAATTCAGCACCCCAAAATTAGTTAAAATCACCATGTACGATTCCAGATACACGAAAAAACCTTTTTTCTTTGACTAGTGTAGTAGGTGGTGGTTCTTATTTCTCAAAAAGTCAACCGATTTCAAAGATTGTTTTTTAGTTTGGAAGGTGTTCCTCTAATGTTTCCTTCATACTTTTTTCCAGATAGCTTAAAAAGATTATTTATAAACAAAACATTCCATTTTATTTAGATAAATGGTTTTAATGTGTTTTTTTGCAATCTTTGGTTAGAAGTGGGTTGTTAAAGTGTAATGATGTATATACTGAACGTAAAATCATGTGAAATTCAAGAATAAAAATGGCTGAAAACAGGATAAAAAAAATAATAGAATTTTTCGTATTCCGGAGAGCATTAACTCACAGTTACTAACAAAACCTGTACATTCTTATCGATATCCCTTTTATCGTCTTTTTCAAGGTGAATGTTTTTGCCTTTGCTTTTCTTGCAAATGACTTATTTTTATACGAGTTGCGTCTTTTTAGACCTATCCATATTTTAATAGAAATAAGATTAAAAAATAAAAACGACTAAAAGTATCGTTCTGAAAAAACGTTTCCCACTGTTGTTGCATTTCAAGTTTTGAAATTAAAGGGTTATTGAGTTTTTAATTTGGTACCGAATTCTGAAAGTAGAAATTTAAAAAAGAATTGAATAAATAAATAGTTGTAAAGATAGGATCTGTAATGATACAGAATATAATTATGTACGATATGTACCACCTTTTATATCCTGTTTAGCCACTCTGGAACCACTGTAAGGTATTACTAAAGAGGATAAGCTAAAGGCAGTTACTTTTGTATTGATTTGAGTATGATATTGTGGATACCATTGTTCTTTGGTGGTAGGGTTTCAATTAACCACACTTCTCAGGAATGGTTGACCTGACCTGAGGACTGTACAAGACTACACTTCATTTACACTCATATATATCATCCTCTGAAGTAATACCTTATGCTGGTTCTGGAGGCTAAACAGAAAAAAAGAAGAAATACATTATTTACCAGCAAATTTTTAGATGTTCAACATGATATAAAAAATTTCTCTTTGTAACAGCCTCTATTTAATGAATAATTTACGTACGGTTATCTACTTGTATTAATAATTTTGATAATTTATTCTATTTTTAATTTGTTTTTTATTTTTATTCTGTTTCAGTATTGTGTCCTAGTCAAACAGGAAAGATGGTTTTGAATGTTACAAGTAAAACAGTGGAAAGTTTTACATCGAATATTACATCAGCAATACATAACGATAGCATAAATAAGGATACTATTAATTTTGCTGATCATTCAGACACATTTCATAGATACTGGAACCTGAAGACTGTTCCCATTTATCTAGCAGTAATTATTGGTCCTCTGCTTTCCTTCAGATCGCCAACATTTTTTACAAAGTTTAATTCATTAGGTAAGGAATTTTTTAAATAATATAAATAAGTTCTGTCCTATAATGTATTTATTTATTTTGTTTGTTCAATAAAGTGATGGCGACAACCATTGTTGTCATCAAGTTCTGGTTATTAACAGACCATAGCTATTTAAATGTTAATAATGACACTAAAGACAGAGTTCAATCCACTAAAGACAGAATTTTCAGACCACTAATTACTTGTCTTCTGATTTAAGGAAAAAATCGCCAGCAATAACTATAGTGTTATTATCTCAATACAACAATAAAAACTGTAATCGTAATTATATTATAATCGTAATTGAAAATATTTTAATGTAAATAAATAAATGTCCATTCAATTAAAATTTATTTTGATTCCTCATTAAAAATTACTTGTTTTGTGTGATTTTTAGCACCAAATATCACGCACAACAAAATTATCAAGGAAGGAAATTTATGTATTTAAATAAACATCTAAACATATGCCATTTATTTATAACATCATTTACCCATGTTTTATACAGTTACCTTGCAATACATTTCATTTTTCTTCTTAATTACTGCATGAGATTTGTGATTAAAAGAACTTGGATTTATGCCAAGGATGTAGGGACCTACAAAAGTAACTGTACTCTTAGTATGTGTGTGATTTTAAGTGGGAATAGTCCTTCCCATGGACCTTTTGGAGACTATAAAACCCCCCCATCTGGAAATTATGTGCTAACAATCTTATCAGTGTCTAATATATTAAATGGTACCATGTTTTATCCATCATAAATATTTAATATTACCTTTCATAGATCTTTTATTCAAATATCAACAAAAATTAACCAAAATTTGATGCGCTGTTGTGCATCTCTGAAAAGCTGCTGTGCAGCTCTGAAAAGATCTTTTTTCTTTCTCTCTTTGAGAAAGATCTTTTTTTCTTTCAGAGCTGCTATGGAGCTCTGAAAGAGCTGTGTAGATAGTACATAGTGACATAATCACTACTGTGTAGATAGTCTTTTGTCAGTGGGATATATTGTGAAGTAATTATAAACATTTTTATACTAAGCATCATCTAATTTGGTGGTTCAGCTTGCATTTTACTATAAAAAGAAAGGGCAGAACAAATTTTAATTTCACATTAGAATCATAAATATTTTCTGTGTAGAAAGTATAAAACAACAACACTAGCGTGCCCTTTTCCATTTTTCTTTTTTTGCCGTGAAAGCAGAAAAAACTGGTTTTTACAAAGTAAAATCTAGAAGGCTATAAAAAACAACTAACTGCGATAGACATGCAATATTTTAACAAAATGTTTATCTAACTCTATTTATCATCCTGTTGAGTATCGGTTCGATTAAACGATTTTTAAAACACTCATAATGGTTTTTTGTAAAAGAAGCACATTCTGGAGGATCTGATGACATTTTGTGAAGAATTTGTAACGTCGGAATCGTGTAAATTTGCGACATTACATTTAAATTTAAATATACTAATTAAATATTATCATGTATTATTAAAAATCAGTAAGAAAGAAAAATTCTATTTACTACTTTCAGCAGGATGTATGTTCAATCGAAACTGTATGTACTAGAATGAGAGTACTCCCACTTATTCATGAAATAATTTCAAACATACATTCATCACTCATCTCTATCACTTAATTTCAATTTCAAGTTGTTATAGTCAAATTCATATTGTGCTGATTACCAACTTTTTATTTTGATATTAATACAATATTTAATAAACTGGTGTTTGTTTTCAGGTACCATGTCAGTCATGTACTTAATGTTATTTGTGTTTATTAAATCAGCCAGATGGGGATTTTTGAATATTTCATTTGTAAATAAAGCAGACAAACATTATGCAGATATATTTAATAATAGTTTTGGAGCGATGTCTGGGATGCTGTCACTCTCTTATTTCATACACAACATAATCATATCTTTGGTAAAGAACAACAAACACCAAGAGAATAATGTAAGTATACTGCAGATATAATTTATAGATATATGACATTAGTTACTTTATCTTATGAAATTTATATACTGTAATCCAAATATCATTTCGTAGTGAGACAATACTATTAAATATGCTACACCCCTATTTATTCATCAGCAGATTAACCGTATCATTGATTAATTTCAATGACAAAAAATAATGTTTTACTATTTAACTTATTGCTTGACTTGTTTATTTTTAGAAAAAATCCTGTCTGATTTTAGAAAATAAATCACCAAAGAAATTATTGTACTTTTCAAATTAGCTGAAATCATAGGGAGTAATTATTGTATGACAGTGAAAGAAGTTTATGAGCAAAGTGTCTGTGACTAGAGAGAGAATATGACGCCTACAATTTATAAAAAGTTTCATTTAAATGTGTTATAAGTGAGTTATTGGCTGTTTTCAACTATAAGTTGTTTCATTAAAGATATTATATTGTTTTGGAAATTGGTAATGCAAGATACATACTGCAAAATCCTTTGATGTTTGATGCAACAGCCCATCTAGTGTTTCTCCCAGTGGGTCTCCCAAATAATTGCCATCCAACAGTTTTTCTTAAATTAGTATAACAGCACTGTGGCATTAATTTAAAATAGTATGCATGCTGGTGATACTTCAAATAATGATTTCGTTGAAATAAATAAACATTTTAAAGTGTGCGAGACTGATATTTACATTTTGGTATATTTTTCACTATTTTTTTCTCAATTTAACCGTGACAATTTAAGTGACATGGTCACTTAAATTATATATATGTATATAATTTGGCCATCGTCAAATAAGTAGCCATGTTATATATATATATATATATATAGTCCATGAACATTTGTCATAATGTCTTTTAAAATGTGTCATAGTCCTACCCTGTCTGTTTATATATGTATATATACATATACATATATATATATATATATATATATATATATATATACCCTGTCTGTTTATATATACATATATAAACAGAATGTTAACAAAGTATGGAAACCCTTAAATAACTTGTAAACATTATGCATGAAAAATAAAATTTAGTAAATACTCCTATCTTGAAACTATCTACTACTTTTTTTTATATAAGACCACCATTCCCCGAACTCCCACAGAGGGCAAGTCAAAAATTTTAAATGGAAATGGTAGAATTGTGGTGTACTGTTATAGATGATAATGAAAAACAACAATTGTAACAAAAACTTCAGGTTCTGAGAACCTTAACCGAAATGACAGCCATTTAATATTTTTGACAGCTAATTTTAAAAGTGGCTTATATACCGTGTAGCTTAAGTATGATCTTATATTAAAATATATTAAAATAGTAAAATAGGTGGTATTGAGGTAGAAATATTTGCCAATTTTTTTTCGTGTTTTACTACATACAGTCAAACAGCTATTTAAGAGATGTTGTAGACAGACGCCTTTTCAAACTAGTTATCAAAAATAATTTGGTTATAATTTTCATATCCCAATATTTGTTATTTCAATTTTTGTGTTTTTCAGTGTCTTTTAAAATGATCTGTCATAGTCCTACCCTGTCTATTTAACATTTCTGAGTTGCTCCCCTATGGGTGCCTGGGGTGTAGTGATCTCATACAAGAAAATAAGTTGTTTGAAGGTAAATTTCATTTTCTGTGTTTAATTGTTGAAAAGTTCTCATACTTTGTTCATACCTATACATATAGGTTCTCATACCTGTACATATATATATATTTATTTATTTATATATATAGAGTGTATTAGGTGTGATGAAAACTATATTGGACCAGTATTGTAGGTAACTTGACCTTTTGGCATTTAACCTGTTTCAAACATATTTATGGCCAAACATGATTTCCGATTGGTATGAAATTTTACAGTAAGATTCCTTACTATGAAGCAGAATGATGTATTCACATAAGTAACAATTTTTCATAAAATCTTCTACTTAAAAAATTGGCATTTGGTATAGTTACTGGGAAGAGAAACAACTTTGATGTTACTCAGTGAATACAGATGGCAGTGATCTTTGAACATATTACTCTGATAATATTAACTTTGTTATTTACTTACTGCATAACTATACAATTTTTTTTTAAAATACAAAAAATTATTTAAAACAAAAACATAATATATATATATATATATATATATATATATATATATATATATATATAAGTATAAATTAAAAAAAAAAACAAACAGGGTTATATGAAAATGGCTCAACACTCATCAGTAATGTTCAGTGTCCCTGAAAACAAAGTGCACAATACTTCTAGTAAAGTTTGATCATTTTTTCTGCTGGTTAAATCTTGTTTAATAATTATGATTTTCAATTCTGCTTTATAATGTTATATATTCACTTTAATTGTAGAGTACGATTTCTTAAATTCATTACAAAATGAAGAAGAAACTTACTCTTTGTAGAATTGCTAGTCATTACCATGCATAGATATCAATCTAACAGAAAAGAAGGTTTAAGCTTACTATTTTATGTAAATTTATGTGGCTATTCCAAGGGAAATTTTATTATGATTTGTTATAACACCTAAGAGCTTGATTCCTGTTAACTGATATATTATTATTACCTACTCTGAGATTGATATCATTATCCTGTTGTATTTAAAATATATTTTAAGTTTGTTATATTAAATTATTCTTATTAAAAAATTTCTTAAGTAGTTGTAATCAGACACATTTAAAAAAAATTATTAAACAATTATATTTGTAATACAAGAAATGAAGGTTTGTAATACAAGAAGTAGGTTTGTGGAAGTCTGTATGGAACAATATTATAAGAATATAAGTGTCAATTATTTGAATTCATAATATTTAGATGTTACTTGAGATTTTATTAAAACATGCGTGATAAACAATATATTTTACTGCTTTCTGTCATTATTGTTTTGTAACTTTTTTTCAGGTGAGAGATCTATCAATTGCATACATTCTTGTTATGTTAACATACACATTTATTGGAACAGCATTCTATGTGGCCTTTCCACTTGGAAAATCATGCATTGAAGATGTAAGTATTTTACAATAAAATTTAAACAGATTATTATAAAATAAAATAAATCACAGTTATTTTTATTGTGTACAGTAGAGAAATTGTTTGAGAAATGTAAAATATGCAGCAGAATCTTGTTTACAGATGAACTAGCTTAGTGAATCATATAATAGACGTTTCAAAAAAAGATGCAGTCCTTAGAATGAGAGTGTTATGACTTTGCATAGATAAATTATCATTAATCTATTTATAAGATTGTAATACTGCATCCAAGACAGGCTGCATTAGCTGTTGAAATTACTTATATAAATAATTTTGATGTATCTTATAATTTTAACATTTATTTCTTTGCGTTGTGTCAAGTACAATATTTTCCAGTATTTATTGTAGAGATTTATCTTGTATATCTTTCAAATAATGAGTGATAAATTCAAATACCTCCAATTTGCAATATTATTTTTTTCATATAGTTTGTAAGACTCTGGAGTCTATGGTTTGAAAAGAACACAGACCAAGTATCACTATTAAATGTTGATGTTCTTCAAGACATAAAATAGCATTTAATTTCTTTACTAAAAAATATCTTAAAACATTATCCTCACAGATTAGATTGTCAATAACTGCTGCTTTCAGGACTACAAAAAAAGATAAAAAATATCTATTGTATTGGTTTAGTTCATAAATTGAAAGAATGAACTATGAGAAACATTTATAGTATTGTCATGAGTAGGAATTTGGTGCCACATCATGTTTAACTTAATGATGAAGCCTAGTTGGCTATGTGAATAGTTTAATAATTGATTATGGAGTAATGAAATCCTTACATTTTTACATACATTTATTTCACACAAATTTAGTGTTTAGTATACAATTTTTTGTCATTGTATAACATATTTTCATTATTTTTGAAAAAATTGTGAGTGGATGTTTAACAGGACTTAATAAAATTGATATACCATTTGACTGTAGTATTAGAGAAAAACAAATGAGAATATTTGAGCGAGGTTATACTACTCGTCATGCTGCTAGTTAAACGATAGAAGTGTTTAAAAAATTTTTTGGTTTTCACCTTATCTCAAAAGACTCATGGCCACCAAGATCTCAAGATTTTTTCTTTTGAGAGTTTAAAAAGAGTAGTTTTTAACAACAATTCCCACAGATGTAATGAATTGAAAATTAATATTAAAATTGATACTTCACACATTTGAAAAGTGGCTGCAAATGTCATGAAATGAAACTGATAATAATCTGCATCCAGGAAAACTGATGGAAACAGTTTTAGATTTGTACATGACCTTGAATAAAGCAATTGGTTTCTTTGACTATTAATGTTCTTAATAATATATCGTTAATATATATTGTTATAATTTTTGAATATAAAAGACAAAAATTTACTAGAATTGTTTTAGTAAAAATGTTTATTCATGACTGATTTTCTATTTGACTAATGAGGCCTAATTACATGTTACTAAAAATACAATTGCAGTATAAACTCAAACATTTAAACAAAACAATGAGTCATTCCTCTGGATCAAATTTCCTTCAGCGTGACTTCAGATCTTAACTTTTTTTGTGGTAGGGTTTTATTATATATATTAGTCAGAGAATTGTAACTATTCATAATTGACATAATACTTTTTTGTGAGATGAAACTGCTTCACCCTGAAAATGGGAGGTGGGTATTACATATATTGTTGATGATTAGCATTTATGTATAGACTAATCAAAATAAAAAGCTTAAAGTTAGTGTTGTACATATGGTAATTTAAAAAAGTTTTTTTATACTGTAGATCATGCTGTGGGAATGAAGGAAACATATGTAATGTATGTCACTTATTTTGAAAGCTATTATAATGAATATATGTAGTGAATAAATTAACCTCTTCTTGAAATTTATTAACCTCTTCTTGGTCTGAAGGGTGGGTTTACAAAATATTGTTGTTTCTTGTATTTATGGGACAGTCGTACCAACAATCAACTTTAAAGACTGACTAAAAAATAATAATTTCACTCCAAGACAGCAAAGTATTACTCCTCCGATTGAGCCTCAGCCGAGGCTCACCTTTAAACATAAAATTATGACATGATGAATTTTGTAAAAGTACTAAGAAAGGATAGGGAAGCATTTAAATATTTAAGTCAGATTTTTCCAGATATTTTTTCAGAATATTCGTCAAGCCTAAGATCAGAAAATTAATATATGATCACACAAATACATAGAAATCTACAGTAACTAGAAAGTACATAGAAATCTAAGGAACTCGGTGTAAAATCATTCAAAGACGTTGTTCAATGTTTTATTTGAAAAATAAAGGTTGAGAATAATAATCTATTGTTTTGGATATCCTTTGTAAAGTGAACTATAAAATTTAGACTGCAGAATTGCACTGAAAATTCATTTTTTACATTTTCATTTTGACTTCTTTCCAAATTTATGCACTGTGAGTGATGAACGAGAAGAGAAATTTGATTAAGATATATTTCAAATAAAACAGAAAAATGGGATGACTGTGGTGACTGAATTTCAGATGATGAAAAAAAAGAAGTAATTTCTCATAATTTAAATAGATGCTAATTTCTGCAAAATAGAGGAAAAAGTTTTTATTTATTTTTGTCACTTCTGAAATAATATTTTTACAAAAAATTCTGCGATTCTGACAAAAAAATTCTATGATGTCTCAACTTGTATAGCATTGAGATTCTACAGTTAATATTTTGAAGGATCATAAATAAAAATCTTAAGGTGGAGAAAAACTGATTTGATTTTAAAGTTTAGATGTATGGTCACCCACTGTCATTCAGAAATTTAGAAAATGTTTCCCCTTTAAAGGTCTTAGTAAGTTTTCTTATTTATGAAATCCCATTGGTGGCTTACTTAAAATGAAAATTCTGTACAAGATACAATTATTTATTGATTTTTAATAAAAAATTTATTTATTTCTGTAAAAAAAGTCATATAATAAAATTATTGTATTTTTATTTGTTTCAGAATCTGTTAAATAATTTTAAAGTAACCGACACAATGACTGTTATTGCTAGGGTGTTCCTGTTTTTCCAGCTGATAACTGTATATCCTTTGATAGCATTTATGTTACGATCACAAATATTGTTAGAAGTAATGGGTACTTCAAATCCAAGTATTAGAAGTATTATGTGTTTTAATGTTATAATTGTTGTGATCTGCATATTATTTGCAATATTTATTCCACATATTGGAACTGTCATAAGGTAATTAGTTAAATTTATAATTAAACTAATATAAGAAATGTAAAGTCAACTTCTTTAGACTAAGTTAAATTGTACATCAAAAAGAGTAGACTTAATATTTTAAACTGATAATCTCTTAATCAAATGAATGATTAGAATTACCACTGATCAGTTGTTCTTTGATGCTACAGGACTTACATTCAAATCCAATTAATGGTATAGTTTCTTTTAATTGGCTTTGAATATTAATTTTACAAACATTTTTTTGTGGTTAGTTAAATCGCATAAAAAATACTTTATTCTATTTAGCATCTGTTGGACTCAGCGGTAGATAAAGAAGGGGAAGAATTCAATAAATGTTTGTAAAGAAGGAGGGACGAGCACATTTTTGAGGTTTCCGCTTCTTGATAGAAACTAGTTTTTTGGAATTAATTTACTCAGGATGGATTTTATAAAAAAATTAATAAGGCATGAGTAAGAACATAAAATTTGAATAACATTACATATTTTTAAATCTTTGATTGGGATAATTTTTTTAAGATTCTCACACCCAAGTTAAGCTTTAACAAAAAATTTTAAGGAAAATTATGTACCAGTTTGACTCTTTTTGTTTCCATTTTTTTGATTCGTTAAATAGTTTATCCATAAAAAGTATATTTTTGGCTAGGTGTTTGGGCTTAATACTACCAAAGTGCTCTCTATTTTTTTACCCCTGGATTATAGGATCTTTTATCTAGACCAAATGGTAATGATGCATTACTTTTTAATAATTAACATTGGTGTTATCATTATTAAGCATGACATAGGACTTTGGAACTGAAGGTGTATAGGATTACGTGATTCTAACTGTTGTGGTATAATACTTGGACAGCTTACCAGACAAAGGTATGAAGTTTAATTACTGAATGTTGTACTTCAGGAATGAAATAGTAGCAGTTTTCCTTTGTTGAGATATTATGGATATGGAAACGAATCAGTTTAATGGTTACTGGATGGTCCCATCTCCTCTGTCTGGAAAATAATAGTTGATGTTTTCAATAGTTGATTAGTTGGCTGAACTGATGACATACTACTACTGTGAGATCTTTTTGGGCGGCAGTATTGACATTACTAAAATGTCACTAGGCACGCGACTCCTTGAGACAGTAAGCAGCCAATTAGATGGTTGCTTGTGTAAACCTGAAACTAGTGTCTGGCTGTATGGTAGTTGCTTGGGAAGGTGTAAGTCCAATATTTATAGTTGGCAGTGATGAATGGAACAGAGAAAGCCCGAAATGTTTAGCATAAGGATTTATTGTTCATTTTGGAAGTAATTTCCTATCACTGAGAGGCCAATATAGAGTGGTGGCAAAGGAATGTCTTATTCAAAGATCTAATAATCGTTTTCATATCTGACTTGTAAGAGTCTGTTTTATTTTTGAAGATTAACAAACAAAATAGGCCAGGTGTGCAATGAAAACTGTTAGTGATAGATTTGTATACGAACTTGAATAAAGCAACTGGTTTCTTTGACTGTTGATGTTCTTAATTCTGTACACGTGATCAATTCCTATATATTCCTATGATTAAGAAATTGTTTTAGAGTTAACATCACTAAATATATCATCTGATATCTTTGCAATGTGTTGCATACATCCTGCTCAATTTTTTCTTCATTTTCCACTCCCTGTTCACTTTCTTCATTCGTACTGTCCAATGCCTCTAGACACATTATACTATTGTCCTTATGGTTACTACTTCAAATTTGAAGTAAAGAATGAGGTCTCAATTCTATTTTCATTTTTAACAATTCTTTGATTTCCTCTACTGATTTGGTCAGGGGCATAAACAGTCAATGTCTCAGGTAAATTCCTCACATTGGTTGGATGTTGTTTACTTCTGACCAATTCTTACGGTCTGGACATTTCTAATTTTAGCTTTTCATCTTTAACCCTTTTACTTGTTTTTACTTTGATATAAAATGTTAACGTTCAACCACTGTGTTATTAATGTTGACGTCACTTACGCATTAGCATTCACTGTTTCATTGATAATGCTAATCCTGTATGTTAGTGATGTTGAATTATTTTTTTTTGTTGGTCTAGGACCACTGTTAGGTATGCTTCAGAGGATGAGATGAATGATTTGTAGCGTGTGTGAAAATGCCATGCCTGACCGGGATTCGAACCCAGGACCTCCAGATGAAAGGCTGAGACGCTACCACTCACGTCATGGAGGCCGGTCTAGTGATGTTGAATACTACTGTTGTATTGGTACATTGATGCTGCTGAGAGGCTTAAGACCACCGATATTTGTGATAAAAAAATTAAAACCGATCTGACAATTGCTTCTGTTCAGCTCCCTACTTTTGTCTAAACCCTATGAGTAGGTTGTTGCTAGCTGGGGAGTATACAGCTTTGAAATCGTGAAACAACATATCCATATTATTTAAGGCTACAATCTGAATACAATATCTTTGTTTTCGATCCAGAAGTTGCAGCATTTACTCAACTCCAACATAGATTTAATTCTTCAGATTTCTATTAAATCTTTACATTATAGAGGCATATTAATATTAATTTATTCTTGTCAGAATAAATTAATTAAGTAGCAAAAGATAATTAAGAGGAATAGTGATTGATTCCACGTTTCTTTAGTAAAAATCTTGATTTCGGAATTATCTCTTTTCCATCATATGTGTGCATGTGCTTTTTCAATAAGGTAGTCAAGGTTTCTACCACTTAATTGGAAGTGTTTCATTTTAATGACACTGCAGATTAAAATTTAGAAAAGCAAGCTGTTATGGTAATTATGTACCTAAACTCATTGTTCATCGTGGAGTAAGGTATTATTTCTACTGATACAGGTCACTGATGCCTTTGAGCTCTATTTTGTGAGTTGGCTAATTACTATTGTGGTGCAGTTCTGCTATTTCATGTTTCTACATTGCTTCCACCCCTTCTCAGTTTTTATGTATTTGATGGTCTAATATTTTCTCTTTCCTTCTGTTAGATTTCAGTTTTATTGAAGAAAACCGTAAGAAATTCACTACTTTAGCAATACTAAAGCGTTCTGCATTCCGTAGAGTGAAACACATTTTCTCTGTAAGCCTACAGCCTTGTAAATCAATATACCTTCCATCTCATCTTTTAATTTACCGATATTGGCTTCGTTGTTATCTGTCAGAATGGTGTGTTAATCTGGATGTTCTGACATCCAGACTGAATAATTGAAAACCTTTTTCTTAAATCTGATTTCTTTTAATGTTCAGCCTTTGATTTAACTCAGGGCAGGAAGAATATGTATTGGTCATAACCAGATGTATTGGTATATTTTCTTTCTTGTAGTCAGATTAAGGTGTTTAAACATGATTAATTTGCTGTACTTTAATGCGATCCCAACACAATTTGATTTGTTTAATTTCACTGTATTTTATAGTATTATAATGCCAATAATGTTTTCATTATAAATGTGATAGGTGTTTGAGTCGCAAACACCTATGAAATTTTTTTGAGAAATTTTTTTTCTAAATGGAAATCAGTCTGGTTTTGAATATTCTCAATCATCTTTCTATACACATGGTTGATAAATAATTTGTACATTTTCTTTTCAGATTCAATATTTGTAAAATTGTTCTACCATAATCCTTTAATTACTGGGAATGATTAAATTAGCTACCCTCTGTGGATTTTCTTAAATACCATAACCATGTTTCTGCAGTAAATCAACTAAACCTTAATTAAAGGCGGACAACATAACATACAAACACACTGTACAATTGTATCTTACTGTAACATGATCATTAAATTTTAAGTTCCTGTGATTTGTCATTAGGTCTGGAAAATTATGAATGTTATTTTTAATATAAAAGAACAAAACTTAAAGGGAAGTTTCATTTTTATTTCTTTCTACTTTGCAACAGATACCCATAATCGACTACTACCTACTATTTTACTAATATATACTTGAAATATGTAAGATTAAAAAATTTTTTTTACCTTATATACTGTCTTATACTTATTACTGAAACAATTTCATAATATATACATCAGTAATAAACACATGTTAAATAAAGTATTAAGTTATTTTATATACATACTTTATACTTTTATATAACATGTATAGCTGCAGATAAACTTCAAATATACATCATAAAATTAAAAACAAAAGTAAAAGACAAATATTTAGTATTATCTAATAACTATATAAGTCATGAATTATTGAGTATTTTTACATTACTGTACTGTTCCTACTAATTAATGGAACAAGAAGATAAGTGAGTGGAAGTATATTCATAATTCTACTACTTGAATCATTGTGTTATATACATAAAATGATAGAGATGGTGTTTCAAAAATTGTACAGAATAATTGTAAAGTAACTTTCTTTTTTAAGTTACAATTATTGATTGATTTTTGTGAAACAAATATTTTAATATTAAAATGTGAGAAAAATTGCCAGCTACATTAAAAATTAACATGGATTTTCATTTTCCACGTACCTCAATAAATTTTTAGGAAAGACTGTTTGATTTCATCATGAACTGCAGATGTATATTGGTCAAAACATACCCAATTATCCAACATTTAAATACCAGTTTAAGATTTGGTGGCATGAACCTCCTCCTTCATCCAACTTTACAAGAAATCTTACAAGACATGGAAGTCAAGGCTCAGTGCAGATTATTCTTTTAGCTCATGAAAACCCAACCAAATTGCTATTCCGTACCATTTACAAATTTTCCTTTAATCTGGATGTCAAGGGATGGCCACTTCTGCCTATACTCATCAGCTTTAAATGACAAAGGTTCTTTTCTTTTGGATCTTAAGATCCAACAAAGCATAACATTTGTGAATACTCAACCATTATCACTGAATATGTGTACTACTTGCAGTGAAGACTAGGTGAGTTTGTTAATATGGTTTAGAGCATTGTTATGTCACACTTTTCATCTATTCACCTCACACACTGTAACAAACAAAATAATTTTGTACTAAAATTCAGCACTAAATATAAAAGTTATTAGAATTTAAAATTCGGAGTTCCTTTACAACCAGTCTGTATATATTTAATGTAGCTTTAAATATTGTAAAAATATCGTAATTAAAACCAATCCAGTAAAGTTACAATAATTTCTAATGCACTGTGTTCAATAAAAAAAAAACTAGATTTTTTTACATTATCCATTAATTACTGAACTGATTTTATTTAAAACGTTATTAAAAATAAATTATTTATCCATTCATGTTATTTTCTAAATTTATTTAAAAAAAAAATTAATTTCAACTAAATAAAAAAAATTAATAAATTGTACATAAATCATATGCTTACAACTTGGTGTTGATCACAGTAATTTGCATCATATTGCAAGTTTATCAATAATTAAACATTAATAGCATAAAAAAAACTAGATTAACACTTTTAATGATACTTCACTTGAGAAAATCATCATCCATCTAAAAGTAATATTCACAACAATTTATTTACAGATTTACTGGAGCAATAAGTGGGTTTATCCATGTGTTTACGCTTCCATGTTTATTGCGAATAGCATCACTGAAAAAAAGAGAAGAGCTAACAGTTTGGTCACTAGCATTAAATTTAGTGATACCAATATTAGGAGGAGTTAATATCTTATTGCAATTCTTCATAAGAGATAAATGAAGTATTTATTAGACAAAAGGTGAGCCAATCAGAACAGTTTAAATTTTACAAGTAATCTTTTTTTAATCATATTATAAGGACAATGTTATTGATAGTTTTTTGTTTTGCACTTTTTTATTCTTTTCTTTGAATTTTGTAAGTATAACCTTCTTTGGTGTACATATTGGGAACCCTAACTTACCCAAAATATAGGTTAGTGTCATTGAAAACCACTGGACAGTTTTATAGACAGAGCAACCTCTACCAAATCAATCAAACACCAAGTAACTCTACAGATCCCCAAATTCTTGGACCAGTAGGCATTGGCTGAAACCCTGAGAACATATTGAGAAAGAAAAAAAATCAATGATATTGGAGAAGGGTGGATAGTGTGAAAAGGCCTATTTACCCACAGAAAGATGAAACATGAATCAAATAATGAAAGTAGTGTTTCCAGGCTCCTCCTGCAAGCAAGTGCCCATAATTTATCAGATGAAAGTATCTTAACTATGTGGGATTTGCTGATTTATGATCAATAATTTTCCCTCATTCAGTTCAATATACGCTGTAACAAGTTGCCTTTCATAAAAAAACAACTAAATTAGTCATCTAAAAACAGGTTTAGGCTTCCTTATGGAAAATACTTATCTCCATAATGAGAATTGCTGGGGTATTGCAGTATGCAAATGAACTACAAACCAGCTGTATTCACTGTGGAGGGAAACCTCAGGATGGTCTACATTAAATAATCTTCTTTAGGATATTTAATCTGTTAGAAATGGTAATAGGATTTTTCAGAACTTCATTGTTTCCATATTTAATCATGAGTTATCAAGCACTCTTTCTGGGTAGTGAAATAAACTACAGATTGTATCATTATTATGGTTGCATATAAAAGTATAATCATGTTTTGACAACCATAAACAGCTTATTTAGTGCATAGTTCAAGCAATTACACATTGTGTTTCTATTATTTATTTCACTAATTAATATTAGAAAATCATTTTGAATTTGAGACAGCCATTATTGCATCATAGCAGATTGTTTAAAGCAGAACAACTCCAACAGTAGTTAATAAACTAACTACTGAATTTTATTGATCATCAGTATCAACATTAAGACACAATTTGTCGACTGTGAGATGTCTTTCAGTTGTTGACTTAAAATTTTTTATTGTAACTTAACACCCCAACATCACAGACTGGAGTCCGGAACAGAGCCCAGCAGAGATGCGTCCTGGAAGGCAGCCATACTAGAAGTGGATGAAGAAGCTTCTACACAACCCCTCCTTTTTAAAAAAAAAAAAACTTACAAGTCAGATAAAACAAACCAGCAATTGCGACTCCTCCGGAGTAGGGGTCGCATTGCTCCCTCCTTAAAAATAGTGCCCCGTTGTGGCGTATGCCTGCTAGCCTATTAAGCGTTAGCACCGAAAGGACTTCAGTGGACGGTCTGAAGGGGAATTACGTCGGGAGGACAGGCTTTATAAGCCTAGCCTTCCGCGGTCAGCCCATGAAATGGGTTCGATAACGTTGGTTCAACAACGGATTGGAATGCAATTAAATCTGTCTTAAAATACTAAATAATAATAAAGAAAACTTGAAAAATTAGACCCATCAATTAAAAATAAACCTTTTAAAAAACACGCCCGATAGAATCATCCAGCAGCAAGGGACTCTGTCCAGGTTCTGCGATAAGTAGGGAGAAATAAACTCCTGCCAACTTTGCATTCCATTCCATTCCCGTAACTTAACAAGTAGTCTCCATTTTTTAAATTATTAATTTTAAAATAGTAATAATAATATTAAATATAAAATATTCAAAAAAATAAAACTGTAATTGTTAGTCTTAGGTTTGAGAATGTAACATATCATACTTTTACATTATATCCAGCATTCCAGTATGAAATTTTTCTTAAATAAATGATCCAATTCATAAAACGTTTAGTGGTTCTTCCTTTAACATTTGAAGTTATGAGTATTTTATTTTTCTAATTGCTTTTATTTATTATTTTTATTAATAAAATAAAATTAAAACTACTCTGATCTCTGTAGTTTCTAGCTTCTGAACAATTGTATAGGGGAAAATCTACAAAAATAAAAATATCTTAGAATTATGAGTTGTATACACAAATGTTACCCAAAAATTAAGGTTCACAATTTTAAAAAAATGTTGGCTGCATTGGGAAAATGTAATTTATAACATGCTAATAAGGTATTTTTAATACACTTAAAAATTTAGGAAAAGTTCCCCATTTAAAGTTCTTCATAGCTTTTCTTGTATATGAAATTCCAATGATCACATACATAAAATGAACATCAGTATATAGAAAACAAAAGCGAATAAGAGGGGGAAAATGTTACTTTGCCTTTTTCAAGGAAAAAAACAATGTCTAAACAAACTCTGGTGACTCTTTAATACACTGGTACACAAGTAAAACTCAAAATTTGAATTACAATGAAATAAAAAAAAAAATTGTACGGCACTCCAATTTTAATAGTGTAATTAAATTGGTACACCTACATGTAGAATGCATGCATTGTAGAATGACAATAGTTAATTCCATGAATCTATAATTCATCAACAGAAACTTAAAAATAATTAAGATAAAAATAATATTAGAAGTATTAGAAAAATATTATACTTCATAATTTAAAAATATAAAATATTGAATCATCAAATTAAACGGTTTATAAACAGGAAAATTAAGATAATTTGTTTCTTTTATATTAATCGCATTGATTTATACGCTAAAGTGATTTTATTTTATTAAATAAATGTAAACCAGCCTATTATCAAATCAAATAATTATTCTATTTATTTGTTAATAAATTAATTACTCATTAATAATTAAAAGCAAAGATTCTTATAATATTTGCAAAAGCTACAGCTAGCAATTACAGTGAATATTTTCTTTCTGCTCCTAGCAACTTTCAACAAAATTTCTCACATGAGATTACCTGAAGAAATGTTTTTTACATGCTTGGCATAAATTACACTGAAACTCCCAATTTTTTTCACCTGAGATCATAATAAATAACTCAATTTGTCAACTAAATAATGAGATGTTTTTTTTTACAGCTATGTTGTATGGTTGTGGATGAAGCATTCTAATAAAAGTGACTGCATTATTAATTTCATTTATTCACCGAGATGAAAGTGACACATGTTGCTTTATATTAAAGGACTTATTGAAGATCAGAATAATAATAAGTTCTTAATGTTTGTTCAGTACTGAAATAAACATATATAAAATGAAAGTAATATTTCACACTTAATATAGCTCTACTACTTAATATTCAATGTGATTACAAATAATCACTATAATCAAGGAGAAGAGAAAAAATAAATTACTTCACTTAGCATTGAGCTCAGTGAGAATCAACAAATTAATTTTGCTAAGAAAACTTTTATATTTATTTATTTATTTTAATTAGGATAATTATTACATATAACTAATCATATAAATTTATAAATTAAATAAATAAAAAAAAGATTGTTAATTTTATAAAAAAAGCTTTTTTAATTCATTAACATGCAAATTGTGTCAAATCAGTATTAGCTGTTCAAATTACGACTGTTGTTCCCGAAACATCATCAGCAGCCAAACAGCTCAACATAGACTTATGCAAAAGTAACCACTACCACATTTCACCAAAGATTAATGCAGAACAGTTTTTCAAACTTTGCAGTTATGCTTGAGAGAATCGTAGGTAACAAAATTAAATCTTCTCATCCAAATGAACCAATAAAACCTACCAAAATATAGCTACCAGTAAATATAGTACACAAAAATATTAAGATATATTTGAAAAGGTCAAAAACACTCCTCCGACTAGTCGTAAGGTGAAAGAAGGTGTGACGAGGATGCAGAAGTCTTAGGTCTGATGTGATGCAGGTCGAAGTTCAGATGGAGAAGGCTCCTAAATCAGGGAAGTCAGAAGGATGATGAGATGTTGATTGTAGGTAGAGAGACTTTGAACATGTAGCTGTAGAGTGTCTGAATGCACAGAGAACTTCAAAAGGGAGGGTGAACATTTCAGCAGGGAGTGGCACCCAGTATAGATTTTGATGCAATACTATACTTCACTCCATCTGGGCCGGTGTCATTCGATACTGACCTTCTCCACCACCAAAGTGGTATTAGAGATGGATGAAGTTTCCATCTCCAAGGTCTGACACCTTGTCTTCAGAGGTGGGGCTGTCAGGGGGATGGAGAATTGAAATAAAAAAGGATGGTGTATGGGAAAACCTAGGTAATAAATGCATCTGATACATTTAATGTCAGGACTGATTTTTTTATGCTTTTTTTGTTTTCTAAGCAAATAATGAATTTATTTTAAGGATTTTTTGATAATTGCAGGCAAGGGCCCCCTATACATCCTGGTCATCTTGTGCTTTATATTCTATGTAAGTCTGTTTTCAGGATGATCTGTTTGACTTGGTTGCTATTTTTGATCAGCATGGGAAAGTTTTTGGCTGAGGGCAAGGAGTAGACAAAGAAGTTGATACCCGATATCCCAAAAAAGAAATTAGGATTTCAGACACATTCTAATACAATACAGATAATATAATTATAAATTCTACTCACACACATCAGATCAGGAATAGAGATTGAATTCAGGAACTCATAGATATTAAAAAGGAAATGATTCAAAAAGTTTCCCTGAAGTATCAAGGGAAACAATGAAAAAACCTTGATCAAAACAGCATTACAAAATTATAATTTAAAAAAAAGGAGTTTAATTATTAATAAATAAAACTGGTACAAAAGGGAACTATCGGGTGTTCAAAAGAAAACCTCACAGTTTTTAATTAAATTTACTTTATTACATTTAAAATTACAAATGTATGTTTTATTAATGAAAGTAATGTATGTTTAGTAATGAAAGTTTAGTTATTAATCTAAAGTTTTTTTACTTCTTAATGTAACTCACTATAAGCAGTGTTTACATACTTGCAGACATTAAACTGATAATCCATCTCATTCCACACTCTTGCAAGCATGTCTGTAGGAATCACTTCCATGACTGCTGTAGTGCAGGGATGGTGAAATGACTGAAATTTGATTGGTATATGATGTAGTCTTTTATGTACCCCCAAAAGAAGAAATCCATAGGTGTTAAATCAGAACTTGTTGACGTGATTGGAACTTCTCTGCCTATCCAGCCTTCTGGGAATCTGTTGTTGAGCACAGTCTACACAAATTCTAAATTATGTGGAGGGGCTCCATCCTGTTGGAAAATTAGGCCCTCCATATTTTACACAAAGCTCTCTAACATGTTCAAGTACATTGTGTCTGTAATAGTTTACTCACAGAAAAAAAAAATGGCCCAAAAGTTTAATTATGCATTATACCATGCCAGACAGTTGCAGATTTATTTCATCGATTCATCTGGATTTTCTGAGCCCCATACTCAACAGTTTTGGCAATTCACTACTCCAGGAATATGAAATTGTCAAAAAAACTTATAAACTGCACTGCAGGTAGTTTCCATCAGCAGAAATAAGTCAACACAGTCATTACAAATTAAATTCTTTATGGCTTATTGTTAGTTTTAATTTCATGGAGTAGCTGCAGTTTACTAGGACAAAGTTTCAATTACTTGCAAACATCATGAACAGGGCTTTAAGGAATGTTTAGTTGATGACTAACCACTACCAACTGAATGTTTTACACTTTTTCAGTCAGTAGAATTTTTTCTCTATTCACTCTACCTGGTGAGTTCCTTTCAAAATGCTTCCAGTTTCCAAAAACTGTTCACACCATCTTATTTATGCTTTTGTTATTTAAGAGATTTTCTATTATTGATGCATCTATAAATTCTTTATATGACAGTCACCATTTGTTTCTGCATGCACTGTGCAACAGTCTTACACAGGCGCTATCTGACGTAGAATGTGTAAATTAAATCTAAATAGTAGTCGTCGCTTTATTACATATAAAACAATAATGGTTACTGCAAAATAAAAACTATATTCATTCTTGAAACCTTGGAGTTATTTTCAGACACCTGGTATTTCAAAGATAAATGTTTGACTGCTAAATATTTGAATATATACTAAATGAAGTATTTAAAAAATTCAATTTATCAAATTGGTAGCTATTATTTAAAGATTTTTTAAATCTATAGACAATTTATTAAAAAAAGGAAACTAAAACATATTTTCTTCATGATAAACATATTGTGTTGTTATATTAAATAAAATAGTGTATTTTCTAGTTTTATACAATATTATACTTTTTATGAATAAAGAACTACTGTTTTCTTTACGAGAATTTTTATCATACTAAAAACCTGTTTACATTAATCATATTTACCAGCATAAATATATGTAATTATATTGGGGCTAGTGTAAAGGCCATAAACCAGCGTTTCTCAACCTTGCAGTATTTGTGACCCAATTTTCATCATGCCTCTCCCCCTCACACAATAATAATGTATTTTGACACTAAAGCTACACTATGACCTTAATTACAAACCTTATAAATTATCAAGAATAAGTAAATTTATTGATATTTGGCAACATCGGTCTGCTGCATTGACAAAACCAGAATCGATGCCTCTCTATTGCTCTCAGCCTTACTTCCACCATATCAGACATTCTCACAGTTTCAAGAGAAGTTCCGATTTGTCTCAAATATTCTGGAACATCGTGCAAATGTATATAAATGCTGCACCTCATACAATTCCAGCCAGTCTCAGTTGAATTGATCTTTCTATTGTTCTCGAAACTATTGTGAATGTGTATGTTGTAATTTGTGTGTTAATTGCAATTCACAGTATTAGATATTTCCAGCATAGATTTATACAGTATCATGGATAAATTTTTAAGTGGATGCAAGCATCATTAGAAGTGAAGTGTCAACAAGTGCACAGATGAGCATGGTTCTGAAAATAAAATCAAGAATACTTAAATTTTGGGTTTACAGTACTGAATTACAAATAAATGAAGAAGAAAGGTCTCTGTGTCATTTGTTCAAAAATTTTGGCAGTAGACAGCATGAAACCTAATAAACTTAAACAACATTTGGAAGTGCTTCATAGTGAGTATGTTAACAAACTACCTAGAATTCTTTGAATTAAAATTAAAATCATATGAAAAGCAAACATCATTTTTAAAAAAATTTATCTATGAATGAAAAACCTTTACTTGGCTCTTAAAAAGTATCACATAAAATAGCCAGATGTAAAATGTCTCACACCAGTGGTGACGAGTTTATTTTGCCATTCCAACCCCGTAGGGGGAAGACACCAACCTTGTGATGTTACCGGTCGCCACACCATTCCTTCCATTCCAAGCCCTGAGGGGCTTTAGCAGAGGTTGTGTTTAGACCCTCTAACTGATTACATCACACAGTCATCAGTCAGGCCTGGGTCGGGATGCCACCAATGTAAATGCCTTGGCAGACATTTGCATTAGTAAATAAATATCAAATTTCGCCTTCACGTAGGCCTCAAACGAACATCTTCACATCCAACCTAACATGATTCTCTCAAACTAACTACCCGAAACCGCGAACCCTGCGCCTAGTGCAGATTTGACAACACCGTTCTTGACTGTGAATGCCTCAGAAGACGAATGAGTTTAAAGTTAAATCAGTGCTAAATTCATACCAATCAAAATTGTGTTTTATGCAACATAGAGATTCAGACCTACACCCAAATAAGTCGACCATTTTAAGTCACCTAACAAGGGGAACGCAACCTCATTCCGGTCCGCGCAGGAGCCGGGGAAAACCCCGCACCACCACCCGGTCCAATCATAGTGTCTCTCGTGGCATTACCAAGTCACGATCAGGACCGCCACCGGCGGAGGGAAGCCACATTCCCGGTCGCAAGGGTACCATACCCCGGCAGCACAGCCACCCCCACCAGCGGGAACCCCAAATCGAATTACAAACAATACCAATATAACCGTGGCACGATGCCAATCCGTCTACCTCCAACCAATCCAATGCCTAAGCCGGAACTCTAGCCACCCGGGATCCTATTACGATCGAGTAGCTAGATTAAACTCCCTCTGCAGACCTACACACAGGAAGGGCGCGAAGAAAACCAACCACTATAGACCATCCTCGCGGATTATCCAGTTAATACGGAGATCCAGAAAGGAATGTATTCTCTCAAGATCCCTAACAGCTCGTGAACGTTCGACCTCGTATCGGGGATAGGCATAGAGGACGTAGTTCACTATATCATCAATCCCGCAATCCAGGCATTGACTAGAATCCACCAAACGAAACCTAGCCAAACTCGTTCGAAAGGTAGCATGCCTGGAGAGAAACTGTGTGATATATCGATTGTGGAGACTCAACTAATCGCACCTAAATTAGACACAATAGGAAATATACCATGCGTGTAGCGACCTGTGGGGGAATCGTCCCACCTGACCTGCCAAGACGCAAGGCCCCGGTCTTCAATCTCCTGCTTTCGTTATGATGTCAATAGGTTATTTTCCTTGGAAATGCAGCGTTCCTTACGGTCATTAGCCAGGATATCTATTGGTTTGACTCCGATTATAACACAGACTGTCTCCCGCAAGACTGTTTTGTAACCGCCAGCAAGAGGAGTCGCTGGACCCGCAGCAAAATGTCCGCGCAATACTAAAAGCCATGCGGTGAACCCAGAGAGGCGCAGCATACAGCATAATAGCTTCGCTGACACCTTTGTAAAGGATATGCATGGTACGGTAATTCAACCCCCAATCGGGATGAATGACTACGGATTTCATAAAAAGCGGCCTTTTTACAGATGTTCCTTAACCAAAAATTCTCATCAAGGATAACACCCAGGTATTTTTGAGTCGTAACGTACCGAATGGGGAGACCAGTCATTCGAACCCGGATTCGTTGGGAAGCAGCCAATCGGCCTTTAAGTAACATCATTGTTGTTTTCCCTGGGCTGAAGCGGACACGACAACCACATGGCAACCTTAAACGTAACATCGAATCGAATTCTATGATCCAAAGAAGGGGACTCAGAACACTGTCCTGAGGGTATCCTTTAGTTAAGGTCTTACGAACCTCCGAGCCGCCATCACGCAGGTAAACGGTCCGATGGCTGAAATAACTTGAGAGCACTTCTAGTTCATTTCGTGTACACTTACACTTCTGCATCTGAAACAGGGCAGAGCGCCACCGTAAGATGTTAAATGCCCCGGATATGTCAAGAAAAATCCCTAATACATATTTACATGAACTGGAGTAAGCTACATCCATCATCTTGCATCCTCAGTGCTCTTGCCCGGTCGGAAACTATACTGGTTGTCCATTAGGAAATGATCAGTGGCTAATGTAACATTAATACGCAAATATAGAACTTTCTCAAAAACCTTGCCAATCACGGGCAAGAGTGTTATTGGACGGTAAGAAGAACTAACAGTAGGATCTTTGTCGCCACCTTGGAACAAAAACACCAAGTCTCCACGCTTCCATCACGCCGGATAGTGGCCGGCGAAGAGCAACCTATTATACATTCTAGTTAGAGGACTAAAGACCACGCTCGAACGAGGAGTTCCAGCGTGATACATTCATATCCGGGGGCCTTGTGCCGTGCCACGCTACAGATCACCTGGCGCATTTCCGCCTCAGTAATCTCAGAAGATTTTATGTCGGTCTCGAAAATCACGTCTTCCCGCCTGACACGCTGGTGATATGAAATCTCACCTCCATAGTGTCATCCGGGAGCAAATCATTCAGCAAAATATTAAGGGCACGGTCCTTATCAATTACCACACCCTCGCGTGTTGACAAAGCTGACAGGAGGACATCTTTCCTGCGCTTATGTCCAAGGGCTCTATACACAACGCCCCAAGGGTCTCTATTCTCTTGCTCCTGAACGAAGGAGCGCCAGGAATTACGCTTGGAAGAACTAATGCTATGAAGGTACCTAGCCCTCGCTCTGCAGGCCGTCAAGGTCCCGAGAAAAATCTCCTGTCTGGACTCCAACAAAGAGGAGAATTTCAGCCAGTTCGCTTTCCTATGCAGGAAGCGCCCCCGGTGAACAGGAAAGTGTCCCTCATGGCCATCGAGCAGCTCATCCACTATTGAATAGTATCAATCGATGATGGCTAGAAAAGTCGTCGACCACAGACCAGTCAAGGACCCTGCCAGGAATGTCCTACCAATGGTGATGTGAGTATTTGTACCTGGAAAACCCCACTTCTTTCTTTCTTTTTCCTGTTTACCCTCCAGTAACTACCGTTTAGATAATACTTCAGAGGATGATGTGTACGAGTGTAAATGAAGTGTCGTCTTGTACATTCTCAGTTCGACCATACCTGAGATCTGTGGTTAATTGAAATCCAACCATCAAAGAACACCGGTATCCACGATCTAGTATTCAAGTCCATGTAAAAATAACTGGCTTTACTAGGACTTGAACGCTGGAACTCTCGACTTCCAAATCAGCTGATTTGGGAAGACACGTTCATCACTAGACCAACCCGGTGGGTACCTGGAAAAGCCCGTCGTTCGTTAACCGTACCGACGTAAGTCGCCAGCTGGTTTGCAACATTAAAGACCTCATAATTGTGCTGTGCGATGAAACTGTCAGTTAGGCCTTTGGCATGATCAGTGATCCAATTGTGCCAGAAATGCGACTTCGCATTAACATTGGCATCAATAAGTATTGGACCATTGCCCACAATACAAAGGATCCTACCCCATCTCGCTAGGTGTTCCTCAGTGGGATCCCTGTATTGAAAATATGAACTAACAACTGTAAGGTTTTGTCTGCAAGTCTGACCACAACATGATGCGCATCAGAAACCTGCCATATAAGAACACTATCAAGTGACTTCCTGCACAGAATAGCAGACATACAGGTATGCTCTACATAAAACTTTTTCCAGCAGTGAAAACCTGTCAGATCACCCCTAATTACATGTGGGTGCTGCAGAAGTACAACATCAAGGCTCCGTCTCTCTACAATCTCACCTAACTCAACCTGGACTACATAAGCTCCCTGGGCATTTAGTTGACTGAACCTAACCATCTAAGGAATTAAAGTACAGCGCAACGGCCCTTACATAACAACCACACTCCTTACTAACAACTGGGTGCTCATGATTCTTGTACAACCTCTTACAGTTAGCACAGGCCAGAGCCTCGGACCTGTGTGAGCAATCGTCACGTTTGTCGCCCTCCTTGCCACAATGGGCACACACAAAGGCAAACTTATAAAATTTAGCCCTGTGACTATATCTGCAGCACTTGAAACATCTTTGGACATCCACATACTCTTTTAGTCAGCAGGACCCTAAATCTATTGATTTAGGCAGACTATTGTCTGCCTGCGGATGTAAATTTTTGAAAGAGACCAGAACTTACCTCAAAGACTACATGATATTTCTGGGTATCACTCCTATCCGTTTTACAGACCAACCTGCAGTCCCATCGGAAGGTGGCTTCATCCAAATCAGTGTTCTGCTCCCTAATGAGGGACAAGACATCCTGGAGGTCTTTTTTCAGCTGACTGCTGGACACAGTTGAGCCCTCTGCCCTATTAACAATTGCAACCTCAGGTTTCTTAGAGGACTGGCTGGTGTCATGTCTGCCTCTGACCACCTCAGCATACCTACATGGTTGTATCGGGGCCAGGGTCGGTTTCTGTGCTACGGTAATTTCTTTAGGGCTTTGAGGCAAGATTTTCGAAGCCCTTGACGAGAGCTGTGAAAGCCGTTTGGAAGAATTCGAGTCGAGGCAATAATCTCTTCTTGGTAGCTGCACCAGTACATTTGGAGTTGGCTAAATAGGAAGACAAGCCATCAAGTTCCGCCAAAACATCATGGCCAATGGAGCAGAACATCTGTCATGTTCAAAGATGCCCTGACCTAATGGTATATGAACAAAATGCTCGCTGTATTCCTTCTATCACAGATATTGGGCACAAGCCCACAAGCATGACTACCTGCAGTGAGCCACAGGCAGCTGGAGACCTGTATTCTCCTGTCACTCTTTGCCACAACTGGATTAAATGTGAAATCAAAGATCAACACACAGTTACAGATTATGGTCCCCACTCTTATAGAGCGTGAGCAGGACTAAGAATATGCATCGAACTTCAATGTCTGGAAGTTCCAAAGTATACAAGCACTTGTGAAACAAAAATCTCCAGTGTGTCTGGACACATTGCGTGATCCACAGAGAAGCTCTGGTTTTCAGAGAAATGAATCCTGATGATGGTAGTAACTGTAGTAAATTATATAAATATGAGACCCCTAAAATCAAAAATCGTTTCTGCATTTTGTAAAGACACAAGTGCAGTACATTGTGTACTGCAATAGTAACAAGCGTTACTATTTTATTGCGTGGCAAGATGGTTATTACATCGGAAATTCTTGCAATGAGTTTATGAATTAAGAGATGAAATTGCCATTTTTCTAGAAGAGGAAAACTGACTAGAAGGCAAAAAGTTTTGAGATGGAATTGAGCTGCTTGGTTGACATATTTGAGAAATTAAATACCTTGAATCTTCAACTCCAAAGAACAAATACATATATGTTGGATATGAGTGATAAAGTTAATGCTTTTTGTAGAAAATGGGAATTGTGGAGCAGAAGTTTAAAGAAAAAAAACTATAAATGTTTGCAAATGTGGATGAATGTGTTAAAACTTATAAGGCTGAAGAGCAACATGTGAAAGTTGTTTTTGTAACTGTGGAAAATCATTTAGCCATACTGGCAAAGAATTTAAAAAAAGTATTTTCTTCCTGAAGACAACTTGGTAGCAAGTTGAGTGGGTTAGGGATCCATTTAAAAATATTCCCAAAGGGCTATCTACCGCCGAAGAAGAAATCTTCATAGACTTCATGGCAAGTGGTGAAATCAAAAGACAATTCAGTAATAAATCACATTGAATTTTGGGCAGGAGTGGATGATGAGTTTTCTGCACTGAAAACAATAGGATTTCATATACTATTACCATTTTCAACTTCCTATCTTTGTGAAACTGGATTTTCTGTGGTGGCTGCTTTAAAGACAAAATATAGATCTCGGCTAACTATAGAAAAAGAACTTGAGAGTGTCTATTTCTAATCTTAGACATTCCTTCAAAAAACTTTGCTCTGCAAAACAGGCCCTAATAATTATTAAACTTATTTTTAATTTAGTATTGATAAGTTAATTATATTAAATACATTGTGCAGTACTGATACAATTCTTTTTATAAGTGTATTATGTCAGTGTAAATGTGTATTTTATGCCAGAATCTATTTTGTTTTGCTTTCCTTTCAGTAAATCAATAATTTTTTTAATAATATTTTCTTTTCGATATGCTCGTGCCCCTCACTTAGTGTTAGCATGTCCCCTAGAGGAGCGCACCCCACCGGTTTAGAAACACTGCCCTGTAGACAGACAGTTTTCCCTTTGAATAAAGGATGTGACCTACTCAAGACCTTCACCAGGACTACAATTTTTTTCCAATTATTACAATATATAGGGGCTCAGTATTACTAACAGTCAATAAAATTACCTCAGATTGGTATTTTATATTTTTTGACATTTTAGTGTACCATAATTCTATAAATATGATGATCTGTACATTTGTGGTCACATTTAAAATTTAAAAAATGTTAATTTTTACGTACTGATGTAAGTATTCTGTTTGTTGTGTAAACAGAGTGAAGAACTAAATGAATGAATACTGCAGATTCCTAATATAAAGAAAAGCAAGATTAATGTAAAACTTATTTTACAACGAAACTAATAATCATTAATGTGTAACATTTATGGTTATTAATGATTAACGAAACTAATTTTTACAACGAATTCGCAAAATTATGTTTTACTAGGGAGTTTCTGTGTTATATCAGTGATATTAAAATTTAGAACTGTAATAAAGCAATCCTTTTAATGAATAATAAATATGCCAGAGATAAGAATTTGTATTTTTTATCTATGTATAACAACACATAAATAGAGATAACTGTTTTATTTGTTTACGGAAACTTAAATAATTTATTTTTTGTATCACTAAAAATAAAAGTGAATACATTAAAAATTAGTGACAACAAATAAAAATTTAATTACTATAGTTTGCAAAATGTTCATAACTAAGTTACAGAAAATTTCATTACTATTTAGAGTTGTGTGATACTTAGATACATTCGGTAATAACTTAATAATTTTTCTTTTATAATTTTATTTATTTACCTTTTAAACGCTTATTAATTTGGTAATAATCTCTGATAGCATAACATTAAGTAAAACTTATTACAAACTTTACCAGGACTACCAGATATAAGCCAGTAATTGTAATTTTATTAATTTCCCTTGAAATAGGTTATAACACACATTAATGGTTATTTCAGATTACCAGTTTATTAAATTAACTTTGTTGGAAAAAATTTATTTTTGATAGAATATGACAACTCTTTTTCATCCAATCTATTATTTCTATAAAGTATTGATGTTATAAAAAAATTATTCAAGCATAACAAATCTAATTAATATTCCTGTAATGTACGGTTTTTACAGGCTATCACCTATGGATCTGATTCTTCTAATATATTTTAAATTGAAGTTTGTTATTTAGATAGTCTAAATTCTGAAAAAGTGCCAAGAGTTTATGGGAAATATAGAATTTTTATCATTTAAAACTTT
This sequence comes from Lycorma delicatula, assembly GCF_047948215.1. Lineage (NCBI taxonomy): Eukaryota > Metazoa > Arthropoda > Insecta > Hemiptera > Fulgoridae > Lycorma > Lycorma delicatula. Next base: position 111,968,142 of record NC_134462.1, read on the forward strand.
TGACTACATTATCATAGCTGTCTAAATATGACGGGGGGGGGGGTCGACAAGGTGGTCCATAACAATTAGAGTAATATGAATTCTTGTTGTTGTCAAGTCAATTATTTTGTTACTGATATGTGTGCTATGGGATTCAATCATATTTTGTATGTTAAAATTTTCTTTGGGAATTAGAACTTGAATAGGATATTTATACACTAATAAACTTGTATAGTTTATTTTTGTAGAAATTAGTTTGAAAACATTAATTCCTATTGGAGCTGTTAAATAAAATTTATTGTATGATATATTTTCCTGTTACTTTCTGAAGTTATCTTACCATCAAACAATGTGATCTGGATGGTGAAAACAGATAACAGAATAGATATTACAAAGGATTTAGCAAAGGTAATTGATGATATCATTACCTGAACAACAGGTATTACTGTCTCTAAAATCAGTGATTGACAGTTCTAGGGTTAAAGATGATACAGAATATCTATAATTTGCTGCAAGAAAGGCGTCAAATACAAAGTATTTTCAAAGTAATTCCAAGATTTTGAAAGAAACCAGAATCTTTCTACTCTTTAAGAAAGAGAAAAAAATTGTTAATAAATATTGCTTCTCATTGCAGTTGGGAATAACTAAGGCATAAGTTTTAAATTACATGTCACCAAAGCAACATATTTTTTTTTATATTGAACTCAATTTCTTAAAATTTTGCAAACATTCATCACAATTTTATTTCGATCGCATTATACTATTCACTGAATTGTTCTTTTTATACTTTATATAAATCATGTATCTTGTAGAAAAAGATATAAAATGTTCAATTTGAATATTTGCTCCACTATTCTCGTAACTTTAAAATCCACTATAAAACTTTCCAAAATGTTTGATGAAAATTCCACTACAGGTACACAAACTCATCAAAAGTTTATCAAGTTAAATTACTTTTGTTAACATTAGGTATGCAATAAAGCAGTTTTTATTACAGAAAAAAAAACAGTACAGAAGTTGTGTGATAAAGCAACTTCATCTCTAAAAAAAAATCATTTTTAAGACAAGTTGTTACATGAATACAATATTTATTCAATTATTATATGTTAACCTTCTTTTCTTTATATTTGGTAATGCATAAAATATGAGGCTTCAGATTTATATTTTCTATGAAAAAAATTATATCAAGTACTGTTATATTAAGAGCAGAATCGTGGATTCAGTAAGTTTAAATAAATTATAAACATACTTTTTTATTAATATTTATTCTATGACAATATTTATTAACATTAAAAAATAAGACATTACCATACTCAAAAATATGGTATAATAAAAATTAATCATAAAAATAACAAAGGTATAATAAAAATAACAAAACTCATAGTTATCTTAGTTTTTACAAATTATTTTTTAAATTCATTCTAATCATCTGGCATTGATTTCTTTTTCTTCTTCTTCTTTTTCTTTTCACTACTACTAATTAACTGTGAGGAATCACCTTGGCCATCGTCATCATCATCACCATCATCTAAACCTTCTGCCTCACTCTCTTTCCTTTTTTTTTTAACAGGAGCAGTATCTGCACAAAGCAAAAAACATAAATAAATAAAATGAGAGCAATACTATGTACAGCATATTTATAGATATCTGAACAAAATAAGTCATGATACTGCTCTGCAGGTGGTACCAATACTATTTTAAATTGTGGAATGGGTTTCAGCTGCATGAGCAACTATTCAGCGACACTAATGTAATGCGTCATGTAACTAATCTCAATGTGGAAGGTTCAGTGGGTTCTTTAGCGATTCAAAATTGAGTTAATGATGCTGTCGTTCGACATGTTTTTAATGAAGAGCACTGGAAAAGAATGTCTGTATTACAATTACCAGATTAAGGAAACAAACTATCAATTTTTTAAGATACAAAGTGATTCAGCAAGCCATTTTAATAAGAAATTAAACAAATTTTTTAAGAAATCACAAGATAGATTGACCAGAATCTGCGTTCAAGAACTAGGTCTTAAAAAAGCCACTGCTCACACAGTTCTGAAATAGTCTGTATAACTTCAGTTTATGTGTGCACGTATGCACACACACACACTCACATCAAATAATTGAGCCAAACGGTATGCTTTAGCTATGTACATGCTCAAGATAAAATAACAATGATGAATAATTTTTAAACAAAAGTGATCGGCGATAAGGATATTTCAGTCAAGTGTCGATCTATTCATTGAAATAATGAATAGAATAATGAACATTCATTGAAATAATAAACTTGTGCCATTACTGAACATGAACTTAACATAACAATCAAAAAATTACTGTATGGTGTGCTCTTACTGTTTATGTATGATGCAATTACCTGCAGTGCCCAAAACTGTGAATAAAAAATTGTACTTGATAACAAACAAATATCATTTTTGATTGTCTTAATAATAACATTATTGAAGTGCTAGGTAAGAAGAAGGTGCAGCTACCCTGACTGTCAGACTTATGACTTTATAATCTTTTACCTCGGAGTTACATTAAACAATATGCTGTTTACACATGATTCATTCAACAACTGAGAGATGTATGGGAGCAGCGGGAAAAATTATTAGACAGAATACACTTAAACTGTCTGATATTCAAAAGTTTGACAGTCCTGACAGAAAATATCACCTGTTTGAAAAGAATTTCCATTATTATAACTTCTTTTGTTTATTTCAAAATGTCAGCTGTGCTTGAAATGTCTATCATGGAAAAGAGAGGATCAAACAGTTTAAATCTGTCAGAACAAGCATCACTGATTTTCATTGGAAGGCTGTTGGAAACTTTAACTGACGCTTTGAAAAATCGGATTAATGATCTTATTTGTAAGGACAGATGTATAAATTTTAAGAATTGCTGATATTTGAAGTGCATTGTCACTGTCCATTCCATTAACCATGATAAGCTGAATTACTGCAAAATGTGTTCAAAATGGGTTCTAAAACAGTTGTCTTAAAATTGCAGACGCCTGAATTCACACTTATACAATTTTTAGCAGAAGGTAATGTTTTTTAAATCACATAACGTATGATGGAACTTGGATATAACATCATGAGACAGAATTCAACTGTCCAAGTATTGAATGGAAACATTCAAGTTTGCCCACCAAGAAAAATTTAAAACCTGTGTCAGCCAGCAGAAGTGATGTGATGCTAACAGTGTTCAATTAACTGTGAGTATTATTATGAAATGCTAGAAAATAAAGTGAAACCAACAATAAGGAGATATCCTAGTTCTCTCAACAACTGTAATTTATTGCATAACAAAATGCCAGTCCCATATCATGCGAAAGGTGGGTCAGGATGTTTTACCTCATCCACCATAGAATCCTGATCTTGTATCATCAATTTTTTTTTATTTGATCCTCACAAAGGGTTTTTATGTGTCAAGTTTGGCAACAATAAGCAAGTCAAAGATTGTGATATAAGAATGGCTTGGAAATCAAGATGAATGATTCTTTACAACTGGAATAAAAAAAACTCATAGAAAGATGGAGAAAGACCTATAAAGAGTTGCAGATTAAGTTGAAAAGTAGAGTTAGTTTCACTGTCACTGAATAAATAATTTATCTCTATTGGATGAACCTCACATAAACAATGAACAAATTTCAACAAGACATGGAGGCTGTTGAATTTGTCATACCCGAAGTCCTTTATCACGTGTGACAACAACAGGACTGTCATTTAGATATCTGTACAGGAACAAATGGAATCCATTAAAACCACTTAAAAGATGGAAAAAATCTCAGTCAATTGTTTTTTCATTTACCTTATATACATTTCAAGTATTCAGTAAAATTGAAAAAAAAAAAAATAAATAAATTCTTCAGAAACTTCACCATGATGATTCTACAGACGATATTTAAATATTCAGAAACAATTATCTTGACAATATTTTTAATATGGATTTAAATAGAAATTTAGTTTTTCTTTCTTCTCAACAAGGATAATCAACTGATTATACTTTTTCTAAAAGAGCATTTTTGTGTTTTACATAAAAATTAAGTAAATCTAGAGACATATGTAAAATGATTTTTAATAAAAACTCTCAGGAACTTAAATATAATTGTTTTGAATACATAATATTTCCTTAAAGTACTGTTAATGAATTCATGTTTGAAATTAACCAATATTAGTATCTAATACAATCAAAGAAATAAATAATATCTGCAAACATGAATAGTGTAATGTTAAATATCAATCAAATGTAGCTGAATTGAGGATATTTTAAAACTTAGTTGCATAAAAAAATGTATTTCAATATTTCACAATAACATTAACCTGAAATGAAATATTCATACATTAAAACAAACATAACTTATTTTTAATTGAAAATTAAATACATAAAGACACATCATGTAATAATAACTCTAAATTAATGAAAAACATGAATTTTATATGCCAAAAACCATAAAAAAATATAACATTCAAACATGAACTATCTACCATTGACAAATTTTTCTACAGCAAAGCAAATTTGTTGATAAAAATTAAAAAATACAAATATTCAAGATCACTCCTGTAAAAATATTTAATAAAATACTGATATAAAAAATTGTTTAGTCAAAAGGTAAGTAATTCATTTTACAAATAAACCTCGGTAATGGAGTAAAACTATAAAATGTTAAGATGATGATAATCACTCATCTGATCAAGAATTTGTAACTAGACTAATAAACCTTTAACAATGAGAAAATTTGATTTTAAAAATCTGACATTTTAACAAATAATTTTAGTTACCAAATGAATTACATAATAATTATTCTAACACTGTAACTTTAATTTAGCCATACAAAAATTACAGAGAAAGATCTTGTACTATAATTACAAATTAGTGACAACAATTTGATCATGAAATATAACGCATCTACATACTTTTAACACAACTACTGACATTTATATTTTTATTTACCTTGAGAATCTGGCTCTTCAATATCACCTTCTCCTTCTTTTGACTTTTTCTTCTTCTTCTTTTTCTTTGCTGGAGTATCAGCATCTAGAAAATAAATTCATTCTTTCAGAATTTTGTTCACAAATTTAATAAAAGGAAAAGCAGTACTGATAATATGGATTTCTCTGAGATGTATGTAATTTAAGTATTTGTTAATCTAAGCTAAAAATCTGAATTTTCAATGAAAAAAATATCTGTAGCTTAAAAAGAAAACCTATATATCATCCTGACGAGAATATCCATATACATATTTTAAGTCAAATGATGATAAATTATCTGTAACAAGTAATGATAAGTTCATCGTTTTCATTATATTTAAGACAAAAATTCATCATTTACATTTTGTTTAATTCAGTTTGGCCATTCTAAAATGATATGTATACAATGAAGAAATTTGATTGAGAAAGTTTGCCCTTGTTTTTTTTTTTGTGAAATAAAGATTCATGAACAAGAAAAAGATAAATTTTCAATATCTTGCACAAATCTACTCTTAAACTTTTATTCTAACAAATACACTCAGCATTGTAAATGATGTACATAACTAAACGATAAGAATTTATGGCAAAAAAAGTTTACCTTCTTCGGTTTTAATTTCTTGTTTCACTTCAACTTCTTCATAACCTCCTTCTTCAGTCTTTATTTTCTTCTTTTTCTTTTTTGGCTGTTCATCTATTATACAAATGAAATTATCATGTTGAAATAAACATGAAAAAAAATCTTTTAATCTAATGAATCATTATTATTGTTATATTACTATATCTATTTATTACTATAATAGTAATTTTCTTACACACATACAGATAAAGTAAAAAATATTAAACATTTCTGATGAAAAATAAGTAAAATGAAGTAACGATCTGTTCCTTGGATTCTAGCTAGTGGCTGGAATATATGATCAGTCATTCAGGCAACTGACTGTCATCACTCACATACAATCAATGATAATAAAAATAATTTTAAAAAATCATGTATATATGATTCATGTATGATTGACTCATGTATGATTGTATTACCAATCATTAAATATTTCATGTGATATTTTTAATTATTATGTTCTTGAAAACAAATGGAATTTCATTCACAGAAAATTGAGAATAAAAAAATGCTTAAAAAAAGGCCTCATAAGCTTTGTAACAAAAGGCAGAGTTAAATGATACAAATCTCACTGTAAAATGAAATACCATTTCAATTCTTTAAATTTTGATTTATATAAGTCGGCACAAAGTTAAAATTAACCAACATTAACTAAGTCTTAATTTGGTGGTGATTTCAAACAGTTGAAATTAAAAAAAAAAAAAAATTCCTTATAGAGAGTCTATTGTTAAAAATATGAATAGGTCTACAAAAAAATAATCATTCTAGGCTTATCTATGAAACAACTTGGTGCAGCACATGTTGCCCAAATTAAAATTCTGATAATTATATAGAAAGTATATATAAAAGATATATGTAGCAGAGTACTGTCAACTAAATTATAACCTCTTCTCATACTGTTGAAAATTACGTGAATGTAAAAATTGATTGGAATTATTAAGGAAATGAATTCCTCCAAAAGTAGAATTACACAGAACCTTATTGTTCCTCCTATACTGTATCAACTAATGATGAAAAATTAGGTATGTGTGTTAAGCGCAGATTCCACAATTCCACAATTTGGGTAAGTCTGCAAACTTGAGTTCTGTGTTGCTTTACATGTTTCTTCAACAATTTACTTTTCTCCCCTCCACACAAATATTTCACTGCAATCAAAAAACAGCAATATTTTATAAAATGGTTGTATGTGAAGGAACACAGAACTCAAACTATGTATACTTAACTAAATGTGTGGCATGTGGGAATCTGTACCCAACAAAAATATGGTGTATACATGTACGTGTACATACAGTGAGATTCATGCAGTGTTACCGGCACTTTCTGAGGTTGTTCTACTAGCAAAAATAATGAAAAAAGTTCATATCAACAAGGGGTTCAGAAATGCTCCATTATGGGTAGTGAAAGATTTCGACCTAATTCCTGGCAGAGTGAAATAAAACCACACTGAAATTGTATGAACACCAATTCAGGGGTAAACTTGATGGTTCCTTATGGTTTTTGACTGACTGAATAAAATAGATTCCAGAAACACGACTGGCTATCTATGTAAAAGGAAAGGTACAGGATGACTGAGGGGGGTCTGAAAAAGAATGTTAAGTGTCAAGGAGTCTCCTGCTTAGTTCTAAAAAAAAATCTGTTGGAAGGCTGGTCATGAACTAGAGACGCCGGTGATGATAGTGTGGAATGTTTTAAGGATACATTTACGTATGTGTCTGAACTCTTTACAGCAGTTACAGGCTTTGGAGACTACTGACTACGCTGTGTGTCAATTATGCGATTGAAATGTTGCAGCATGAAGATGAAGACTTTCTTAATTGTATCATATTTAGCAATGAGTCTATATTTCATCTTAGTAGAAAAGTTAATACAAGTCTGTATTTGGAGGTCACAAAATCAATCTACATGAACTCTTACAATGTAAATGGGGCTCCCCAAAATTAAATGTTTTTTGTGCAATATCTTGACAGCAAGTTTCTGGGCCATCCTTTTTCACTAGAAGCACAACAAGAGTTATTTGTTTGGATATCGTCTCTCTCTTTTTTTGTTTAGCCTCTGGAACCATGGTAAGGTATTACTTCAGAGGATGAATGACGATGATTTGTATGTATGTATGTGAATGAAGTGTAGTCTTGTACAGTCTCAGGTCGATCATTCCGGAGATGTGTCCAAACCCAAAACCAATCACCAAAAAACACCGGTATCGACGATCTAGTATTCAAATCCATATTAAGGCAATCTAGGATTTGAACCTTAAAACTGTCGACTTCAATGGATATGCTGCAAGGTAGCATCTTTCCTCAACTGCAAGACAGACCAAAGAATTTTATTTCAAGATGATGCGCCTCCTCACTGAAATAATTCTGCATGGGATCGGTTAAATAACATTTTCCCCGACAGATCGACTGGTTGGCATGGACCCGATGACACAGCTTTTTGTAGAGGACTCCAAGGTTACCAGATCTGACCCTGTGTGATTTTCCTTTAGAGTTTTATAAAGGATCTTGTGTATGCACCTCAGTACTGATCTACTGGATTTTAGGTACAGGATTGAAGCAGCTGTCCCTTCCATTAATGATAAGATATGCTGGTTAAAGTGAAGATTAAACTCTCCTTTCAGTTGGATATGTGCCGCATAATGGAAGGAGCTTATATTGAACACTTGTAGAGAAAAACTGTAAGTTTTTAAATTAATTTGTGATTCATTACTAGAAGTCAAAGTTAAAGAGATATTATTTAAAACTGTGAGATATTCTTTTTATACACTATTATATTAGTATTGTTGCTGCCTGCCGAGTAATTTATTATCATTTTCATCAATTCCACTAATTCTAGTGCTACATTTAACTAGACTTAATTCTCAGCCTTGGTTGACCTCTTAACTTTTACTTTCTCAATTATCATCAATCATTTGTTTTTAGTGAATTTTTATGTTTTACTTTTGTACAAAATATCCAGAATCCAGACATTACAAATAATTTTAACCATTAAAATTAATCTCAAGCATGTACTTCTTCATTACCAACTAACTGCAAATTAATATTGATGACAACTTATAAACATGTTCATCTATTGACATAAAAAATAAAAATTTCCTGCATTACTGGCCAGTACAGTAATAAATTTAGAGCTTAATCAACGAAACAACCCAACTACAATTTTTTAAGAAAAAATCTTCCTGTTAGTAGTTTATCTCTATCATATTTTTTGGCTGTATATGTAAATAGAACATTTTTCATAAATAAGAGACATTCCTCATTAGAACAGTTTTATTTCCAACAACAAACTGAAATCAACTTTACGGTTGATTTCAGATGTTGGATAATAATCAACATTGATTAATGTTTTATTTGAAATGTTTCAGACATGTTAAGTGATGTATTTCTTGCATTGCAATTTCTTTATTTTACAGTTTTTTTAAATTAATTCTCTTTTAAACAACTTGTATATTTTATAAACTAATCCTTACTGTTATGATGATAAAAATTGACAGTATAATTTTCTTATCCTAACCATCACTACTTTTATAGCTATTTTTCTTTTGCATTTTTAATATTGTGTAAAAACCATCGGTATTGTATTATGGGTACTTATTTTTTATATTCTATGAGGTCAAAATAAGTTAATGAACCGTACTTATAAATGAGTGAAATCTAGCAAATTAATGGTTCTTCTCAGAACTGTGTTCTTGGATGGTAAGAATTTGAGATTTTAGGAAAAGTCTGTTTATTCATACTTATAATTGCATAAAAGGAATCATATATGTAATGCTGTAAAAGATGTAGATCGGGTTTTAATGTAAAATTTTTACTGTTGGGAAATTAATCTTTAGTTTTAACTATATCATTTTTTCTAAAAAAAATAATTAATTTTTTATGTCAATCACATCGTATTATAAAAGAATGTTTGCAGTGTAGCATCAACATTTACTACAAGTACACAAACATGTGAATCTGGTTAAAAACAATGCAACAAAAAACAGGGAGAATTAAAAAAAATAAAAATATTATTAATGTGAAAAATTATAGAATTGACTCAATTTTAGCAAACCTGAAACAGAAGGTGTAATGTCTTCAATTAATGGTTTCTTATCATCATCAGGTTTGGAGAAGGCTTCTGAATATGATCTCTTACCAGGTACAATAGTGGAATCAGCAGCAACTGGATACTGTTTTACTTCACTAAAAAAAGAAAATAAAAAAAAAACATTGATAAGTTCAAAAATTTTCTTTACATACATATTTTCATAAATAAATAATATAAACGCTTGAATGATGATATTTAACAACGCTGGAGTGGGAAATAAATATATACAGTATGATTCAGGGGTGAAGGGAAATAATGTGGTGACTGATTCTAGAGCTTGAAATATGGAAAAATTTATCTCTTCATAATGAATTTGTAAATAAGACTGGAGAAGTCCTGTTGGCTGGTGTATTGCCAAGTATTTATTGAACTTCATTCTTAAACCTGTTTACATAGTACGGGTTGGATTCTAAGAACTTGCTTATATTGCTGCTGGAGCAGAACTATGTGGACAAAAGCTCAGGAAAATTGAATGAGGATTAGTTTTAAAAAATTGTATAAGCAGTAGAGCAGGAGACATGCAGAAGAGGTCATGACAGTAAGCAGGAGCTTAATACTGCTATTTATTCGATGCTTTCTAATCAGGAAGACAGTGCTAAAAGTAGTTTTGAAAATGGAAGTACTCTGAATCATGTCAACTATGAATGTTACAATAACAATGCTGGGAAGGGCAGAAAATAACAATCAAATCAATTACGATAATCCTAGCAGAAATATAAAAAAATATCCCTTTTTGGATGGTGTTACCTGCTGGCACTGGATCAAGGTAAAGTATAATATAAATATTTTTCTGGGCGTTTTGACCATGGTTAAAGTTTTCTGTAAAATAAAAAACCTAAAAAAAAGAAGAATCAAATAAAATAACTGGAAGCAAGGTAATAATTTAATTCTACACTATATCATATTCTATAATATGGTACATAGTTTTTAGGCACAACACATGCAGAGTAAAAAAAAACAGCACGCCAGGGTTGGCACTTGAGAGCAACAGTGCTATTTCTCCCTTGCAGCCAGCTTCCTATGTGCGCATGTGCACAACAGCAGCAAAACACCATGTCACTAGAACTGTAAAGTTCCATACAAAGATTTTTGTATCTTTTTCATAAACTGGGAGATTGCTACTGACATTAAGCTTAAGGATTATATATTGTACAAGTATAAAGAAAGAATTAAAGAAAAAAGGACTCATATTAAATTTTATCGATAATATCAAGTGGAAACACGGGGTACTACATTTCCACAGTGTCTATACGTGTGAAAAAAAAAAATATCTAAGAAAATAATCAATGAAATATGTAAGATAAAATGTTTTAAATTAGATTATCTAAAATGCACTGATATTAAACTGAAGCCCACTGGTTGTTTGAAAAAAATCCCATTTGTTAAAAAATAAGAAAAAAAATTCTATATATATATTTTCATCAAGAAAAAAAAAACACATCCATTACTGAAGAGATTGGAACCATGACACTTTTCCTGTCAGTGTGAAAAGTTTGAATAAGTTATAGGATTCGTAATTTAAAACAAAATTATAATTGCATAGATTAAAGCTACATATAATAAAAATTAGGAAAGTAAAATACAAAGACAAACACGAGATTGTGATCAGGGAGTTTTATTATTTAGATATTTAATATAGAACCAAAAAATGGAAATATAGGTGCATGAATAGTGTATGACAAGCAGTATATTATTACAAGTAACAAAACGAAAGAAATTATGGTCAGAATAAATTCAGAGAACAAGCCTATAACAAACAACAATGCAGATGCCAACCCCTTTACCAGAAGATTCAAAGATAGAAAGGATATAAGAAATAAAGGTCAAATCAAATGTAAAAGGAGATGACAACTTGATAGTAATGAAGAACATTGGAATGCCATAGTAAAAGAGAATCAAGAGCATGGGTTAGGACAAAAAAATGATAAGGAACTTAGGGTTTCAGAATTCTGTACTATTAATTAAGACAATGATGAGAACAGCAACAAAGGAACATTTCTAACTAGTGGATTGTATTCAATATCTGTAATCATGTTCAAAAAACAATATGTGATCTATTCCTAACCATACAAACACCTCATTACCAGATATGAGGGTAGGGTGAAACGTTTTGAGCCTGGATAAAAAAAACAAAATTTTTCTACTAAGATCTATACACTACATCCAGCATTCCGCAAGAACGCTTGTACCAGTTTGGTACATCAATTTATCCAACTCCTTAATATAATCATCATCTACATCAGCAATAACTTCATTATTGGAAAATTTCTTCCCAACAAGCCATTTTTTTTTTAGGTTAAAAACAAGTGATAGTAACTGGGAGCCACATCAGACACGTCAACTGTCACAAATCGATGTAAAAATTGCTCTGGTTTGTGTCGAAAGAGCTCGAGACAATCGCTTGAAATTTTTCAATACTATTTTTGGTTGGGTGTGAGCAAGTGCGGCACCCATCTAGTGCACAACTTGTTCATTCCAAATGTTCATGCAAAAGTTCAAGATGACAACTAGTTTTGAAGTAATGACTCTAATTTAATTCTCTTGATATTTCATTATATTCTTGATATTTCTTGAATACCTCCTCCAGTAGCACTTGTGATGCAATCTAAATTTTTTTTTGTGGGAAGATAAAAATACTAGCTTCAACTTCATAAGTCATAAATTTCAAAATATTTACAATTTACTTTCTTTGTTATTCAATGAATGCTTTTACTACCTAATCTAGACATAGGGTGAAAATTAAGCAACAAAACATAAAAAAAATATTATCTACTGCCGAACAAAAATTAATAAAAACACCAACACTAGAAGCACCAGTAAATGTAACAAAATCGAAAGCATTATGCATCCATACGATTATGGAAGCTGAAATAAGAACATTAATATTATTTCTATATTCAAATAAAAATAAATAACAGTAAGATTTTTTTGTAGTGTTATAAAGTAGGGAATTAATAATATTGTGCTGATAAAACTTAAATACAAGCTGGCAATGAATAAATTTATAATGGGTATTAAAAATTAACCTATTATAAAAAAAATTATTATATTATAAAAAAAAAATTTACTATACATTAAAGTTATATATACCTATATTACTTCTCGATATACTCCCTGCCCAAACCCACATATTTGTTTTATTGTGACATTAGCTTGTCTATTCCTACAAAGAACAGTGCTGCCAAAGTATTTATCCAAGTGTTCATTACTTTTGACGTGTGGAACAGTCAGCCGATTCTTTAATTTTGTGAACAGATGGAATTCAGATGGTGTCAAATCAGGGCTATAAGGGGGATGGTAAAAAAATCTGCCACTTGAACTTGTTTAGTACACCTTTAGGTTAGTGGCAGTGTGAGGCCAGGCACTGACTTGTAAAAAAAAACAATCCCCTTTATTAGCATCCTATTTATTCTGCATCATTCTTCTAAGCTTTGACAACATTTCACAATAAATATCTGCAATTATTGTTGTATCTGGTTTCACAAATATCATCAGCAAAATTCCTTAATAAAACACAACAATCATTTTTTTGTTTAAATTGTTTTTTTTTTATTTTTGGGCTTGTTCGGTAAGTAAGTAAGTATGCATATATGCATGTATCCACTGTTTAAACTATTCTTTTGCATCAATACTGATGAACTGAATCTAAGTCTCATCCCCAGTAACAATACTGTCAAGAAATTCACTTCGTTATTCTGGTATTGGTGAAGAAAAATCAATGCTGCTTCTATTCTCTTCGTTTTATAGGCAACTGTAAGTTGCTTCAGTATCCATTGTGCACAGCACTTACAAAAATCCATTCTATTTGTAATTATTACAAAGAGACTGGATCTTGAACTTCAAAGAAATTTTTCACTAAGTTCAGTAATTGTGAAGCAATGTTGTTTAATCGCAAATGCGTATTTAATTTTTCAACAAGTCCATCACTCACAATGGAATGGTACCTCTTACTTTCTCACTGCGCACATTAATTTTCCCTCCCCTAAATTTCCTGTACAGTTTCTCCCAGAACCATAACACATTATTATCGTACACTATGCACAGCTGATGGTGGATCTTGGCTGCAGCTGTTCTTTCTGTTGCGAAAAATGAATGATGCTATGTACCTTGCACAACTGGCATGAATCCAACAATCACTTCCATATTTAATCTTGTACTACTCGAATGGTACAGAATGAAATGGCAACTGACTATGTGATGATATTTATGCTTACTGCGCATTTGCTATCTTGCTATGCAAACCGTTTTGTTAGTAACACACGAGTGGAGGTTAATTTATAAATATGAACAGAGAATTTTGTTTCAATTGTTGTTGCTGAATACAGATGAGGAGATGAATGGTATAACATGTATGCAATCTGCTAGTTTGAAATGGATGAACTGTAGATATCACATATAAACTATACTAAAGGAGAAACTTTAAAACTAACATTGTAAGACATGTCTAGAGTCAGATATTATTCTGAACACAACTTAATGCCAGATTGAAGTTGATGAAAGTAAAGAAAGAAATCAAAATAAAAATGTGTGATAAAAGTCGGATTAAAAGAGAATATTAAGTTAAAATTTGAACAAATTGTAGGTATAGGCTAAGAAGTCATTACAAAAAAGTAGATTCAGATGAAAATGAATGAATAAAATAAAAAATAAAAATAATTAAGACATGAGAGAAGACTTAATGCAGAAAACCATGGCTGATGAGATATAATGGAACTCATGGATGAGCGAGGGGAAAAAATTAATAGAATGTACAGAACAGAATTAAGCTGAAGAAGGTGAGAAGTAGTGGGTGAGAAATACCTAACTGGATAGACACACCTTAAAAAAAAACCACCGGGTTGGTCTAGTGATGAACGCGGCTTCCCAAATCAGCTGATTTGGAAGTTGAGAGTTCCAGTGTTCAAGTCCTAGTAAAGCCAGTTATTTTTACACGGATTTGAATGCTAGATCGTGGATACTGGTGTTCTTTGGTGGTTGGGTTACAATTAACCACACATCTCAGGAATGGTCGAACTGAGAATGTACAAGACTACACTTCATTTACACTCATATATATCATCCTCATTCATTCCTCTGAAGAATTATCTAAACGGTAGTTACCGGAGGCTAAACAGGAAAAAGAAAGAAAGGATAGATACACCTTGCGTACAGATAAAAATATATGCCTATATTAATATATATCAGAGCTGCAGATAGGAAGCTATTGCTAAAGAGTAAAATTATCTGACATGATAGAGAAAAAAAAAACCAACTGATAATTTTAACTAATACTGTTGCAGATTCTGAATTGCATAGAGCTCTGAAAGGCTTAGACAGATTGAAGCATTAAAAATTAATAACAGGCTATTAGATTCCCTAGGATGTCTGTGAAAAGTAAAACCGAATAAGATTTACACAAAACACAAAATTCATGACAACGGGTAAGTACCAAAGATTTTTGAAATGATCAGTCAACAACTCATGTATTG
The DNA here is from genome assembly GCF_047948215.1 of Lycorma delicatula. Classification (NCBI taxonomy): domain Eukaryota; kingdom Metazoa; phylum Arthropoda; class Insecta; order Hemiptera; family Fulgoridae; genus Lycorma; species Lycorma delicatula. The sequence goes on from NC_134462.1 coordinate 111,983,248, forward strand.
AAAATACTAACTAGGTTGGTCACAGGCAAATAAAACATTCAACTTGAAAATAGAAAAAGCATTAGGGACTTCAGGAAAAATCTCACAAGAAATAACCACCCAAGGGGAAATAATAGATACGATTCACTAGTGACATTGCTGTTTTTAGCAGAAACCAAGGTGAGAAATTTACTTTAGAAATACATAAGACTAGATAATGAAGTATATTAAAATTGAGGTATTGAAGTAAACAGGAAGAATAATAATGAAATAAATTAACTATTTGAATACAGGAACACACTATACAAGAAATTGCTGATTTTGTTTTTTTAGTTAACAATACTGATTATTATTATTATTATTATTATTAAAATTACAAAGGATAATGGAAGTAAATGTAAAAATCAGTATGGCTTTAAGAACACAGCCCTGACAAAAATTGAAGTCTTTTAATATCATAAAAACTTTAGAAGTATATAACAAATTTGGATGGAATAAAGTGTTTTACAGCAAAGCATGACCAAGTAGAGAAAGGAAAAGAATAGAGATGTATGAAATACTATACATGGTGTTAAAAATCAGACTGACCGATAAAATTAACAATGAAGATGTCAAGACAAACATGAGTGGGAATAGATTTGAGGTAGGATCTTTTAAAGGCATATTAGTTAGATAGGCCATTTATTAAGACATTCAGATTTAGTTAATTTATAAAAAAGAGATGTGTCAGACAAGAAGGACAGGAGCATATTAAATCATAGAACTGAGCACAAAAAATGATGTATGTTGATGTTCCAGTAATATTTAATGTTACTCCATAAACATAGAATGAGTTTTTAAACAGTATGAACTACAGTAATTTATTTAAGTTTATAGAACACAAGTCTGTAATTGCTCATTTACATTACATATACTATTTCATTAATAATAATAATAATAATTTAAAATCAAGATAACCTAACGAATTATTTAATGATTTAAAAAAAAAATCAAGAATTTAAAATGAAGATAATATGATTACTGAAATGATGTGTCACCACTGTCAAATTCTGAGTAATTACTTTACATTATAATGTTTAATTTATGAATGTTAATATTATATATTAAAAGTCAGGCAATGAGCAAAATGTTTTTACACATTATAAATCAATAGGAATTAAAACTCACCTTACTCCATGGTATTTCTCAAATTGTTTTTTTGCTCTAGCTGTTCCAGAAATCCGTCTCAGATTTCCTTCCTCCAAAACCCTCAATCGTGCTTCTAACTTTGCCCGATGTTCTGTACCCAAGTCAATAGTCGGTGTGCCTTCACCTAAGGCATCGACTCTTGTAGCAAGCGATGCTTTTGCTGCAAGCATTCTCGACATCTGTAAAAAATAGTTCCTAAAAATTAATAACAAACTTCTTAAATTAATAGTGTAGTCATTAGTACACTATTTAAGTTTCATAAATACATTCATAAAATTAAATGATAAATTTATATTATTATTATTTATATTTATGTAAACTGATGTTAAAAGTGTTGATAAAAGTAAAATTTTAAATTTAATATCATACACTGCACATAATTTTTGTGATTTAAATGGAGTATAAGCTTAACTTAACATGATTTGAAATCAATAACTACAATAATTTACAGAATAGAATAAGAGATAGAAAATATACTAAATAAAGACAGATTTGATTTCTTAAAAACCACACCAACATGAAAAGTTATTTTAGTCATCAAATTAATTTTAAAAGATAGGGTGAAAAAAACAAGCTATGTACAAGGTGTTTGGTAGATCTTGAAAAAGAATTTGATAACAGTACAGAATAAAGAAAAATAGGATTGAAATATAGAAAAAGAAGAGTTATTTATAATTTGAACAGGAAAAAAACAGCTAATATAGAAATATAAAATATAAATAGATAATATTTATAATTGTAATATTATAGATTAATACATACAAGAGGCATATTCATAAAGTAAGGGCCGTTGGCTTAAATTTAAATATTAACAGGTCTGAACACAGTTTCACGCGCGCAGGGCCATCTATCGGCTATTTATGAAGCCCTGCAGTTATTGTTTAAATTCAATAGTTGTTTACCAGTTGGTGAACGCAGATAGCAATGTCTACAACAATTGTTTCTCTCACCAGTTGTAAAGTGCACACTGTGATTTGATTTTTCTGAGGACAAGGATTTTCAGCTGCTGAAATTTATTGGGAGTTGTGCCTAGTGTATGGACCTACAGAAATGAGTGAAGGAAACGTTAGATAATGGTATCAAGACTTAAAAAATGACCGCATAAATGTGCACAACATTGAGCAAAGTGGCAGGCCCAGTATTCAGATTGACAAAATTGTTGAGCAAGTGAGCCAAAAACTGCGATGTGATTGGCGGTTAGTGCTCTGGCTGATAAATTTCTGTAGTTGGATGCACCTCTATCTACACGATTATGACAGAAAAGCTCAAATTGTGTGGAAGGTGGATCCCGAAAATGCTCACCGACCAACACAAAGAGCAAAGAATGTGCAGTGGACGAGAGTTTTTGGACCGCTGTTGACAAGATGGAGATGGAGATGTTTTCCCACACTGTTACAGGGGACGAGATGTGGATATCCTACACTAAGACAGAATCAAAACAATAGTCAATGCAGTGACACCATTCAAGTTCACCAAAACCAAAAAAGTTTAAGCAATCTCCGTACTTAAATCAAAGAATGTTGGCTACTATTTTTTGGGATGAAAAGGGTGTTATTCTGGTTGATTTCATGGAACAAGGATCAACAATTACAGCTAATGTGTACTGTGAAACGCTCGCTAAACTGAGACATGCAATCCAAATTTGACAATGCAGGAAACCATTGTCTGGTGTAATCCTCCTTCATGACAATGCATGTCCTCAAACTGTTGCCTTAACCAAGAAGATTCAAGATTTTTTTTGGGAATCTTTTGACCACCCTCCATATAGTCCCGACCTTGCACCTATCGACTACTTCCTCTTCTTGCATTTGAAAAAGTGTCTCGATGGACAATGGTTTGAAAACTACAAGGAACTCCAGACTGCAGTTGTCAACTGGTTCACTTCCCAGTGGCTTCTATGCAGAGGGGTTAAAGAAACTGGTGCAGCATTATGAAAAGTGTTTTAGAACTGAATGGCGATTATGTGGAAAAGTGAGGTAGGTATGTAGTAAACTAAAACTGTAAGTAAAACTCTTTTCTCGCGAGCTAATTTTTTTTAATGACCAAATGGCCCTTACTTTATGAATATGCCTCGTTATATATATATATATATATATAATTTATTATTATTTATAATAACAGATAATATAGAATGCAAGGATAAGCAAGATTATGTACTACAGAAGAGTAAGAAAAGGATATAAGCCTATCTTTCAATGCTAGATTAAAAAAAATAATATTATAAATGTTAATGATATTTTATTTTTATTTTAGCTAAAATTAGCAATGTGTTACAAGTAATAAATAGCAAAAATTCTTTGTTAGGAACATTCAGCCTGAAAGTAAACAAGATAGTACAATTCTTTTGTGATTCTGATATACTGTGAACACAATATTTACATCCTACAAATTATCTAGCGCATTATGTTTGCCAAGTATTAAAAAACCTGTTTACCTGCTAAAACCTATTTAGAAAGTAATATGTAGAGAATAAAATCTATTCTTTGCCTAACTTGTAAAATAATTTTTACTTAGTTTTTTACTTTTAAAAAACCACCTTCCATAAAAACATCCGGGTGATGAAAATGTGAAAGCGTTCTTTGCCCCCTCCCAAAAAAAAAAATCTTACATAAAAGGTCACTTACACTACCATTATACTGAAGACAATGTGATAATATTGTCTTCTAAAATTATCTAATATTAATAATGTCTTGATAATTATCTATATGACAATAATCATTTAAAAAAAACTAATGCACTCATTAGAAAAATCAGGAGTAAGTAATCGTTTTTCTTTGTTTTTAGCAAAAATAAACAAAATTTATCAAATATTAAAAATCTGTACTCACTTTTCCCTTATTTTTAGTGCTTGCTTGACCAACTAACTGTGCGTGATAAATAAGACCATATTTTGGAGTATCTTTTCTCATTTTCAATGCACGAAATAAAGCTTTCTCTGCTCCAAGAATTTGTACAGTTGAAGCTGGATGTTTAGCAAGATTCAGAAGCGAACCTGCATGCGATATCAATCTTGCGCCAACCAATTCACCTAATAGTACAGTCAAATTAGGTGCAATCGCCATCATTCTAGCTTTTAAATAGTCATATAATTCTGATCTGTATGCTGATATTTCTGTTACCTTTAAAAAATATACATAAAACTGATTAAATTATTGCATTTAATAATTAAATTATTTTAATTTAAGTATATCAGTTTCTGGTGACCTCTATGATTGTGTGATTAGATAGTCTGTAGCTATTTGATGACAATATATGCATAAAAACGTATACGATGATTTTATACGTATTTGATGTACGTATAAAATGTTTTTGTCCACTCTACCGGATGCAAATCTTAACTGATTTTAATGAAACTTGGTGGGTGATGTAAACCTGTTGGGAAGAGACTGATTTTCAAAAAACTTGGTTCACAGGAGCAGGAGTTAAGAGACAAAAAAGGGGGTTTTGGGATACATTTTCAGCTTTTTTTGTTCTACTGGGAGCAATTTTTCTCCAATATTGAAGAAATTTGGTAGGATGACATAAACCTAGTAGAAATAGAACCCTATTGATTTTCAAGGAAATTGGTTCACAGGAATCCCAGTTGAGGCAAAAAACTGGGTTTTGGGTATGTTTCCAAATTAACTAAGCAGTACTTCTCTTGAGCAAAAGACAGATTTCTATCATACATTTTGAGGTCTATGAGTCCAAAAATAATAAAAATCTGGGGTTAAAAATTCTGTAAGCATGCAAGTATATTGGACCCCTACATGTTTTTTTAACCCACGTAAGGCAGTTTATGAAAGCAAAATTAATGCCATTATAATACATATATATATATATATATATATATATGTGTGTGTGTGTGTGTGTGTGTGTGTGCGCGTACGCATACAGAGTATTTTTTAATTAGTTATACAAACATAACATTTAATAATGAAAAAAGTAAATGACTTACAGAATTGTTCGATACATCACTGAATATCTTCAAGTTTCATTTCCGCCTAACATAGATAGTTCCTGAAATTCTCACTAGGTGGCACACATGACTAAGTAATTCCATCAGTCATCATATACTGGAACAGAGTATGCTCGCTCAGTATTATGGTTTCATGAGTCCAAATCGGCCACTACTGTTTGGAGACAATTCATCACTAAATATTGCAAGCAACCATCTCAAAAACAGTGTGTTATTGCATAGTACAATTGTTATAAATGATACAAATTACAACTGATGCAATCTTTGGGTGAAGGTGATAAAGAAAAACGAACTGAGTATTGTGTAGACATGTTAAACAAAACTGAGACTGAATTATCTTAATAAAATTGTGTTCAATGGCAAAGCAACCTTCCATACCAGCAATAAAGTGAATCAACATAAAGTTTGGTTATGTGGGGTAAGTAGAATCCAAGTACACAATCAAACATATACAGAACTTATGTTAGGTAAATGTTTTTAGTGCTGTAAGTTGATATAAAATTTGTCTTTCTTTTTTGCGGCGTCAACTGTAACTGGATAATATACCTAGACATGCTTGAACATTATCTAATACCAAAATTACATCAGGATATGGGCACAGAATTCATTTTCCACCAAGATGGCATGCCAACACATTATCATTGTGCATTTGTCGCGTATCTCAATAGCAAAGAGCCGACTTGAATTGAAAGTGGTGGAACTATTTCTTAACCACCACAATCACTTGATTTACCTACAATGGACTTCTCTGTATGGGGTTACGTTCAAGACAAGAGTGTCTCCACTTCCAGGAAATGTCAACAAGCTGCAGCAACAGCTAACAGAAACATCCTGATCCCAGATGGGGAAAACACCTGCCATGTGATGGTTACAGTCACTATGCCATCCATTCTGTTCCTAGTCCTGATGGGCTTTACCAGAGGTAACCTTCAAAACCCTGGCAAAAGGAATCTCTCAGCCTTGATCTTGCAATCACCAAGAATACCTCCCAAGAAATAGTGTGGTAACCTCCCATTACCATAAGAAGTATAATGTGTTCAGTCCCCTTAGTAATATATCACAATAGCTTTTGAATTTTGGCCTATCTGCCCAAATGGGCACTGCACAGCATAATTGCCTCGCAGATGCCCCTGAATAGGATACTTGTACCGGTCTTAAAATTAAGACTCAATCACAACTGACCACACGTCGAATACTAAAGAAGGCACTGAAGACCTTTTCCGTAACATATTGAAGATGCTTCTTAAATTGCAGATTCTCATCAAGAAACACCAAGTACTTCTGAAACTGAACATACCTAATATGTTGGTCTGATGTTCAAACACGGGTTTGAAGCCTCTCTGCCAAACGGCCTTTGAGGAGCATAATCGTGGTCTTATCTGGGCTGAATGTCATCTTATGTTGATGACCCCCCCACAGCTCAAGTATCCTGCATGATTGGGTGGCTCGGAACTCAACTTCCCCCCCGTGAACATCCTTCAACCAGCAGGAGCCCATTGTCAGCATAAGCCACGATGCAATACTCACTGGGCAATCTCAGCCGCAGAAAAAAATCAAGCTCCACCACCAACAAGGGACCCAACTCGCTGGCCTGGGGATAAACCTTGGACAGTGCCTTACAAACCTCATGGCCATCCTTGCAGAATAGCACATTTCAGTGACTGAAGTAACTTTGCAATACACGCAATTCACTCACAGTACAATCTCATTTCTGAAGTTGATAAATGGCAAAGGGCCACCACAGATTGTTGAAGGCTCCAGAAATGTCCAGGAAAACATCTGACATATTCTGCTGCACTCAAAGACACAGTACTCATTACTTTAGGCAAAGCATCCTTCTACCTTTTCTGGGTCGAAACCCGTGTTGATTTCTCATCAATAGACCACGAGAAATCAACCTCTCATTTATACAAAGATACAGAACCTTTTCAAACACCATACCAAGAACTGGCAGCAATGTCAAGGACCTGAAAAACAAACTAACAGTAGGATCCTTGTCATCACCCTTGTACAATAATCAATACACCAGGAAAAAGGGGATTTTATAATCCCCTTTCTTCCAACATATCGGGAAGTATCTTCCAAATAATAAGCGATTGAAAACTTGTGTGATGATCTTCACATACACCTCAAGGGAGAGAAGGAGCTTCACCGCTATTTTATCAAAACTAGGGTCCCTCCACGTGCTACAAATGGTCTGATTCACCTTAGCCTCAGCAACTTCCAATGACACTGCATCCCTGTGAAAGAGAACAACCTTACGTCAAACCTGAAGATGATACGGTTTCCCCAGCTTCGTTGTCATCAGGCAAGTCAGGTAAAAGTCTGTGTCAAATTTCTGTTTTATCTGAAATCACACCATGCTGGGTCAAGAGAGCAGACTGAAGAATGTCCTTTTTTTGTTTATGTTCCAGTACCCTGTAACTCCCCACAGGTCTTTGTTCCCTTGTTCATTCACAAAGAAACGCCATGAGTTCCGTTTTGCTGAATGAACCTCATGAAAGTAATAAGACCTTTGTTCTTTATACTCCGAAACAAGCAGTCTGCTGCTTGGATCACACTCACACTGAGAGGCTTTCTGTAAACAGCTGACAGCCTGTTTCAGGTCTGACAGTTCCCTATTCCACCATAGAGCTAGCTGCTTTCAACCAGAACTTCGGAGGATGGAATTCTCAGCAGCATCAATAAAAGCCGCCAACAACTTCTCTGCCAAGTCATCTTAATTCAAGATCTCCAAACTTCGACCTAATACTGGGAGCCTGGCTGACAAAAAAAAAAATCAACAAATTTTTTTCCAGTTCGCATGCCTGTACAGAAATTGACCCTGCTGAACAGGAACATTACATCAGCAGCCCTCACTTAAACCACCAACAATCAATTAATCGATGATCACTTGAGCAATCATTCATCACCTTCCAATCAAAAACATTGGTAAGAATAAACCTACCAATGGTGACACTGATGTTTGTTCCTCCAAATAGCTGTCACCCATTAACCATACCTGTATATGTGGGCAACTCACCAGAAATATTGAAGACTTTTCCAACCCAAACTGGGCTATGAAGACCAGTCTATTAACTCACCACCATTGTTAGCGAGACCACTATGCCACAAAGAAGACTTGGCATTAACATCCGCACTAATTATAATCGGACTTAGACCAGAGAATCTTAGGATCTTGTTCCATATCTCAAGATGACAATCAGCAAGGTCATAGTATGAATTTACACATAAAGATACAAGTTCTGAAAATCCACCCTAACAACAACATGATCATTTGAGAGCTGCCGAATGAAGGCACAATCTAGCTCTCTTCTGCAAAAGATAGCAGACAAAGTACTGGAACCATGAAGTCCTGGGAGATCCCCAGACACAACATACAGATGCTGCAGCAACACAAAATCCAGTCCATGTCTCAGGGTAACCTCACTGAATTCAAACTGGGCTATGTCAGCACCCTGGGCATTTAACTCTCCAAATCTAATCATGTATAGATTTAATATATAAATTGACAGCCCTCTGATAACATAAACAATCACTACTAATAGAGTGCTTATGGTCCGTTAGTGCATGTTTGCAATGTATACATGTAGGATTCTCCATCTTCTTAGGCCAGTCCTCGTGCTTGTGTTCTTTATTTCCACAATGTGTACAAGTGTCTGCTGTTTTGTCACAGAACTTTGCTCGTCTCTAAACCGACAACACTTGAAGCATCACTGTACATCAATAAATTCCCTTAATATATATATATTCATTCTCTAATCTAAAAATAATCTGCCCTCAGCAATAATGCACTTAAAGAGTGCCTGGCTCACTTCAAAAACCCCATGGTACTGCTGCCTTTCGCCTACCATTTTAAATAGCAGTCCTCGTCCATATACAAAACCAAAGATATTTTACTTTGGGGCCTTGAAGTTACATTTAGTAATAAGATGAAATACTTATTAATGGAATTTATACTAAAATTTTTGATAGGAATATGAAATTAAGTGGGTTATTAAGAGGAATAATTTTCAATGTTATAATCTGGGAAAGGATTAGATTACATCATAAGTTTTATAAAATGGCCACAAAGTAACAGATTTTTGGGTAATGTAATTTTACCATTTTCTAGTTACTTCATCTAACAAATAACTTTCATTTTTAGAACTGAAGGTGCTATATATTTTTTAATATTTACACAAATTAAGAAAGAAATACAATTTACTCTGTTACAGATATTATTAACTTAGGTCTTTACATGAAACAAAGAAAAATAAGTTGAGAAGGAAAATTAGTTTAAATAAATAATTCACTTAATTTTTTTTTTTAAACTGAAATTTCTCAAAATTATGACATTAAATATTCTTTATGAAAACCAATACATTTTATTAAAAGCATACCTGATCACAAAGTTCTTGTATATTTAAAATATCATCATCAGCAATTTCAGTCCCCATAGAAGTTTCAGCAGCTATTTTAACTTTTTCCTCAATTTCTTCTGGTAATATATCTGACAAGTCAGTTGAACTCACATTGTCTCTTGTACCTATAATTCACAATAAATAAATATTTGTCAATTTTCAATTAGAAACTACTTACCTTTTAAAATAGCATAATATGAAAAATTATTTTTTATGAAAGGTATATACATTTTTTTTCACTGATTTTTCTGGTGACAAATGTTTTAAATTCAAGATTCTTTATTTTCATTAACATAGTGCAGAAAGGTTTCTGACCTAGCCATTGGCGTAGCTTCCTCTTGAATTATATTATTATGCTTTTCTTATATCTAATGATTATTTGATCTTTTATTTATTTTTATACTTGTATTAGTAATTTTCCTTCTAAAATGAAAGTATGTACAGCAGACTGTTTCTTGACAGAAATACGAGTCTTTTTTTAGTCTGCGAGACCACTATTAAGTACTGCTTCAGAGAATGAGATGAAATGGCAATCTTGCAGCGCATGAAAATGTCATGCCTGACCGTTGGGTTTCAAACCTGGAACCTCCAGGTGGAAGGATGAGATGCTATCACTTGCATCTCATTTAGTCTATTGCTTTATACTATCTGTCCCAGCCTTTATTAAGGCTGTAATAAAAATAAGAGGCGTCAGTTACAGTAGTTAAATCAAATTGATCACCTTTAATAAACAGCCAGTCAAGAGGCACAGTAAAAGTGTCACTTGTAGAAATACATTTTGGTAGGTTTGGCATGCTTATATATACCAATATATTTTCCTCAGTAAAGACAATAGGGAAATCAGTTTTTTATTTCAATTTTTGCTAGTAAGCCATAAATGGGATGCTTGTTATTCATAAGAATAATTATGTTAGGGTATGACCTTTGTCATATATTTCTAATTTAATTTAATATTAAAAAATATTCAATTAAATTTTAATCTTAAAAAATTCTGTTACACATTTAAAATTACCTTAACTACTTTTTTGTCGTTTTTAATTCCTACTCAAATTCTTATTAGCCTTGTAAATATTGTTTAGTGAGTATCTACATTTAAACAATTAATTTTAAATGGAAAACAATCTAATTTATTGAAGTGAAACACATGCTTCGTGATGGGGAGTCAAATGAGATAAAAAGAAGGGCCATAAAAAAGTGTCATGCACTAGCTGATTCCCCCATTATGCCCACTGTGTGTGATTCAATACAGCTGACCACATGGTATAGAAACCATGTGCTCCAACTTATAATAATGATTAAACTTTAATGTTACGTTTAAATTTTTCAACGATTTAGTAAATAAATATTTTTTTATAATACATGCATTTCATTGTTAGTTCATATTTCTTATAAAGAAAAACATTTATAGTTTGTGTATATTGCTCATATGTTATTTTATGCCATTAATTCATATAATATTGTGTAAAAAACTTCGCTTCTGTTGTGTCCACGCACCAACAGCACTCATTTTAATTTTCTTTTTAAATAAACTTTTTTACTTAAAAAATTTACAACCAGCAAGAAATTCCCAGAATTGTTAATTTATTTTCGACTACATTATTATGTTACATGAAAACTTAAATTACAAGCAATTAGTTCGTAAAATTTATATTTTCAAAAAAAATATAAACATTTTTACAATGATGACTTTTATTAATAGATGATATATTTACACTGTTACCACTTCAGGGTCAGTTGAAACCTGTAATTTGACAAGCATCATGTAATCAAAACATGTACATAGTAATCTTCACTTTTTTTGCAAAATCAATGCCACACTAATTTATATAATATATATTCAAGGAAATAAAAAAAAAAAAATATGTGAAGAATTATTACAAAACCAAATATACTACACTGTTAAATATATTACAGATCTTCTGGGATGAAATGAGCATGGATAACCATCCTGAAACCACTGTGCAGAGAGAAAACTTATCTTTTATTGTTCTAAGATGAAAAAAGAATGACAAGTTTAAATAGTATACTTGCAAATTAATTTCATTGACAAGAATATGAAGATGTGTTAATGCTTTAATGATATAATTGTGAAGATTATAACGACTACACATTATTAATAGGTTCTGAGAAGTAATAACAAATTAGTTGAATTTAAAAAAATCAATTCATGAAATTTTACTTTATCTTTTATAATTCCAGATTAATCTTGTAGATGTAATAAACCCAAAACTAAAAGCCTTACCTAATGCATATAAAAATACAATTTTACTAAAATAATTATATTAAGTTTCTTACCTATTAGTCTGACTGTTTTCACGTAAGCAATGTTATCGGTAATAATTTTACCGAGTTCAGGAAAGTGCCAACCGTACCATTCTCGACATCTCATAACATAATTATTTAATTCTTTATCCAATTCATCTAATAAACAAATCGCTTGCACTATCATCGTATCAACTTTGTCAGGGCTAAACTTTAATTTATAACGTGATAAACTATGAGCAAGTCCAAGAGCCATAGCAGTCATATCTTTTTTGTTACAACCAGCCAAAAGAGCCTCTGTCTGTGATCTTATACACCTAATTAATTCATTGACAGCAGTGTTTGATAAGCATGGCAAATTTAATTTGTCTTTTATCGCATTACCGAGTTTAGCATCAGCTACTAATAATTGGTCTTGTACTTCACCGCTGAATTTCTTTAAAACCTTGAAACGTCAAAACAAAAACGATTAATTTAATGTATCAGATAACAGTATAAGAATTATGAACAAATACTATTCTAAAATAAATTAATAACTATCAGAAAATATTCTATTAGTACACATTGTTATTCTAAACGGTAAGCATGACAAAGATCAATTGCATTTGCATTTGATCTACTATCACAAAAGAAGTAAAATGGCTCTAATCTAGATAGCCACACAACTTGAGTATGTAGCATATGTTCTCTAGTCAAAATACTAAATATCATATCAATCGCTTTTCAAATATGAAATACAATCATTTATATTTTTTATTTGACTTTGCGACCTAAACCCACTGAGATTAAAGATGGTAAAGTTTATCACAGAGAAGATGGTGTGAAATACAATTAAAATCAGCCAGTCATACTATAAGCATGTTTTTAATATTGTTCTAAACTCCATATGACAATTCAGACAAGTTCTAACAAAAAGGTACTGAGACTGTTTAACTAACAGTGATTTCACCAATTTTATGGAATCTAATATATTTCCAGGGGTTATTAATGGCTTGATTGTTCAAGTAATAGCAATCAATAGTAACTGATTAAATTTTTTTAATAAAGAAGAATGAATAATCTACATGTCTATGGCTATGAGCAGAAGAAATGTCAATAGAACTAGTAAAGAGAACATTAAAAGAATGACAAATTTGATTTTAGTAGTTTATACAAAATGTTGGCTACATTATGATTCAAGCTGAAATTCTTGCTAGTTACTGGTACAATCAGTATTACCTGGTGCATGGCTGAAAATGTTAATTAAATTACATCTAAAATCTAATTTATGTTCTCAAAAATGAACACTTCATAAATATTTTAAGACATTACTAGGGAAGATTGAAGATTTTCTTGCAAGTTAATAATTAATGACAAATAAAATTTAATTTTTAAAGTTAGTTTTACTTTGAATTAAAATAATCTAAAACTAATCAATTAAAACATTTACTGTAACAGTTATAACTTGTATCCACTGTGCTGAAATGGTTTTGTAGTTTTGATAATTATTTTAATATTTACCTATAAATCAAAATGACTATATGTGTATGTATTATTGTTCAATTAATATTCATAAACTACTCTGCCAATCTGAATAATTTTTGTACCATTGTTTTTATTGAACTTTGAAAATGGTTTCAGATGTAAATTAATTCAAATGGGGGGGAACAGTATGTGTAAGTGTTTACATCATACCAAGTAATATAAAAACAGTAATATTTTCAGTATATTCAATAATATTATCATAAATATGGTTCCCACAAAGGTAATTAAAAAAAGAAAAAAGGAAACTTTATTTTGGTTTTTAATGTATCAAAATTGGGTAAGTTAATCACAAGATATCGACAATTACAAAGACTTCCAAGTGATCAAAATTAAATCAAATAGAATTGTAAATAATATTCACAGAAACTTATTGAAATGCAAAACAAAACCAGTTCTTTTTCCATCTTGCAGGGACAGTTTCTATAATTTACTTGCTGTGGATGAATGTTAGTAAATGATATTTTATGACATGAATTAAAGCAAATAAATTTTTTTCAAATATATATATATATATATATATAATTAGTCTGAAAGTTTTCTTCTGGATAATAAACAATACTTGGTTCTTGGGAGGAAACAGATCAGCTTATAGGCATATATTTCATCACTTGTAAAAATACTTTTATTGTGCTTGAAAAAATGAATTAAAAACACCTGCAGTTAATACCCTTTGCACGAGATTGTATGTAAGTCTACAGCAACTGTACTTGCATCAGGTTTCGCTAATCATTCCAGTAATTCCGATTTAAAAAAACATTGTATTTAATATAGTATTTAAAAAATAATTTAAAAACAAAATCCATAAAGTAAATTAAATTAAAGACAACTATTACATTAAAGACAAGTGATATTTTTTGAGAATCACTTTATAATCAACTCTATTTTAAACACATTTTATGTTAAATATGTTTTAAATATAAAATTTAAAAATGACAAAAAACACACGTAATTTCTATTGATAAGACACTAGTATCTATTTTTTATTACTCATTTGGATACACTTTATTAGAAAATAATAGGCTAATAAAAACAATTCTGATGCAGTAATAAGCCTCAAAAATAAAATCAATTTTTAGAAAGTTCTTGCCTTCATTTTAAAAATATTTCTTCACATGTTAGTTAATTAAATAATAATATTAATCTATGAGTTATTAATTCTAACATTTTTTAATAATCGTTACATTTATAAATACTATATGTATGTATGTGTATATATATATTTAAATATAAAATAATAGTTATTCTTTTTCATATCTTCATTCAACCACAAAAATCACACAATTTATCAGTTTCCATTGCTGATCATTTCATAATTTTGTAGAAAAAAAAATGAAAATCAAAAATTTCTATTTATAATAAATATTTTTGCATGAATAATTTTCAAATTTTTATAAAACATGTTTCAATTGATATATTACATTTCATTGCTGTTTCTCAGAATTTTTTTTTGTTGTAAAAGCAAAGAACTACATGAAATGGCCTTTAATTAGCAAAAGGAATAACAAAACTACAGTATCTGAAAGATGATGTCCTTTATTTGCACAATAAACAAATGAAGATATAAGTATGACTTTATTTCTTAACATCCAGCTATAGAGTCCATCCAATCATCAAAATATGGAGCTGGGTTGACAAAACACACCGTCCCAAGTGCAATTTCACATTGCCGAATAGAAAATTTGTTCTGTTCCACTAATCCAATTTTGAGATCTTAATATCAAATGAAATGTTCAACTATGTCAGAAAAAAAAATAACAAATTTCTGCTACAGAAATATTTTCTGTTTTTCTACACTGTAAATTTAGGTTAACATAAAAAGAACTAGTCACCATAATTTTATGTAAAATGTTTTTCACAATATATTTTGCAACTTAATCTAGAGCAACTGGAAAAACACTGTAACATAATTAATTACACATTTATACAGCCTAAACTATAATAATTTACAACTTATTTTTATAAGTTACCTTTTTCAATTTCTTTGATAATTTGCCTTCAACAGCAGCAGTAGTGGCAGCTAATGCTTCAGTAGTATTTGTAAACTTTTCAAAATGTTTTAGTTTTACACTGAAAATTAAAGATAATCAAAATAATTTCATACCATTAAAATAAAAAGCTGAAATAAAGATTCCTTTCTACCATTTTATATTTCATGAGATTTTAATAGATGCATCTACCATCCAATCTGCATGTAATGTTTAGTGCAAGAATAAAACTAAAATGTAAAGAGGAATGATGCTTTTTCTTCTAATAAATTTGATTATTTTAAAAATTTCTAACCAAATATTTTCTGATGTAACAAAAGCATTACTAACAGAATGCTTATGTTATATTAAATTTGAAGTTGTTACATTTATAAAATCTTTCTACAAATTCTAAAAATAAACAATACAAAGGGAAAATTTAGCTTAGCCTTTTATTTTTCCTGATTAGTAAGTTATTGTTATTTTCCTAATTTATACAGCAATATTATGGCAGTAATTATACATATATATGTGGGACATTCAATAATTAATGAGACAAATTGATGTAGAAAAAAAAAGTTTATTCAATTACAATGAAACTTTTTGAGGATCAAGTTGGCAACCTTGGGAACATATTTAATCAGCTGTTTGATCATAATTAATCTAAACATAACCTCTTTTGTTGATTTCAGAATGTCAGCTCTGTTTGAAACGTGTACGCTGGAAGAGCAACATTCAGCGATAAGATTTTTGCTATCAGAAGGTATGAAACCAGCAGACATTTACTTAAGAATGTTAAAACAGTATGGTGAAAAGTAGCAGTAATGTATATAAGTGGTGAAATTGTTTAGTTTGGGCAGAACAAGTGTGATTAATATCCATCGCTTTGAAAGACTAGTTGAAATTTTGACTACTGAGCCTCAAGATCGCATAAATGATCTTATTCTCAAAGACAGGCAAGTCAAAATTTCCCAAATTGCTAGCTTGTGTAGTAGTGTTGGAACCGCACATTCAATCATTTACGACGTGCTGAATCATCGCAAAACGTGCTCGAGAAGGGTTCCAAGACAGACTCAAGCCCATAGACACCCGGATTCGCATTTTTTCTGAGCTCAAAGAGCATGGGTAAAAAACAAACAAACAAACATGAGTAATCGGTGGTTCCCACCGAATACAAGTTTATCTAGCCTATGGACCAGAATGAAATTAAATGTCTCAAATTACACTGCCGTAGACTTTCAATGAAATTTCTGTTAACTGCTACTGATACGGCACGGTCAACTACCGACTGACTAAATCTCTATCAGTGCTCAACGCTATAATTTGGCTGTCAGAAGCATTTAAATGCGTGTCGGCAGAGGGTTCAACACTGCTCCCAAAAAACAAACTTTCAATTGCACGCGGCTACAGTAACGGGACTTACGACATTTGATTACCTGCAGGAAGAACTGAACAGGGCAATCTTACGAAAATATAATTGCAGATTTTGTTAACATGGACTACTAGTAGAGACCGAGACTAACATAGAGAATATAGATGAATTTATTAACCACCATCGAGAGAAAACTGACAAAGACAAAAGCGATCCGATGACGAGGACCGTAACAGTAACGAACGATACAAAAACTAGATATACAGTACAGCGTTATCTAACCTATTAGATCTTCAGGAACTTTCACTTACAGCAAATGATTCAGTGTTGTTTAACGTAAATTGCAAGGCCAGGATGTTGACAGAAAACAGAGTAGCAGAAAATAAAAGTTCAGTATAAAAAAAAATACATTTTTTTCGTACAATAAAGACTAAATTACGTAACGAACAGTAATAAAGTACAATTAAGTTAATTTAAATTATGTTTACTTTACCCGGGACTTTCATCCGGAGGTCCCAGGTTCGAATCCCGGTCAGGCATGGCATTTTCACACGCTACAAAAATTGTCAATCTCATCCTCTGAAGCAATTTACTTTTTCCTCCGGAAAAAGTAGGCAGTGAAGGACGGTTGTCTACATGCGTCTTCAGCAGGGGAATCTGCACGTTCATTATCCGGAATCCTCACGTGACTAGGGCTCCAGCAGAAACTCGCTTGTGTGTTGCGACGGTTCAACTCGGCGATTGCATTGTACATATCGGTGACGATGATAGGATGTCTGGAATAAAGATTTTCTAAGGCTTGGAGAGCATTACACGACTCGCTACAAATACGGATATGACTATACTTAGGGTTAATGATATTCGAAGCCTTATGTTAGCGTATAGTTCAACAGTAAAGGCACTCGTAGACCAAACATGTAGGCTCGGTCATGAAGAGTAAATGCGCATCCAACGGTATCGTACTGTTTCGATCCGTCTGTGCATACTACTGCGCGAGGGTTTGTTTGGAGAGAATATGGTGAAACATCTGCTGAAAGAAAATCGGTGGTGTTTGATTCTCTATTGTATATCGTGAGATCAAACATAAAATTAATAGGTTGATTCTACACGGAGGATACGAACACGGATAAATCGGAAAAATGGAAGGTGCGTCAACATTTATAAGATGCAGTAAACGCCGGGTACGAATACCCACAGGTGCAGTATAACGTGGATGGTCCTCATATCTTAAGATAAGGATTTCCAAGGACTGCGTCAAAAGCCGGGTGATTTGACCGTTATTTAAAACGGGTAAAATAAGATGCTAAAACCGGGTCTCGTCTATTCCAAAGTGATGGCTCACCGCAGTCAACAAGGATGCTTACGACAGGGTATATTAACTATATATATTAATATTAACTGATTTTTAAATAAAACAGAACTAAAATGCATTTTGACTTTTCTGGATTAGCTTGATCTTTTTGTTTATATTACATCAAATTCCTCAAATTAATATTTTTTTCTTTATACATTTTATTAAAATTCATTTTCTCAGAATTCAATTTTTTTACAATAGTTGTTAAAAATGTTATTTGTTAATCGAAAATTTAAGTTATTTTACCAAACCTAAAAAGTTATGGTTTTGATTTGAAATTTTTGAGCTTTACAAAAATTTTCCTAAAAAGATATTAGCTATAATTTTGGGGACCAACAAGTTAAATAAAATACAACTACATTAATTTCTTTTTTAGCAAAATTATATCATATTTTTTGTACTCCATTACATTATTGAAGGAGTAAAAATCAGGGAGTAAATATATGTTTATATTACTTTTTTCCATATTTTTAACTTTATAATCACCTCCCTAAATAGTGTCCTTTCCTGGTGGAACATTCTGTATATTAGACACCATCCCTTAAGTAAAAGGAATGTACATAATGTAGTTTTTCTTGACTAAAGGGATATATTAAGTTATGTTTTACAATATTTGTCCCTGGTATTTTTATGGCTGTGAAACATGTAAAGCAAGTAAAACAGAAGTACCACCAGTCAGAATTGATTTTCTGACAGTAATGATGTTCACTATACTTCCAGTTTCTGTGAAGAACAGAATAAAGATTAGGTAAATCTAACTTTTATGATTTGGTGCACTTGACATACTGATATAATATTATGTTTGCCTTAATGAAGAAGGCAACAGGAAACCACTTGACTCTTCAGTAAGACTGGCCTAGAATGCTTATTATCCTAGGAATGGGTATGCCAATTTCAGGGTGACTTGCTAGGTTGGCAGTAACATTTTTGGTTATGAGATCTTAAGATATGTGTGTAGCCAACCGATTACACTAATTGCCATATACTTCCATGGCATATCATATACAGATATATATGTATATATATATATATACTAGCTGGCCCGTCAGGGCCCAGATGAACCCAGGAGCCAATTCAGGGGTTTCTCGGGGCCTCCTGGGGCTCTCTTCGCTCACCATTACTGTGTAGGGGGATGGTTCCTTGGGCACCTGCAGAGCTTTCTTCAGTTGCCAATTCACATCTACCCAGAAGACTTCGCCACCTGGATCCCCAGCACTGTTCGTTATCCTCATGATTGTAAGAATAATACTGATAAACAACAATTACAGTATTCAGGTTTTATAGAAAGCTGAAAAAGAAACTGAATTACAAAAGACAGAATAATACTGGGTGCGGTAACTTAAGTACAAACACCTTTGAAGACGAAAAGTTCATAACTTATTTCTTTGTCACGCGGGCAGAAATATAACAATTAAGTTAAAAGATTAATCTTTTTCCCCCTTCATAAATATTTTAAATTTACAACTTCACCCTCCTTGGGGGTGAAGAAATAATGAATATTTTTAATATTTTAACCTTCAAGGGAGCTAGGGGACTGGGTCTGTGGCTTAAAACCTTTCATGGTAAAATACGAATATATCTAAAAAGCTTCTCCGTTATGCCAAGAAACATGGGAAAAAAAATTTGGTTGTGATTGATTGAGTAGTTTTTTTTTGTTTATCCTGTATAAACAAAAACATTCTTCATCTTTGTAACAGTAACTTATTAACAACAATAATAAATACTACTTACACTTGACTTGCACCCTCAGGAGTTTCAAAATCATTGTATAAATCTTCTGATTTTTGTATCTTGCTTTCATCTAGAAGCTAGAAAAGAAAAAAAATTAAAGACCATATGGATATATTTTCTGATCAACAAATCTGAAGATGAATGTACAGATTCTGAAACAATTTGTATATTATCAAACCGATGTAAGGGACTTGCATAATTTGAAATCTAGTTTTAAAACATACCAAATGATTTTGGGAAAATACTGAATAGAAATTTTAAGGAATGTTATTAAATATAACATATGCCTAATTAAAATTTATAATTTTATATATACTCCATTTGAAAATTATGTGCAAGATGAAAAAAGAATATTTATTTTTTAAAAAAGCTCCTGCGAAACCTTAAAATCAGTTCTTGTCAGTTCTAAGTAATGCCACTGCTAATAATAATAATAATAACAACGGTTAAGTGTTCTATTCAGTAAGGGGAAATAAATTAATTATGCGGATGAACAAAATTACATATCCACTATATCAGTCATCAAATTTTTTACATATTTTTGTATAATTAAATAAAAGAAACAAATTAGTTGAAATAACTACAACCTAAAAAAAAAAATATTTTTCACTTTTTTTTGGTTGACAAGAATTTCATCATATAAGGTCGAAGCTTATGCATGGGATTATGGAATGAAAAATTTTGCAGCATATGAAAAATGCCACTAGAATCTCAGAACAAAATATAAGCCAGCTCTTGTATTTCTAAGGAGTAGTATTTTCTTCTTTTTTTTTTCATTAAAAATTATTTTGAAAATGACACTTAAAAATTTAAGTAATTTTGCCACAAGGAGTTAACTTGAAGATCTCAATTTTCCTTATTACAATCTATTGTTACATCAAAATAAACAACAGAAAATTCAACATGGCCACATTTAAATTCATAATCATATACATTTTTTATAAAACGAGGTAATTATTTATATACAGTTACAGACTTGTCTCTGATGAAATTTGGAATGTACCTTATTTAGCCTCTAAGTTATTACAATTGAGATTATTTGGTGGAGACATCTCACTCGATTTGTCCCTTGCAAATTAATAGTACCCCACCAACATTTTGTAATTCAGCACTGTACAAGAGTAATATACATTATTCTTGAACTAAATAATTTTGTTTTAGTGAAATTAAATTAAGAATGATAAAATTCATTTAAGACTAAATTAAGTTCAGTTAAGCTTAAGGTTTGAGTTTGGGTTTTGGTAAATGTACAATATACATTATTTACAGAGTAAATAACTTAGTTTAAGTGAAATTTAATTGACTTTAGTTAGGTTTAGGTCAAGGTTAAGGTTTTTTTTAGATTGATTTATAAGTAATTTATAAATTTGAAAGAATTTACCGTCATTTTATCTGATGAAGCCACAATTCAAAATTTCTGCTACCATAATCTTCAGAAAATCTAACCTTTTCTCAACTAAATTTAACTGAAACAAAATCATTTAGTCGGCAAATAATGTATATTACACATGTACATGTCAAAATAATGAAATTTTGGGTAGGGATAATGCGTAACTTACAATGAACATAACTTGGGCGAAAGGTATTTCCAATGAATAATTTCTATTGTAATGAATAACTTAGGTCCTAAATAAGGTATATTCCAAATTTCATAAAAATCAGAGGTGAGTCCATAACTGAATAAAGAGTGAACCAAAAATATGGAAAACTCTCAACAACTTCAAAACTGTTCCAGTTAGAATACTGTAACTTTCACGATAAGGTGTCGGTCAGCTGCTTTACCTTTTGAAGACAAATAAAATTTCAACCCCTTCTTGGGGAGGGGGCAGCCCAGGGGTTGTAACTCAAACATTTTAAATGGTAATACTCTTTGTGTGATACATCGTATTAATGGTCTCTTGTAAGACAAGAAAAATAGTATAAATAAAAAGTTGGTATGATGTCTGTATCCAAAATGGCAGCAGGATGAAATTTGGATTTTGAAGATTACTAAATCTGGTAACTTCAAATAATAAAATTACATCAAAAGGAATTAAACTGAATTAAATTAAGATTTAATCTAATTTAATTAAAATTTATTTTAAAGTTAAAGTTAAGTTTAAATTTTTTTGTTCCAATTTAATCAGTAAATAAATAAAAATATTATCTAATCATGCAATCATTGATGGTCTCTTAACATTATTGCAAAAATGAAGCTTACTTCACTGTTGTGCAATATTTTATTGTTGAGTGTTTCATTACTACAGAATAGTTTCTTATGAGAATTTGTTGTGATAACTGGCTAATTGACTTTTGTTATTTACTTCTTTTTTACACAGTTAATTTCTTCTGTGCTACCTGCTAACATTGCTATCAACATATCACTTAATAAACAAGAGAGGGTCACAATTTTAATGGTGAGGAGCTTTGGTGATAGAGTTAGATCATATAAGGAAGTTAATGAACTGTTCAAGAAAACATTTAATAATCATAACCCTGTTTAAAAACGTACAAGGTCAAAAACCATCCAATGATTTGAAGAAACAGGGAGTATTAATTCTTCCCAATGTTGTATAAAAATAATAGTATAAAATTGCGCATAAATTTTTTCTGTAATGTCACTTTTATTTTGATTTATGTTATTAATTGTAAAGTATATGGAGATTTTATTGATGTGTTTTTTAATATATTTATACATTTCCTTTCTTATGTGAACATGAATAATGATAAAACCAATGCATTCAGAATCAGCTTTTTTGTTGTAAGAAATAAAGTATATACATTCTTAGAATTGAATTGTTTTGTTAGTTATTCTTATTATCTGTAGTTTACTGCTGAGTCATTTCCATGACTGAATTTTGGGTTTCTTTGTTACTCAATGGAATTTGCAAGTGTTGCGTTCAAAACAAACTGCTGCTGTCATTAATGTACTCCCTTGTTAGGTGACCTAAATTGGTCGACTTAATTGGGTGTAGGTCTAAATTCCTATATTGTGCCAAGCATAATTTTGATTGGTATGAGTGTAGCACTGATTTAACTTTAAACTCGTTCGTTTTCAGAAGCATTCACAGTCATGAACGGTGTTGTCAAATCTTTACTAGGCGCGGGGTTTGCATTTCTACAGTTTTGGTCAGTTTGAGGGAATCATGTTCGGTTGGATGCGAAGATGTCCGTTTGAGGCCTACGCGAAGGCAAAATTTGATTTGTATTTTACTGATGCAAATGTCTGCCAAGGCATTTACACTGGTGGCATCCCGATCGAGACCTGGCTGATGACTGTGAGGTGTTAGATCAGTTAGAGGGTCTACAGACGACCTCCGGTAAAGACGCTCGGGCTTGGAATGTAGGGAGTGGTGTGGCGACATAATGTTACAAGGTGGGTGTCTTTCCCTCTACAGGGTTGGGATGCCATTAACGTCCGTTACACTATGTTATATGCATCTTTTAATTTATTTACAGTATTTAGATTTTAGTGCGTGATAAATAGCCTTTTTCTTTTATAATATAAATTTAGTTAGTTTCTAATATGTAGTTCATATTTTCTGCGAACAATTAAACATAATTATTAGCATATATTGGTTGGTTTCAAAACTTTATGCATTGCTTCTACTGATAGTGATATCTTCAGGATTGAGCCACACGGTGGAAAAAATGATGAAATAAAGGTTAGCTGTTGGCTTGGTAAAAAGCCATCTGCAATTTGTTAAAAGTAATTAAAAATCATGCTTTTTTTCTTTGATAATGCTTTTAATACTTACAGTTTAGTAAGTAAACTGAATGAAAATTAATTCCCTAGTAGCTGGAATAAGTAGAGAAAACAGATTTCAAAATATTCCACTGACATCAGTGAAACCATTTATCAAAGCTCCAAAATGAAGTCAAAAATATGCTTTTGGTAAAGATTAAAGTATCTTTGTAGTTTGATGGTGAGATAATTCTGTAGTTACAGTAGTAACAAACTGTGGATCGGTAGAACCTATACTAAATATAAAAAGATATAACAGAAATATAAGAAAAAGGAAATGATATAAACGATTATAATCAATGTATAAGGGGAGTAGGTGCTCATGATAATGCTATTGCTAATTACAGCATCCAGGTAAGAGGTAAAAAATCATGGTGGATGTTAATTATAAATGACATCGACAGTTATATTGTAAATGCTTGGAAATTTTATATTTTATCAACAGGAAATAAAATTATACAGATAGAAATTAAATGGGAGTTAGTTTTTTTGTTACTTCGATCAGTGAAAATTGAAGAACCTGACATAAGTAACAGAAATTTACTGTTAGGACATTGCAGTAAAACGAGTTTACTAGACAATGTACGAAAAGGCAAAATTGATTGTACTATAGACAGAAATGAAATTAATGCAAGACAAAGATGTAATAATTAAACTGTTTAAATTAGTAAGAAATGCCACATGCTTTTACATGTGTAATGTTTTAAAAAATTTCACAAAGCAGATGAAAAGAAAAATGTTAAAGTAAAATTATAAATATTACTGAAAGTATTATTTATTAATAATAATATTTATTATTATCATTAATATTAATAAAATCATTTTATATAACTATCAGTCATATGTTTACTGTTTAAATCATTTACCAATGTTGTGTTAAAGTAATATCGCAACTTGCAGGGAACTCCCAACGTTGCGTGAATGCAACAGGTTGTAACTCAAAAACTGCAAATACAAATTATTTCATGTCTATTTTTTAAACTTCACAAAGCAGATGAAAAGAAAAATGTTAAAGTAAAATTATAAATATTACTGAAAGTATTATTTATTAATAATAATATTTATTATTATCATTAATATTAATAAAATCATTTTATATAATTATCAGTCATATGTTTACTGTTTAAATCATTTACCAATGTTGTGTTAATGTAATATCGCAACTTGCAGGGAACTCCCAACGTTGCGTGAATGCAACAGGTTGTAACTCAAAAACTGCAAATACAAATTATTTCATGTCTATTTTTTAAACTGGATAATAAAGATGTAGATGATAAAATGCAGAAAAAACCATGAACAATTTGGAAATTGTTCTTTTGGGAAGAAATTAATTATTAATAGGGGAAAACTACAGAGGCCTAAATCTACAACAAATCGTTAACGAGATTATGCAAGAATTTATGGAGAATCATCATTCCTTGACTCGAATGGCAGCATGAGAACATAACATTAGCAAAGTTCAATGATTTGAACATTAAAAAATGAAAATTTCAAACCCTTAAAAATTAATCAGAACTTAATGGAGATGACGATTGAAGGCTTGAGTTCTGTGAAATTATGCTGAACAACATTTGTGTTGATCCTAATTTATTAAACAACATAGTTTTTAGTTATGAGACCACATTTTTTTTTAAATGGAAAAGTAAATCGCCATAATTGTCGATACTGGACTAGTATTAATCCACACTCGTGTTGTGAGGCACATATACAGTATCCAGTCAATGTAAATGTAAGGGGCAGATATTGTTGGTGGGCGATTGATAGGGCCTATATTTATTGATCGAAATTTGAACACAGTGAAAAATTAGGCTTTGCTTCTTGACAATATCATTCCAAACATTCAAAACGTTGTTATCCAAACTTCCAAAACATTTAATTTGGATTCAACAAGATGGTGCTCCACCCCGTTTGGTTTTCATTTATGTAAAATAACTGAATAGACAAAAAAAAAAAATAACTGAAAGAAAACAGCTTTTAAACATAATCCATGCAAATTGGTTTTTGACTTACTGTAGTTGGTAAGAAAGCTTTTCAAAGATAATTAATCTTTTGCATGGGGCAGATATTTAATCTGTGGAAATTTCTAGCTAATTAAAACAGCTGAAGGTGGAAAAACATTTAATGCTTCAGAATATTACAAGATTTTTTAAAGAATGATCTAAAATTTACAATAGCTTGAAAACACTTGCAACATTCCAGATAATTTTGGACTATTGTAGAACTTTCTAGGCTGATCTGAAAAATCAATTTTCTAAAATGCTTTTGAAAACCCCATTCTACAAAACATAATAGAAAGTTTTGGAATACGCTGGAATAATAGTTTTGGAATAAGCTGGAAAACTCCATTCTCCAAAACATTTTAGAAATTTCTGGAAAATTCTATTTCTTCTAGAACATTCTATGGGTATTTTTTATTTTTGGGGAAACGAAATATAAGCATCAACCTTTTGTGAATTAACATGGTTGTTACTCACTAACAATAATTATAGAAATTGTTCACTAATCACTTGTGACATTTATTGTTACCTCCAACTGTGTTTTGAATTGTTTTAAAATGAGAAGTTCTTGGCCTCTGTCATTTTGGCAAGTCTGATGGTTCTAAATGACAACAAATCTTGAACGTTTAATTATGGAAAAGCTTTTTAGTTGCCTGTGAAAGAACTATCAGTAATGGACAAGGAACATTTATCTGGAATTAGCTTTAATTAAGATGCTGACATGTTCCTACCATAAAGCTGTTTGCTGACTAAGTTTGAATTCCTACAGAGGGAATGCTGTAATAAATTTGAAAAAGAGTCACACAAAGCCAGAAAAGGATTGTGGCCTATTGATACTGATTCTGCTGACAGACTAAAAAGCTTAACAAATTATGATTTCAAGGCAGGTTAAAAATTGTGCCCACGATCTAAGCAAGAATTGGCTCAAAGAGAGATTCAGCCAAAGGATGATCAACCAGAATTAGAATCTAATGATGTGTAAATCCTAGAGGCTTCTGGAAGAATGGATGCCTCACAGTCACCACTTGGAATATCTCTTTTGAAGCTTAAAAATGTCAGCAAACAGGATTGAAAAGGCTACCTGAAGTAGAAGGTAAGAAGAGCACAAGGTGCTGTTGCTATTATGGAAGCAGCTGCTGGTGGGTGTTATTGATGTACTGCGAACATTAAAGAGTAAGCAGTGTCAAGGTTACAAAGATCTGGATATCCTGATTGAAGAGCTCAAAGCCAAACTTTTGATCTCAGCTCACCAACAAGTTCAGATTTTAACATTGGTATCCAGTAGCTCGAGTATTGTGAAAACAGCTGATGAATTCCAGGTTTCAATGAGAATGGTGAAGCAGGCCAGGAAGCTCAAATTTGAAGTCTGTATTTTGGCGACACCAGAAAAAAAAGGAGGAAAAAATTGAAGGATGATATTGGACAATGGGTCCTCAAATTTTCTGAAGATGATGAATTTTCCCGACCGTCTGAAAAGAAAGATTTTATTTCAGTTAGGCTCAATGGTGAAAAAGTCCACACTTCAGAAACATCTACGTCTGTGAAATTTAAAAGAGATGTTCATAGCTTACTGCATACATTATGGCGGTGAAATTGGCTTCTCAAAATTTTGTGAACTTAGGCCAAAGTGGTGTATTACAGTTAGTGCTGGCACACATTCAGTTTGTACCAATCATCAAAATGCTAAGCTTATGATAGCTGCAATATCCATCAACGATGACTACAAGGTACTGACTGAGAAAAATGTCTGTAGCTTAGAATGTAAGAACTACATGCTACAACATTGTGAACAACATCCTTGAAAAACTGAATTGAAGTCCTATTTATTAGATGAGTTTAAAAACTACGACTTGGAGGAGCTAATAGAATACAAGCAGTGGTTTCATACAGAGACATATTGGAGACGCAACAAGCAACTACAGAAAGTTTTATTGAAGAGCTTTCTTTAAAGGTTTTTACCTGACTAGCCACAATTTTGTATCAAAACATCAAAGTTATTTAAAACAACTGAAGGAAAATTTAAGTGATAATCATACCATTATCCTGATCAATTTTGCTGAGAACTACTCATTTGTTGTGCAAGATGCTGTGCAGGGATTCCATTGGGAAAACAGCCAAGCTAGACTGCAACCATTCATGGTTTATTACAATAAAAACCAGCTTCAGAATCTCAGTATTTGCATGGCCAGTGACAATCTGGGCCATATCATTGCCATTCCTACATTTTTGATTGAACTGATCAAATAATTGGAAGACAGTAATTGAAATAAAGCATATACACTACTTCAGTGATGGTTCAGCTGCTCAATACAAGAATTTCATCAATTTGTGCCAGCATGAAGAAGACTTTGGGATAACAGCAAAATGGAACTTCTATGGTACTAATCGTAGACAATCACCTTGTGATGGAATTGGAGGTACTATGAAATGATTAGCAGCATGTGCCAGTCTTCAGCGACCTGTAGAAAACCAGACATTGATATCAAGAGACATTTGAATTTTGTAAAGAAAATATACCAGCAATCAGGTTCTTTTTTATTAAGAGAAGTTGAGAGAATCCGACCTGAACAAGTAAGCCGGTTAGGTTAAGTAATGGTCATACAATTGCTGGAGCAAGAGAGAACCTAGAGTTTAAGCAGTTAGCAAAGCTAAAATCCAAGTCAGCAGAGTCTCAAATGATATTTCAGTATTTGAAGCTGATGTTTATGAAACTGATAAACCTACTCAAGGGGCATATCACTTACCAGCTTGCAACCAGGACAATGAGCCCTTAAGTGGCTTGAATGTATAAAAATACTTGGTGGATTGGAAATGTAGGTGATATATCTTTTGAAGAACATGATGTCCTCATTAATTTTATGCACCCTCATGGTGCAGCTCCTTATCATTGGCTCCCTAGAAAGGCGCTTGCTGCTTTCCAGAACAGCACATTTTTGCTGCTCTTGAAGCACCATAAACGACATCATCAGGATGACAATATATGTACCCAGAAAACATCCAGTCTGATTCAGAAACAATTTAAGCTGAAGTGGAATTAAAAGCATTGTGCTAAAACGTTTCTGACTACTTTAGATATTTTTATTTTATTTTGAAGCTACTGTGTTCTATAATATTGTAATACTTTACTGCACTCTGTTATTACTATAATGACTACATTTCATTTTATTATTTTAGTATTTTTGTGCATATGTAATAAATATTTAAAAAAACTGTACTTGCCGGAACAGATATAATTAGTTGAAACTGTTTCTGCATTCAATAGGAGGCAAGGTACAGCTAATACAGTTAACAACTTTGTATAAGCAGGCAGCAAAACGGAAGATATTACTTAATAAAAAATTACTTTCTACAAGACAGTATTCATTTAATCCAAAAAATATTATGGAAAATTTGCTTCCTGTGTGAAAGATGCATTATCTTTCAACTGTTTTTTCTGCCACTTATAAACTGCGGGTAAAAAAACAAACTAAATGGATTTTGTAATTTAAAAGTTGCTCTTTCTAACTATTATAAAACCAACAAAATCTAAGAAGGTATACCTGAGATATAAGCTTTCAAAGGTAGATAAAAAATCGAGCTAAAACATTTTGATGATGAATATCTCCTGACATAAGTTTCCAGTTGTTTTGAAACTTTAGGATGTTACACACAATTATGGCCTTTTTCAGGTTACAAGGTCTTGTTATGATCGGATTACTAGATAAGGAATTATATAAGCTCCAACTTTGACTTAAAAATGTCACAACATTTTAGCTGAATTTCAGATGCTATATTTCAAAACCAGGTGCTAAAAGAAACTTGTGAATAACTATTTAAATTCGGCATAAAATGTTAACCGAAAGTATTAAAACTCAAACCTACAGCTTTATTATTATTGCCTTCAAAATTAGAATTTTTTGCATGTATGTGTGAACCACTAGTTTTTTCAAGAGATCACAGAAAAATAGCAATAGCTACAATTTGGTAAAATGGCATTTAAGACCACAATGAATGCACACGGAAAATTTTATGGTATTTGGAGATGGTCGATTGGGGATCCCTAGTCCACTTGACATGGAATGACCCAAGTATCTGTAGGAAATCATTGAATAATGCAGTATTATCCTTTTACAACAGACTGGCACTCTTTAAAATTTTCGAACAACAGAATGACATTTTGAACATTTATTAAAATGAAATATAAGAAAGTAAGCAAATGTATGCTTAATAGTTTTTTTTTTAATAAGTTTACTTGATAATATCCATTTAATCAAATTTTTATAAATTTATTTATTTGTGATAACAATTCCTTAAATTAGCAATGTAATTTTTTTTCATAATTCAAACTTTATTCTGCTGCTATTTTGGGTAGAGACATTGTACCAACTTTTTATTAATGACATTTTTCTTGCTTTGAAGATAAGTTTAAAATCATCACACAAAGGGTGTTACCATTTTAAAATGCATGAGTTAAAACTCCTGGGCCACCCTCCAAGAAGGGGTTGAAATTTTATTTCTTGTCAAAAGGTAAAAAAGTTGATCGTTAACTTATCCTGAAAGTTACAGTATTCTATCTGGAACGGTTTTAACATTGTTGCGGGGTTTCCATACTTTTGAGTCGCTCTATATAATAATTACATATTCAAAAACCAAGGTTTTGAAAAAAATGATAGTATGTTATATTTTTTAAATATAACTTTATATTTTGTAAAGTATATATTTTTTTAATGAAAGTATATTATTTTCATTTTATAAAACAAATATCAATAAAGGTAAACTTACTCAACTGGAATATCGCTAAGAAAAATATTCAAATTGTAATCAATTGATAAGAGTTATAAATTTAGTTAACTGGCAATTGTTGGTAAAACTATAGTGTAACTGCCTAAGAACTAATACATTTTTTGTATTGAAATATGTTACTGATATTTTAAGTATTATGTAAAATTAACAATTAAATGATGGAAGCATGTTTTTATCTCAGAAATTGGACTCCACATTTTCAGATGCCAACTTGTTTGAATCATGCTTAATTAATTGTATGTTGATAATGTACAGCTCGCTGATGATGTGCTGAAAATTGATTAACATGTGTTTTACACTCACTAAATTCTTTTTTAAAGTGGAACTTAACAAAATGACTACAGTAAAGATGTTTTGCATCACCATACTGTAAGATGTTAGCTTGCACTTTAGCCCAAGTGTGTTTTGCATTTTGGATGTTTCAGTGCTCACATCCATTAAGTTGTACAAGTAGTTGACCATAAAATGGTGGTAACCTTCAAATTGTTAGCAGTGATAAGTCTTCCAGCAAGAAGTGATGACAGTAGTGGCTGAAAAAAATCATTTCCTTATAATGGGAAGATTTCTGTGTTCCCTAGTTGCAGCAACAGGGATGATAAATAATTGTTTGGTATTTCTCTGGATACTACCAAATATCCAGTTACCTAGTTCTATGCCATCAATTACATATCTGATATTCAATTTTAGCTTTATCAATATCTACAACTTTACTCACTCCTCCTAGACAGGCTGTAAATTTCTGTAAAAAAAAGGGTGGAACCAATCTTTAATAACTACTTCAATTGAAAAGGGTATTAGAAGATAGGCTAGTTCATTTTCTAATATTCTTTCCTGCTTTGTTTCTATCAAGATCAAAAACCAACTAACCAACACACTGTCTGTATTAATAATTTGGTTTTATAAAACAGTGCCAAGAAACTGCCTTATCACAATCTGTACACTAAGTTATTTCTTATTTTTACTGATTATAGGAACGTATTTTCTTACACAGAATGAAATGATTTTTTTTCTTCTTTATCTAATCACATATAAGCTCCTCCTTATTTTCTAAGTTTAGAAAGAACAATGTGGATTGGAATTTATCTGAATTTTTCTCAGATTGTGAAAACTCAATAAAAGATTAACAGTGAATTCGCAATTGGTACATTATTATCAGAAAATATCATATACAACAAAACATACTGCAATTATAAAAAACAAACAGAAAACACATGGCTATTTATCATATTGGATGTTCCCTGCACACAGTTACAACTTGCAAAAGATAAATTGATATCTTTCAGATATCGATCTTCAATATCTAAATGTTAAAAACATATTTCAATTAAAAAAAAATATTGGCACTGAATAGTTTCATTATAGTTTTTCCTGGTTGTTTATAATGAGAATAAGATGAATTTCCACATTTAAAACTACTAGTGGCTGTAATCTAACGCAACAGCAAAACTATACTGAGGATTACTATTCAATTACTAATTACATAAGTACAGATAAGGACCAACACATTTCAGTTTTATGGCTTACTTATTGTAACTACAGAAGAAAGTAACCTATATTACCAATTCTGTTTTCTAAGACGTCCAGATCTTATCCGAAAGTAGAAATTATCACACCATGATGGAAACTTACATTTAAAAATATGCTTTGTAGCTTTTGGGACAGGTAGTTCTAGAAACTCTAGATAGAATATCTCCTCCCTAAAAAGTGTAATATCAAATGGACAATATTACATCCATTTAAATTATGTTTGTAACTGGTCTACACAAACAATCTATTGAGTTGCTTTGAATACTTTAAACAGGATTTACGAAAAAGAGTACTCAGCTTTTACTACTCTTACTGTGTCCTGGAGCTTAGCGGTAAGGATTAGTATATCAATATTATTAAATTACCTATGTATTATTACTGTTTATAAGTTGCTTATATTTATTTTTAATCACTGCTAACGCCTGATTTAGGCAGATGGTAATAAGACTGTCATCGCTGGTTTTCAGGTCTACAGTTTTGCTAACTCAATATTGTGCAGGAACAGCTTGCTTTCAACAGTTCCAAATGTGATATGAATAGTAACCAAGAAATTACTAAACATTGCGTATTCAGCATGAAAAAGTGGACTTTTTCAACCGACGCATCTCCTATCAAGTTCAGAGTATTCGTCTCACGAGTGCTATAAAAAAATCTTCCTCAGAATGGTAGCAAGTATAACAACTATCCTTAGACATCTTTTAACAAATATATGAAATATGTCATTTTTACTTAGATGTAATTTTTTAATTACAAATATATTTTAACAACACTTACATCTAAACGTAACTAAAATAACGAAACATTAATTTGACACCGGTAATAATTATAGGTTATTTAATGATAATTTCAGCTACCTTAAAGATTGCGTAACCCGCAGCTGTCTCAAAAAGTACAAGCATTTTCACAAATAAATATTATAAATAGCACCAAGTAAATGACAATACAACTTTATTTCATTGGCAACATTAAAACGTAAACACAACCACGCGGAATGCAACTCGCATACTCTAAGAGGAAACGCATAACGGTAATATTTAGTACCAACTTACAATTTAAAAAAACTCTATTATGGTGTATTTAAACAAAAATTACCTACCGTTACCAATAAATTAAAATAAAATTATACAGACTTTTATTATAAATAATAACACCAAATATAGAACTAATGTACGTGTAATATTAATATTAATATTATGTTTTTTTTATTTTATATTAATAAACTATTATTACTTATAGAACCATTAAATTTGTCTCAGATAATCTTGCATTTCAGTTTCAGGGTTGAAATTGTATTTTTAATTAACCAAACGTACTAGACGTTTCAAACATCTAGTTATTTTAAATTGAATGCTAGTTTTGTCATCGTATTTTTTAGGTTACAGGCATTTCTAAATAAATGCTCCGTACTTAAGCAAATGCAACTTTGATTTGTAACTCGGATAGGAAGTAGAATGTGTAGAGATGTTCTCTACATTTCTACCGTTTAGTTTATTGAATTTGTATTTACATTCTGCGAATATAATAGTGACGTAGTACGGAAATTTCTCAAGAACAATATTGTATCGATATTACTTCCAAGTTATCGCAATTACACAATGTTCAAAAGCGTTTAACAGGACAGTGCTTGCGTTGTTTGATTTTGAAATGGAATATGGCTGGATCAGCATTAAGAAGGTTGATGGCAGAATATAAACGTGAGTTTTTTTTTTTTAATATAAAACCTTGCATCCCCGTTCTGTTAGTAGAAGAATGTAACTTCTACTTAGAAGGGCGAAGAGCAATTCAAAAGTGGAATTGGAAGTTTGTTTAAAGATGTGATGTAAGTTTGACAATCTAGCCATTTTTCAGGTTGACTACATTATTCTTTTCGTTTTTTTAATATAATTATTTCTCATATTTTACGATTGTGAAAGTAGTTTTATTGAATTTAGCTTGCTTTTACAGTATATACTGTTTTGTTATTCTACAAATCAGTGGATGCATGTGCACTTATCTTGAGCATTGCAGAATGAGGGAATTAGAATTTCAATCTACAACTGAGTAAAGGTTTTAAGTCAAAGTATATTGTATTGTAGTATATTCTCTTTGAAATATATTCTTATTCTGTAGTACAATAAATATTCTGTTCTGATAAATAATACATAAAGCATTATGTAGAGCACATCATGAATAGGTAATTATGCTACTCCATGAATAAGAAAGGAAACCAGCATCACAAAATACACAATTAATTATAAAATAGATAAATATTAAATCCCTTATTATGTAAAATATAAACATTTGAAGTATGTTAAGGTCTGAATATATATAACAATTACAAATTAAATAACAAGGCCCTTTCTCACAAGCTGAAGTATTATTTTTAGTTGCATAAGAACAGTTAGTTCTATTATGGTGTTTAGCAGTAGATTTTTTTATAGGTAACAGTTGGCTACTACTTGTTCAACATCAAATGTTTTCTTATTGACGTATGATTATGTTAACAACAGAAAAAGTGAAGATTAATATTAATTAAATGTTGGAAATTTAAAATTAACCATAAACTAACCTTAATAGTCATCAGTCATCTGTTAAAGATGACTAACTGCCCTTTGTAAGATGATTGTCTGTTGTAAACGTGACTAATAGCATATAACATGTGGTGTCTCTTTTTGACCATATTTCCTACAATATGTATATAGTATTGCCATACCTTGGTACATTGGCCCTAACCTTTTTCCATAAAACTCTAACCTTATCTAACTACCCTTAATCTTACCCTAATTTCTCTTCACAAAACTTAATCTTAACTTTGACCTGAACTCTTACCTTAACCTCTCTCCATAGAATGTTGTTTTTTTTTTTTTTATACCCACCTACTCTGGAACGGATCTACAATCAAGTTTGACTCGCGCCAGAGGAGTGTCCTTTACTCTAGCTCGCCTCCCCGCTCGCCTGCTGTATGTCTGGCATGGCAGGTCAGTTCACCGGTTAGCTCTTTTATTTCGTAGGTGGAAATTCCACCTACGACAAGCCGTCATCAGCGAGCGGTTTCTTCTTGACGAGCTTCCTCATCTTTCTTCTTTATAACTGTGGTTATAAACGACGAGATCACATTAAAGTTATCCTCGTTAAGTAGCATTTTATCCACCACATTCTCCGTAGATAATGGCCCTATACGTCTTACACAGGATTGCCTGCTTTCAGTCCAACAGTTACATTCAAATACTACATGTTCAGGGGAATCATATGCCCCACAGTAAGGACAGTTGTTGTTATCTACCCTTAGTCTTGCACATAAATAGGACCTGAACGACCCATGCCCTGTAAAAAATTGCGTTATCCAGTAATTTATGTCCCTGAACTTCCTTTCTATCCATGGTCGGATCAAAGGTATCAAACGATGTGTCCATCGTCCCGTGTTGGCTACATCCCAACGATGTTGCCAGTTACGCAGCATCTCTTCATATGCTTCTTTAGAAGGTTGTCTACATGCTATACTCACTCGCATCTCCGCCAGTTGTTTAAGCGGAGGAACTCCTGCAATTATGAGTACTGCCTCGGTGGAGACTGAAGAATATGCGCATATCACTCTTAAGCCCATGCGCCGTTGAATTCCTTCAAGAGCTCTTCTGTTCTTGTCGGCACGCAGAGCTCTTTCCCAGACTTGTATACCATAAAGTAAGATGGAATTAACTACGTGAGCGTAAATCTTACGCTTCGCAGTTCTGGATCCTGTCATATTACCGAGTAATCTGCTAAGATTTTTGACCATGCATTCAGCTCGTTTACGTATTTCATTCACGTATGCCGTAAAACTCCTCCTCTTGTCAAGCCAGATCCCTAAATATTTGGCTGAAGTCTGTTGCTGGACAAGATTACCCCCTACTCGAATTAGGATGTCAGATATTCTCCTACGACCTGTCATGACTACGTATTTTGTTTTACCATGCGAAAGTTTTAAGCCTTTAGTGGACATCCAGACTTCTGCCATTCGTATCGCTACGTTTGCCTTCTCCGATACCTCTACTTCAGTTTTTCCAGTAACAACCAAGGCCAGGTCGTCAGCAAAAGCCACTGGGAAAACACCCAGAGGATAACTCAGCTTTAGAATTCCGTCAGAGACCAGATTCCAAAGGAGTGGCCCCAAGACAGAGCCTTGAGGCACTACACACGTCACTTTGAAGCAGGATCTACTCTGGTGACAAACAACAAACCTATCCTGCAGGTAATTCTGGATAATTCTTCTTAGGTATCCAGGAATATCCTTATCTCTCAACGCTTGTAGGATCGCATCCCATTTCAGCGAATTAAAAGCATTGCTCACATCAAGCAATATCACAATTGGTATCTTCCTGGTGCGCCAAGTACCCAATGCCGCTTAGTCCAACAGACGCATAACTGTCTTAACAGCACCCACCGTAGAACGCCCCTTACGGAAACCAAATTGTGCGTTAGAAAGGCCACCATGTTCTTCAATCGCATTTTTCAGCCGCAATTCCAACAATCTCTCTAGGAGTTTGCAGATGTTATTAATCATGCATGTAGGTCTATATGCTACTTGTAAGTCATCGGTCCCCGGTTTCTTGATAAGGGCCAACCTGGACTCTTTCCATTGCATTGGAATACAACCTTCTCTCAGGATCTTATTCATGATATTAAGAAGCTCTGCAGGCATCCTCTCTGCTAATATTCTGATTATCTCGGCTGGAATGCCATCTGGCCTGAGTTCCTTATGTAGCTTCAGTCTTTTCACCGCCATTAATAGCTCACTAGCGTCAAGAAGTTCAAAGTTATATTATCCACAATCTCTTCCCGAATAGGATCCGCTTGCTGAGGAAATAATTCCTTAACAACACGATGGATCTTATCGTCTGTTAAGGCAGGTAATCTCTTCCCTAACTTGTTGGTAACAATTTTAAAACCCCTGCCCCATGGATCAGCATCTATATCTTGACACAGTCGCTTCCAGCAACTGGCTTTAGCCCTTTTAATTGATGCATTATATGCATTCCTTGCTTCCACGTATACCTCACGCGCAGCATCCCTTAATCTAGCATTCTGCCTACCCGATCTTTGGTAGGCTCTTCTTGCTTTCCATGCATTTCCGTAGTTGTTCCAAATCAGGCAACCACCAGTAAGCATGTTGCTGCCTCCGGGGATAAACTAAGACCCCCGCTTTTCAGCATTCCTCTTGAACTTGTTCCACAAAGTCTTCGGGGGACATATCGCCAGCAAGTCTTAGGATTATTCTGTCCCTAAACCGTAAGCATCCTTTTTTGGAGACGATCAGCCTTCCCGACATTACACGAATTTCCCTGGATCGGGACTCAAATGCTATAAATGTAACTCTGGCATCTTTTCATTTCGCATAAATCTTTCTCCATAGAATGTTAGTTATTCATAACTTACAAAACTGATTACTAATTTAATAAAGTACCAATAACAGCGCAGAATTGGTCCTTGCACAGGCCACACCTGCTTTTCAACAAGATCTTGTTTTTCTTGATCCTAAGCATATCTACTATGATATGAAAAAAAATGAAGTTGATCAAGTAATTGCCCAGAATTACCTTCTTTTTTTAAGAATAAGTGACTTGTTATTTTGGCACATGGACAAAATAACATTTAAAAAAAATAAATATCAGTCAGATTCATATTTATGGATGCCAATGATGTGTGACAGACCATATCATTTATACAAAAACATATGAAATCAATTAAATAAAATAACTACTTATATAAATATGACAATTAAAAAATTTTTAATTAAAATTAAATTTTAAAACAAAATAAATAGAAAATTTATACTATGTAACCTGGTTAGCCATTGTTACATTACTGACTGGATTTGAATTAAATTATTTATAAACATTATTATTATATCTATTTTTATCTTAAAACACACTCCATCGGTTACTGCTTTTTTAAGAGTGTCATATGTCATTCTATGTAAAATTTGATCAGGTTGGAAATTCTTTTCTATTTATGTATATAAAATCTCTCCCAAAATTTCCAAACTTTTACTATTATTATTTAAATTATTAATTTATAATGAAATTATAAATTAATTATATTATAATAATATATATTAAAATAATAATAATATATATTCAATTATTTAATAATAATTGAAATATTTAAATAATAATAGTAAAAGTTTAGACATTTTAGAGAGATTTTTATTTATGTAAATACAAAAATACAACTTGATCAATTTTTAGACAGGATATGAAGATGAAATTCTTATAACAGCAGAAAAAGATGGCAGCACGTTTTTAAATAAAAGTAGATATAATCTAATGTGTATAAAGTAGCTTGAACTTCTATTTTATTCATTTTCAGAAAAATGTCAAAACTTGTTTGTTCACTTGATCATTGCAAACAAGCAATAAATGCATGCATCTGAAACTTCACAGCATGCCATCTAAAGGATCATGCTTGGCAGATATCATAGCTATTTGATCATGCTTGTGCTATCTCCATGTCAAGTCGAGAACTTTCTGCACATCCTTCATATTCAGAATTTTGATCAGTATGAGGGATTGTTTAATAAAATTAAGATTAAGAGCTAAAATTAACAAATAAAGAGCTTTCCAAAATAGTTATTGAAATAAATTTGGAAAAAAGATTCTGTTGAAACCTATTTACAAAAGTTTTACTTAAAATCTAAACCTAGGGGCCATTTTTAATGTTAGAACAATCATTGGTAGATACTGAGCAAATTATTAAAAAAATAAATAAAAAGTAATGATAAATGAACACTTAAAAAACATTGTAAAACAACTATTGTTAATGCAAGCAGTTGTTTCAGGCTATATCAACAGAAATTTAAATTTAATGTTAAAGAAGGATGTAAACCATATAAACTTTTAATTCAAAGGATAACCAAGACTTTATGTACCATAACTTTTACATGGGTTGGGTAGTTAAAACTTATCTCAAAAAAAAAGATTAAGTCAATCAATGAGATTTCTCCATCCGTGAACATAAATTTAAGGGAGGGAATTGTCATTTAATATTATGATTGAAAAGCCATATTAATAAATTAAAAGAACCATAACGCTATTTTGTATTGGTCCCCTATAGTTAAGCAATGAATTTAGATTGCTGTTGATAAAGTAAGTTTACCAGCTCTTCATTTGTGATTATTCTGCTGGTTTTTTAAAATTTCTGTTTTAAATGTTTGTGACCAGTTTTCAGACAGTGGTGGGTTGCAACCAATTTTTTGGGTCTGTTATGTTTGTTATGAAGTAAGTGCTCCTTTATTCTAGTTTTAATGTTTCTTTTGAGTTAGTCCTGCATATTCCTTTTTAATCATAATAACATTAAATGGTTGTTATCCTCTCCTTTAAATCTCTGTTTATGCGTAGGGATATTTTATTGATTAGCTTAAGATCAGTGACGTATTTATCTTTCTTAGGAAGTTGTATTCATGGTGGGAAATCTGAATTTGAGGTTTAAATGAAATTAACGGAATTAAGTTGAATGAAGTTAAAGAACGTTTTTAAGCTAAATTTACACTTTCTGTTGGGAGTGTTTGAAACTATAGTTGTTTTAGTGTTACATGTGTATCATTTTTTGTAATTTTTCTGTAGTGTCTACTGATTGTTTAACAATTGAAATGGTTATCTATGTTTATATGTTTAGAATTAAGTAAAATTTTTGTTAATAGTTTTTGAGTGATATCGTCTTTTATAAAATAAAAGTTGTTTATAATATTCGATTACTCAAATTATATTATTTTGTTTCTTTCAGAGCTAACATTAAATCCACCAGAAGGTATAATTGCTGGACCAATCAATGAAGAAAATTTTTTTGAATGGGAAGCACTAATCACGTAAGTATTATTGAATTATTATTATTATTATTAGATAATAATGAGGAACAGTTGAACCAGGACAAAATAAGTGAAAGCAGCAGTTGTATGAGAAGGCAAATCTAGGGACACCATCCTCAAGTAAAGCGGTAAGAAGTTTTGGGATGGATCAATTGTCTGTGAACGGAGGTTAGGTTTTTTAGTGGGTGGAAGTCCCACACACCAGGAAAGGCCTCTCAATTTTTCACCATGAGCCTTGTATTTTATCTGATTTTTTGTTTTCCAATGAGATAACCAGCCATCTGTTCCTTTAAATTTTATTAAACTTGCTAGCCAAATCTTCTGCCTTGTCTTAAAACACCTTGCGAAGTTACAGTGGTAAACCATTCATTAAGAGCTTCCTCAAGGTCCTTTCCATCACTTTTTTTCTGAGATGTTCCATGATCTTTTAAAGCCCATTCTTAGCCTTTTTTTAACTTCTTGGAGCGTGATACGAGCTATCTTACGTTTCGGTACACAGGTTAGTTCCGATAGTTTACACTGGCTTAAGTTAGGTGAATAAGTTTTTATTTTGCCAAGGAGCTTTATTTGTTCACTCAATGTCATCATTACGCTGCATTTTAATCCAAAATTTTGATTAACTGTTAACAGGTTGATTACAATAAAAACTGACACAATTGAAAGATGTTGATACAGGCCTACGCATAAAAATGTCAACAAAATGTGTGAAACAACTAGAAATAAAAAAATCAAAAACTATGACTTAGATAACAAAACAATATTGGACATTAACAAAAAGGTGTGTTACAGTACACCCTCATATATATGAAATAAAAAAACTAAAGAGAGCATGGAAATAGAAACATTCAATGTTTATATTATGAAAGACAAGTGACAACTAACCATACGTTGCAAAGTAGCTCGTGATTTCAGTAGACTCACTGAAATTCATTGAAACCATATTTTAGAATGGATTTGTTAAACATCGATCACATCGCAGGTGATGTCATGAGCTACATCAAACTCTTCCTTGTTATGATAATTATGTTTGTTATTATGATTAATGTTTGTTTATTATTTGTTAAGATAATGTACTGATGTCATTACTGCAGTTTATCTATTGGAATGTTTACTGCCTTTATCCCACACCGTTATCTAGCCACATTATTCTCAGAACCAAAAAGTTTGTTGTTCACCACTAGCCTGTATTCATTTTTAATAAGAAATATACATCGGATTTGGCCTGAATAAGTGGGATTATGGACCGAATAAACAAAGTACTTATCAGTGTAAAATCTTGTTTTTTTCTTTGTTCTTTAAAGAA
Source organism: Lycorma delicatula (assembly GCF_047948215.1). Classification (NCBI taxonomy): domain Eukaryota; kingdom Metazoa; phylum Arthropoda; class Insecta; order Hemiptera; family Fulgoridae; genus Lycorma; species Lycorma delicatula. The sequence goes on from NC_134462.1 coordinate 112,024,135, forward strand.
CTTTCCCAAAAAAAACCAGCTGCTGCAATTATCTGGAGTTTGGCTGTACCTTAATTATTCATCAGCATAATTCCCAAGACAATTTAAACTTTTATTACAGCATGATATTATTCTCAAAATTACTTCTACATAAAAATGTACATTCTTATGTCTTCTAGTGTGGATGGTTTAATTTTTACATTTTTTTTCAGATGGAAATCATTTTCCTGAAAGGGGAGAAACTTCCCAATTAAGTAGAATTTGATAGATGAGATGAAGTTGAAAATAGGGTACTTAAGATTGTTTCCCATTTGATCCTGACCTGTCATATATCTTGGAAATACTTAAAGCAATGTACTGATTAATGAATTTGTGCGTTTTCCTATTTTGAGGTACAAATTATGATGCTGGTTCAGTTCCTGTTAGATGGTTTCAGTAGTTGTAAAATTACACTTAAGAAATCCTTAAGTCTTAGAATTCCATTAAATTTAGTAAAATTACCTGTCTGTACAGATGATCTATTTCTGTATTTTAACTAAAACATTAATGTAGTAATATTAGCAATTTTAGTGAGATAAGTTAAAAATTAAGTTTATAGAGAATTGAAATTATCTAATGAAGAAAGTAGCATTAAGAGGAGATACTCTAGTAGGTTGTGTTCAGTTACTTTCGATTCCTACATATTGAAGCAGGATAAATATAGTTTTCTGAGAAATTTTTTAAGAAGAAATAGATATAAAAATATAATTTTGAATAACCTTTTCCACAGAAGTAATCCAATGGTCAAAATGAAAAAAGGTATTCATGTTTCAAACATTGCCCTTTAATTCATTTAAATTTTTGCTGCTAAAATGTGTCCTAAGAAAGTAAATCTTAAAAGAATTGTTTTGCAAAAAAAGTGGAGGGCCATGATTGAAATTTAAAAAAAAATGTTTCTACTTGTGTTACAACAAATTTTATGAGCCTAGTTTTTGCTTATTTAATTATTTAAATTTTTTTTGTATATTCTATCAGAATAAAGTTAAATTTTTCCTGCAAGTTTAAATACAGTTCATTTCCACTATGGTCAAATTATTATCAATAACAAATGTAAAGTTATGTGCTTGTTTATTGTATTTTTTAATGATTAGAAAATAAAATCTATTTAAGGAGCAGTGTGTGGGAAAAAAATTTACTGTTGTATAAATAGATTTCAATAAAACATAACTGTAATAATTAGTATATTTAATTTTATGTTGACCATAAAAGCCATTAGAATTTCAATAACTGAAGGGGTCTGGGGGCCCAAAGAGAGGACATACAATACTTGAACACTGTTGTGGCATTTGTGTGCCTAAAAAAAAAACTTTTGAGAAAGAATGGTTTTGTTGTTAGTTAATGCTAATTGAAGTCTTTTATTTTATTGAGATCAGTTGTATTTTATAAGCAATCAAGGAGTAGAGCAATGTGGTAAGTAAACAAAACGAAACTGTCCTGTTAGTTAAAAAAATTGAATTGATTTATAAGAAACATATAGTTAGCAATAAAGTAAATAAATATAATATGTATTAAAAAAATAACAATTTACTATTTAACAAAGTGAGGTGCATATTCAGAGAGTTTATGAAATATTGCTCTGTACAGTCACATTCCAGTGTTACTAGTAACGTAATTGCAACTTCTGCCATGAGATTAGGTTACTGTTTTAAACAACTTGAGAGAATACATTCCTTTCTGGATCTCTGTATTAACTGGTTGATCCACGTGGAGTGGTCTATAGTGGCTGGTTTTCTTCACGCCCTTGCGGTGTGTAGGTCTGCAGAGGGAGTTTAATTGAGGTACTCGATCATGGTAGGATCCCAGGTGGCTAGGGTTCTGGCTTGGACATTGGATTGGTAGGAGGTAAGCGCATGGCATCGTGCCACAGTTATATTGTATTGTTTGTGATTCGCTTTGGGTCTTCCGCTGGTGGGGAGTGGGGGTGTGGGGTTTGTCCCCGGCTCCTGTGTGGACCGGAATGAGGTTGCATTCCCCTTGTTAGGTGACCTAAATTGGTCGACTTAATTGGTAGGTTTGAATTTCTATGTTGCGTTAAACATAACTTTGATTGTTATGAGTGTAGCATTGATGTAACTTTAAACTCGTTTGTTTTCTGAGGCATTCATAGTCATGAATGGTGTTGTCAAATCTTTACTAGGTACGGGGGTTTGCACTTCTGCAGTTTCAGTCAGTTAGTTTGAGGGAATCATGTTAGGTTGGATGTGAAGATGTCCGTTTGAGGCCTACACAAAGGTGAAATTTGATTTGTATTGCTAATTCAAATGTCTGCTGAGGCATTTACATCGGTGGCATCCTGACCAAGGCCTGGCTGATTACTGTGAGATGTGATTAATTAGAGGGTGTAAAGATGGCCTCCGGTAAAGCTCCTCAGGGCTTTGAATGGAGGGGGTGGTGTGGCGACCAGTAACATCACAAGGTGGGTGTCTTCCCCCTACGGGATTGGGATGTTTTAAACATTATTGTCTGTATGTATGGATGCAGATGTATATCATGACAGTGTTACATAAAATTATATTATTTATTAGGTTTTATTTATATTAATGAATTAATTGATGTCATTTTAATTTCAATGATTAATAATAAAATATCAGTTTTTCTCGCTTAATTATGGCTATTTTTGTACAAATAATTTTATCTTTTGTCCTGTTATTTTGTAATAAGAGCAATTGTTTTTTTAATCAATGTACTTTAAAACACAAACATGATAAAAATGTATCACACTAAACAAGGTATATACAAGTAAATAAAATATAAATTTCTTAAATCAATTCTTTTGGTTTAAGTAGTGATATTATGGCAAACAGAGACACTTGAGTCCTAGAATTATGGTTTGAAGTCATAGAATTAAAAGTTTAAAACAGGCGTGTAGTTACAAATATTATGTTATTTGTAGACATGTTATTTCTAATAAAAACAAATATTCTCTCTTCTTTGCATTGGAAATGGCAACTTATTTTTGTCGCAAGGAATTGAATTTTACCACTAGTAGGGAACCACTAAGGAAAATGATAAAATCTATGGGTTTTCAGGAAGTGTAAAAACAGTAGACCGATTTGGTATGAACGAGATGATATAATCATGAAATGTGCATTTTTTCTTAGGTATTTGTGAAAGAATGCAACTTCTGAGGAAAAGAGACAGTCGTATACTTAGATGAAACTTGGGTGCACACACTTTATATGGTAAAAAAGTACTGGCAGAGTGATGATTACCAGGTGTTTTTGTTAGTGCCGGTGACCGTTTAATTGTGGCTCATGCAGGTGGGGACAGGTATTCATAGATGATGTTTTTTTAATGTATGATTCCAAGAGTAAAACAGATTATCATAAAGAGATGAACAATGAAAATTTTTTGAAGTATATTGAAAAGCAAGTTATCCCAGGACTACCGACAAGTTGTATTTTAGTCTTAGATAATGCACTCTACCATTATAAACAAAAAAAATAAACCTCTGTCATCCAATTCATTAAAAAAAGATATTCAAGAATGGCTCCAAAAAAAAATTAACTTTGACTCAGATTTAACAAAAAAAGAACTTTTAAAAATTGTCAAACTATACCGCTCAGAATCACTATGAATTAGACAAAATAATAAATAACAAAAGAATTACAGTGCTTAGATTGCCACCTTGGTCACCTAGATTTTAACCCAATTGATGAATTTATATTTGGAATCTTGTTAAAAAAAAAAATGAAACTGCATATGTCCTACATATCATTAACAGAACTGAGCCATTACATTAGATGCAATTTCATCAGTTACTATAGAAGATCAGTGTTGAAAGTTCAGGAGATAATAGATTCTTACTGGAAAATAGTTGGACTAATGGAAAATTCCATTGAAAGCATAATTGTAAATATAGGGATGGACAATGATGAAACATCAACATCAGGTAGTGAAGATGAATGGAAATTAATTCCTTTGGACGTGAAAGCTGAGTCAAGCTCAGAAATCGAGGGTTTGTTGGCTTCACAGAAGATGGAAACTGCATGTGAAACTGGTTAAGGACTGTATTAAGGTAGTATTGATCGTTTAATTATTTAGTAAATTAATATAAAAAATATTATTTTATTTTGATTCTGCACTATGTCCTATGTATGATTCTGTAGGCCTGTATGTCCAAATTATTATTATCAGCTTTGAATATAATGCTGTGAACTATGATACCGTTTTAATGAAAGTGTTTACTTATTTAAATTATTGTAATTAATTGCAGGTTAAATTTATTTCATTTATGAATACAGTAATGTAAATTAATATTTTCAATTATGTTATTACTGTAATCAGAAAGAACTGTAATTAGAGATTCCAGAAAATACAGTAACCTACTTTAAACGGACAACATTTCTTGTTTACAACAGATTGACAAGCTTATCACTTTGTTCGATAGGACTAAGCGCAGATGCATTGCGTTATATGACCATCTCTATAGCCAAACAAAGTAACAGTGCTGTGGTCCTCCACGAATATGAACTTTGCCTTGTCGACTTGTAGAAGATAATGTAAGTTATTTGAGCACATATTTTAAACATGTTGAATGAAAATTTATATATACAAGAATTGCATTATTTGGATGCTTTTTATATTGAGTTGGCTAGGGACCTTCATATACATCTATTGTGTAAAGGTGGTTAAATTTGGGGAGATAGATGGTTGATGAAGTTGCTTGTGTAATTAATTTATATCACTAGAAGAAGCATTTAAATCAATGAAGGAATTTTTAGGTTTGTTCAGTATTTTCCTAGATTACTCTGGCCAAACATCCAAATCTCATTTCTTACATCACTTATGATTAATAGAAAATTTTTTTCAAGAATGGTGGATTTTTTAAAGTTATACTTTAAGGTTTAATTTTAAAGTCTAGAATTCATGGGTTTTATTTCAGGTCCACTATGTCCATAATGTAAACTATTTCAGAATTATAGAGTTAAAAAAGTATTATATAACTTAGAAATTTGTTTGTGTTAGCCTGTGGGGAAATTTTTAATTTCGTATGTACCAAAAGGGTAGTAGGATATTATATCTACAATTGTTAATGAATTAGAGTAAGTTATGTTCTGTTAGTGCAGTTTTTAGTATTGACCAGTTATTATCTTTATTTTATAATTTTTAATATATGTTGTTATATTTTGCAATATTTATTTGAATAGAGGACCAGATGGTACTTGTTTTGAAGGAGGCGTATTTCCAGCTAAACTTATCTTCCCTCCTGATTATCCATTAAGTCCACCAAAAATGCAGTTCACCTGCGAAATGTTCCATCCAAACAGTAAGTATTACTATCTTTTTTTAAACTACTTTCTTAAGAATTTATTTTTATTTTTATAATCAATAAAAATAAAACCTTCAGTAGAAATAATTGGGATTCCCTGATTGAGAATATATACTTATGTGTTATAACACATTCTTAAGTGTTATTCTAGTCTTATACTCATTTATATAAGGTCATGTATAGATTACATTACAACCACTTCTTTTCAAGGATGTAATTAATACCAAACATGTATAAGGCAGCAACATCTTTAATAAAGCATGAGGATTTTTTTTAGCAAAAACCGACTTATTAGAGGTAGATACCAATATTAGAGGTAGATACTAATATCTTAAATGGCATTTTGAGTAATTTATTTAAAGGAATTCATCACTACTGCCATCTTAAAGTAAAATGTTGTTTTCGTTATTTGATTCTACCACCCAGCAAATATCATCTTCAGTTTGATTAATGTATTGCTAATGCAACATTTTTTTAATCCTTGTTTAATGTTATCTGCTCTTATTGAGTCCCACTTAATATCCATTCGTATAATAAGCTCACGGAAGGCTTCTTTATTCTTCCAGTGGGAATTAGCTGATAATTGTTGCTTCACATCTAACAATTTAAATTTTTTTTAACATTATCCTTAAAAGGCTTGTTCATTATTATATCCAGAACCTACAACTGTGAAGTCATAATACTAGGTATTATAACTAAAAAAAATTGCATTTAGTTTCTTTAATTCTGATTTTACATTTTTTATCAAATGACCCCTGAATATTATAACTAATAATATTAACATAATAATATATAATAATAATATCTTATAATAATAATATAATATTTATTATAAGTAATAATTTTAACATGGATTTCTGTCTTCTAAGACCTAAGTTTTTGGACCAGATCATTTTAAGTCAATTTTTTACTAAAGAATCTTAATTAGGTAATTTTATTAACAATAATAGGTAATAATAACTGAAGGTATTACTATAAATATAAACTGTAATATGTCCCCTGTCATAAATATATAAACAAAAATAAACTAGAAAACAACTTAAAAGTCCGGTCAAATCCAAATGCAAGTCAACCTGGCATATAGGTTTGTCCCCCATTTAATGGGAGAAAATGTAGGAAAAAACTTTACCTATATTCAGATAAATAAAGAGTTAGTTTTTCAAGAAAATTTATTTTGCTTAAAGTTACTATCATAAATTCATTGTATAGCTGTGTAAATCAAGTTACAAATTTTTCTTATGAAGGGCGTTAATGATTAAATCTAACATTAACTGGAAATATTTTTGAAATATGTATTCTGATATTTGAACTTTAATAAAGTTATCATAAATTAGTTTATAACATAAATTGATTTATGTTATAAATTGGTTTAGTATTCAAAAGCGCCTGTGGTGGAAGTTCTTTTGATGCTACCATATCTTTCGATTAATTTTTTAATTATTTTTTGTATCTTTTCATGTCTATGTTAATAATTACTACGTTTTATTAGAAATTTGCTATAAAGTTATTAATCGTTCATTTCCTATAGTTTATGCGGATGGTAGAGTGTGCATATCCATATTGCATGCACCTGGTGATGATCCTATGGGATATGAATCTAGTGCTGAACGATGGAGTCCTGTACAAAGTGTTGAAAAAATACTTCTGTCTGTAGTCAGCATGTTAGCAGGTATGTTACAGGAAATTATTTTTGTTTGGTGTTCAGTCATTGTGTATTGAATCAGTTTGTATTTATTTAATTCAACACTTTACCATATTCAGAGTTAGCAATTAAAACCAGCTTACTGCAAAAGAACCACCTCTACACAGCTACTCCATAGCAATATGTCAGTATCATCATCTTTTTATCTGAACTGAGGCAGGTCTCTTGCGCCATCTCCATCTCTATTTCTCCATTATTTCCTACTCCCTGATTAACTTTTCACCTGGTGATGAAAAACTTCTCTTAATTGAAGTCGTTAAAAAATTTCAATTTCCAACTTTTTATAAAGTAATCATTTTTTAAAGTAAATAAAAAAAACAATTAGACCTTGTGAAAATTTCACAATTTAAATTTTATAAAAATAAAAACAAATCATATTTAAGAAGCAATAATTTATTTCTACACAGAGAAAAAGTAAGTAAAATGGTTGAAATAATACAGTAACAAACTCTACAGAACATTAGAAAATAGGAGAAATAAGCTGCATCAAAACATTAGTATATATAGGTATATTCATTCAGCTATACAGTTATTGAAATGTACACATATACAGTGATTGAAATGTTACAGTAATAGACTGTTTAGCATACTAGAAAACTGTTTAGCATACTAGAAAACATGAAAAATATGGCTGCTACAAAACATTAATACTGATTCTGTTTGAATCACAGTGACCGGATGATAGTGCGTTAGTGGCAGTCAATGGCATCAATGGGCTAGTGAAACAAATTTTAATTTTAAGTAGCTTTTTTCCACTTTCATTTTCTTTTTTGTCTTAAATCTGTTTGATACATACCCAGAGGGGATAATTCCCTATCCAGCAAACCAAATTTATGGGGATATTTGTTTTGATGGTGTCTTATAAATGTTGCAAAACTGTAGGTCTTCTTTAGCATATATATAGAAAGATTATAACTTGAAAAGCTGATGTATTCAATTCAAGTATATAATATAACAATAATTCATAAAAACATAATAAATTATCTGCTCTGAGGTACTTCCTTGTACCATGTCTATTTCCATTCTTCTCCAGTCCAAACTAACTATTATACTAATTGATATGTTTAGATGAGTGTTGTTTAAATGGAAATGACTTAAAGTATTATTCTTTTTAAAAAAAAATTGCAATTAATTCAGCTGCAGGAAAAGAAAATGAAATGTTTACCTTTGATATCGCATATTGTTTTAACATTTCCATTTGTATTTATAAATAAGTTTACAGACTTTGACAATTAGTTGTGATTAATGATTTTTTATAATGTTCTGATTCATACAGAAATCTTTTCCTTTACTTTAAGTCTCCTATATCAATATTTTTATACTTTGTTATTATTGTAACTATCATATAGGCTGTAGCTGATCTTATACAAACTAATCCATTTTTTAACTGCTGTGGTCATGCGGTTCAGCAATACGTGGTTGGTCATGCGGAGTACTATTGTAATCCACAAGGATTTTTTTTAGTCTTAAATCTTTTTAAAATGAACTTTATCAGAGTTGGGGTTGTGTAAAACAGAGTAAAACACCAGTTTTAATATAACTTTCAACTATTTATATTGAAAATTATAATTATTATTATTAGCAAAAAGCAAAACTCATGGTGTTTAGAAAACAACTATACTTGTAAACTCCAAAATCAATTAACTATTTAGAACACAAAATAATACAATTTTCATATTTAGAACATAAAATAAATGACAAAAACTATTACATATTTACAGTAAAAAAACTGATCTTTTGACATATTTTATATAAGTTTAAAATATTTATATTGAAAATATTGTAATTATTACTAAAAACCAAAAGCAGGTATAATATTGAAACTAGGCATTCGTGATGTAGGTGGCACCTGAGGTTCTAAATACCAGCGGGTTGGTTCTGACTTTTTTTGCCTACCAATATAAAACTCAAACTATCTAGATAGACTCATGTCTATCTAGATGAGATTGAGGACTTTGCTCTTCTACAGGAGTACTTTCTTCTTCTGTTTCTATATTTTGAGCCACTTAATGAGCATTCTCAGTATCACTATCCTGAACTGTTTCTTCAACAAAATCTTCCTCAATTTCATCTGGGTCTTTGACACCGATTACACTTTCACTATCACTTTTGGCCTCTTCAAACCACTGACGTGTGTGTTCCTGATCACGTTCTGAGATTTCCAATATAAGTACAACACTATTTATACAAAAATAACAAAAAATTGAAAATAACTGATTTCTAAAACTAAGATTCTGTTATTACATAATTGGTTGCGCAGAGTATAATGATAATTCAAGGGCAAACAGAAACACCCAGTAATACACTATGTCAGCAAGAACACTGAGACTGCACTCACACTTTCAGTGGTTAGTGACAGAAAGGTAGATGACCGCTCAAGGTCATACATACTGCCAACTGTTCATGGCGACTAAAACAAAATGCATGGATTACAATAGTAATCCACACGGCCACTCAACATAGTCAGCTATTGCACTTTGCTAAAAACCAGATGCATCATAAAGTTTAGATATTCATTATAAATTTCACAACTGTTTCACATATTACACAGCAAGTTTATCGCTTACCACTGAAATGAGTTCAGCCCAGTAGAAGTGTTCATAAAAATGGATGGAAGCCAGTTAAGGGTGGGGTAAGGTAAACTGTAGTTAATGTTTATGATTATTTCTTAAAAACATATCCTCAGGTCAGTATTAGTTTTATAGTTGAGAAAACTTGTGAGACAACTAAATCTACCTGGGCTACTGTGTTTAGAATTCTGAATGAAAACAGGTTAATCTCACTGCAAAAAACAATTAAAAAAATTTTTCATAAAACTAGCTGTAAATTTAAGTACAATGACTTTATAATGATTGCCATAAGAAGGACACAATTATTTTATGGAAAACCAATCTCAAACTATTTCACAGGTTCTAGCAGCAATAAAAAATGATAATAATCTTCCTTACTTCAGTTTAAGGACTTTCTATTGATTATTAAAAAATATTGGATTTGTTTTCAGAAAAAAGTCAAATGTCTGTGATGATTGAATGTGTTGACATAATTTGGTGACGGCATTTGTATTTAAGAGATACTAAAAAACATACGAAAGAGGGAAGAAGAATAATATATTTGAATGAAACTTGGGTGGATGTTAGTCATACTTGTAATAAAGTTTGGCTAATGTCACAATTGAAACACTGAAAGATGCTTTTTTTAGCGGGATTATCGACTGGGCTGAAAGCTGTTTCCAAATGACCTCGGTTTGTTGTCCAAGTCAGAGGAAACGAAGGATTTCAAAGGAAAGAAGAGAAAGGTGGCAATCTAGTTTTCCTGGCCGAAAAAGTCAAGTACTGACTATGATAACAAAATGCAGAGCTCACATTTTTTTAAAAATGTGAGCTCTGCATTGTGCTATCATCCATTATGGCAGTGCTTGCTGAAGGAAGTATTATCATTATGGATAATGCCCATATCATTCAAAGAGAAAGAGATTTCCTATATACTGCTTCAAAGAAGGATTACATTAAGAAGTGGCTTATGTCAAAATGTGTCTGTTATATAGAAGATGCTCTGAAAAAAGAACTTCTTATTGAAGTAAACAAAGTTAAACATAAATTTCAAACTCGTGTCATTGATGAAATGACAAAGGAGAAAAAATGATTGTTCTTTTTTTACCACTATATTACTGCAAACTTAATCCTGTTGAGCTCATTTGGAGTCAGATTAAAAGATTTGTGGCTAAATATAATAACACGTTTAAAGTGGATGATGTATGAGCACTAATAACCAGGGCATTTGCTACAGTAGGTGTTTCACAATGGAAAAATTACTGTGATCATATGAAAGAAGTAGAAAATGAATTGTGTCAATCATACAATCTGCAAGATGATATATAGAACCTTTAATAATTCACCTGAACGACAAATGGTCTGGTCTGAGAGTCATGATGATGGTAATACAGATAGAGTGCTCAGGCATTATCTCATTACAATAAAAATTTAGTGAACAGTAAATATTTAGGATAATTAGTAAAACTGTGTTTAATATTTGTGTGCTAATGGAATATAAATGGGTAAAAAGTGAAAAAAATTCATCATGTATTAATACAGCATCTGAAACGTTGTTTTTAAAAATTAATTAAATCTAAATGAAAAAAGAATCAGGTAAGTCTCCGCTCAGTAATACCTTATATCTGTGATAAGTCTAACTTTGAACAAATTATTTGGCAATATCTGATATTTTATCCCATAACTGAAATTTGTTAACCATTTGAAAGTTGCTGTATATTATGTGTTATAAAAAACCATGTTGTTGAAATTATATTGATCTCTTAGAGGCAATGTTTTGATGAACTGCCAATAACTGGATAGAATGTTTTTATTGCGAATTGTAGTTATGCTACTCAGTCTCAACTAAATGTGTTATTGAGTTGTTCTATATTTTTTAATTTTTTCTGCCCTCTTCTTTTTGCATCTTTTACTTATCCTTCTAGTATTGTTTTAATCATCCCTCATCTTATATGTATATGTGTGAGTCGGTTTACTTTCCTATTCTGATTTATTTAGATTAACTCTTGTTTACTTTCCTCATTATTTTTTCATTTTGTCCATTTAATTTTCACTTCTGTCTGCATATATTCACATTCAAATCCCTCTATGTTTTCATTCTCATTTATCCTTATTCATGTTTTACATCCATCCAGAAGAACACTCTAAACACAAGATGTTTCTTCAAGTCTTTAATTCTGTTTTATTATAACAACTGTTTATTTTTATGAAATGCTTCCTTAACTATTATTATTCTTGTTACTTTTTTCAGCATGATTTCACTCAAACTTTTGTTTTAATGTTACTTATAAATGTGTTCTGTTTTACCTATTCATTTCTTTTCCTTTGAGCAGAATCATTGACTTATTGTCCTATATTATTATTAATTTAGTTTTATTAGTATTCATTTTCATGCCATATTCTGTCATACTGTCTTCTAGTTTTGAAATCATCTGTCAGATATCCTATGTGTCATCTAAAAAATACTACGTCATTAATAAACCGTGCATTTATTCATCTTTCTCTTACATTGATTACATGAAATAATCAGTGTAGATTACTTCTAGAGAATTTTTACCATATCTTCTGATAAACATAATTTTTGTTTCCTAGCATGCAATACATGATTTTAATCTGTTTTTTTGATGCTGAAAACAAATATGAACTCAGAATTTTTCTACCACCCTTTAAATTTTAATTAAAGGATTTTTTCATTTTTCAACATATAGTTAGCATTTTAAGCTCCTATATTGTATTTGGTTGACTCATTTTTTATTGTTTAATTTTGTTAACGTAATTTTTAAGCTATAAATAAACAATACTAGAAAAAGAATTAAATCATATCATAGTCATATATTATGACATCATATCTAATACTGAAGAGTGAGCCTTCATGGACATGATTAATCATCTCTATGCAGATCAAAACATGCAGCTGAAAACCAGCTGTGTTGTTTGTATTAAGCACTGGATTTAGGTATGAATTAATTTTGTTCAGTTTTATTGCTATTTTAAGTTTGTTAGTGCAGTGTCATAATGCTTCAAAATTGTGTAAATGATGTAAATGCCTTTTGTTATGTATGTGGTGAGTTTATTGTAAAATCAAATAGAAAAAAACATTACACCTTAAATTAAAAAAGCATATCACTTATACTTTCAATATAAAATAGGTGATCAGGGTAAGTCATCGGCCCCCTCATATAGTATGCACTAATTGTTCTGTATATTTAAGAGGATGACTGAAAGGTATGTGGAAGACTTTGCCATCTGATTTACCTATGGTTTGGCGTGAACCAAGGATCATGTAACCGATTGTTTATTTTTATTTAACAAGTGTGTCTGGAATTTCTAAAAAAAATCTTTCATTACAATCAGGCGTGTACCTCACAGTGAAATTATTCCAGTTCCTGAGCCACCTGTGAAAGTACGTTTCGAAAGCAGCGATAAAGAATTGGGCAGTACTGAAGAAGACAACAATGATTTTGATGTTGAATTATCTTCCAATAAGCCATGCCTTATATCGCAAGGTGAAATGACTTGGTTAGGGATTTAAATTTATCAAAAAATCAAGCTGAACTGTTAGGATCAAGACTGTAAGGTTGGAATTTACTTTAAAAAAATACAGAAATTTTGGCCTTTTGAAGCCGACAGAAAGAACTTTCTCAGTACTTTATTAATGAAAATAATCTGGTTTATTGCACAAATTTTGATGAGCTTATATTGCACTTAAGGTAAGTTCATCAATTGCAGTTTGAATAATTTTTAGTATGCTTCTTGTTTGAAGATTTCTTATAAAATTTATCGTTCAAGAAGGAAATAGGTAAAAATGACTTACGGACTTGTTGATCTCTGTGAAAGCCTCAGACACACTGGCCTATAATTACATGACATGTGACTTATTTTGTTGAAAGAAGTAATTTTCAATTTTTATTTATTTACAACTGGCACAAATTTTGAATTAAGGTCACGTCAGAATTAACAGATATAGAAAAAAGAATTAGCTTTGGGCTGTCAGTAATAGCACTACTTATCCTGATTTTATCATTATCACATGGTTTTTGATGCAACTGTGAGGGTTTGTGAATAAATTTACAAGCTGAATGTTGTTTTATTAAATATAATCAACTGCTGATGTGTTAAATTATGCTGGGGCCTGAAGTCAAGCTTACCATGTTCAAAATGGAAGATCTTAGGTCAATTTTTTGAAAGTACTTTTTATTTTTTTAGCTGTTTTCTTTTTTTTTAATTAAAGGATTGAAAAGTGCAAAGCAAAAAATAGGAAGAAACAAGTTTGCGTTTTAAAATTTTTTTACAGTTTTCATTGTTGATTTATGAGGAAGGGTCGCTCTGTTTTTTAAAAGGGATTGTTTAGTATACTATTCAAAATTGCATTTTGAAGAGTAGCCTATGAGAATTACGGATCTGATAACACACGTAATTTTGTTAGTTTTAATTGTCTATAAAATTATATGTGATCTGTACAATTTGTAATGCTTCAAGTGTATGTAAACAACATGGCAAACAAAATTAAAAATTCTTTCTTTGAAATAACATCAGCCACGAAAGTGGCAGTTCATAGGGTAATTTCTAATGAAAGGAACATTTTATTTGTAAAATTTGAATAGAGTATAACCCAAGAAATTAAAATTAAATCATGGATATTTACAAATCAGTTTTAAGCTGAATTAACAATTTCCAGTCATGCTAGAAGAAAAATATTAAGTGACAGGATCACTTGCGAATACAGACTTTTCCAAATTATTAGGAGAGTAAACATGATAGAAAAACTGTGCATATTTTTCCAACTGTTTACTTTAAAATCTCTGCTGCTTTTCACTTTCAAAATTACTATTAAAAAAACAACAGAGAACAATGCACAGAATGAAAAATGAGAAGAGAAAAGTTGATAAGTACTTAAAAAACAGACCCCTGGTGTTACAATTTAGTTCTTTTCTTCAACATTTATTTATTCTAATGCTGCATCTGGGAGAGAATATTACTACTATTGTTTCTAACAATTAAAATTTTTCATACAAATTCGTTAATATTTTTTTAATAAGTTAAATAAAAAACTATTATTGCAAATTACAAGAACTGTTCAAAAGTAGTACTTAAATAATTTATTATGTAAACCTGGTATTATCATTTTAATTATCCCTTTTTATTTCCTTGTACAAAGCAAAGGAAGTATGGAATGGGAGTAAGTTTGGTTTCTAGATTTCAATGGAAATATCCATTTTGACCATCTCTGAATGCATTTTGACTAGTTTTGGCATGACGTCTGTACGTACGCACATATGTATGTATCTCGCTTAACCCAAAAACAATTAGACATAAGATGTTGAAATTTTGAGTTTAGGCTTTGTAACATCTAGTTGTGCACCTCTCCTTTTGATTGCAATCGACAACCAAAAGTGTCCAAAATAAAAAAAAAATTAGGATTTTGGATTTTTTCTTAACTGCAGTAATAAGCCCTCATTGAAACTTTTGAACTATATATCATAAGTGGTCCTTTTTTTCAGTGGTTCCAAGTTATAGCCAAATAAAATTTTAATTAATGAAAGATTTGGATCTTACAAGGGGAAGGCACATCGATTTGAATCCGACTTAATTCCTTTTCTTTTTTTTAAATTTAAATATCACTTAATTAACCTCCGATTGGAAAAAAAATCAGCAGAAGTTATTAGTGAAATAAAATTTTATGTACTTTTGATTTTAATTCAAAAATTTTTACAGTGGTTAATATTTTATTAATAAATCAATATATTTAAATTAAAAAAAAAAAGTTAAAAATATATATTTGTATATGAAGTATTTGAATTGGTGTGTTCATGGTTGCAGATGTTACGTTCTTACTTATGTCACATAGCTAGTTCAGCGACGTGAAACTAAATATATAAACTAATATAAAATGCTGATATGAATTTTAGGGGAAGGCTCATTGGTTCAAATCAAACTTCATCTCTCTTCTTTTTTTTTAATATAAATATATTGATTTATTAATCAATAATCATGAATCTCTCATGGTAAAATAATTTTCATTATGAATAATTCAATAACAAAAAAAAAAAATTGAAAAAATATCAGAATATTTTAATGAAATAAAATTTTATGTTCTTTTCATTTTAAAATGTGTAAATGTAATTTAATAGGTGTATAAGGAAGTCGTGTGTTGTTCACATCAAATTTTTTACTTAAGTATTTGGTAATATTAAATGGTGTGTAAAATTGTTGACAATACAATATATATTTTGATTTTATTATCTGTTTTAGAACCAAATGATGAGAGTGGTGCAAACATAGATGCAGCAAAGATGTGGCGTGAAGATAGAGATGAATTCAATAGAATAGCTCAGAGAATTGTTAGAAAAACATTAGGCATTCCAACATAATAAATTATATCACATTTATTTATATAGTAAAAATATTGTACAGCATTCAGTAAATATTTATACATAATATTGTTATTACTATTAACAACTATTACTATTGTCAAAAATAAAATAAAGCTGAACTCTAAAGTGTTATTTAATATACAAATAACTAATTAGATTTATTAAAATTCAAAATAAGTTTTTTAATTATTATAATTATTTTGGAAATTATGCTGATTATTGTATTATTCTTCTGATTTTTATTATTTTCTCTTAAAGTATAATAATTCCAAGTGTGGGGTGTAATTTTAAAGTATTATTATTATTTTATGTTTATAATGTTCAGTTATGTTTCATGCTGTGTCATTTTTTATTACTGTAATAATAAAAAAAGATTTATCTTATTGAAATCATACTTTATAACCTTATATGATAGGTAGGTACAAGAGTATTATAGTAAGCAAATAAATTTCTAAAACATTGAAATTGTTACATGTAGTAGCAGATGAGCACCGGTTTATCCAAAAAAGAATTTTTTTGATGTACTACACATTTTAAAGCTACATCTGAGAAAAGAGAGTGGTGAAATCTTGCTGTATAGGTTATGACACCGATGATATAAAAAAAGTAATGGACATAATAGAACAGTTGTCTGTTTTAAATTCATTATCGTGTAACTTTGTTTTAAATTATTTTCTTGTGTACTTAGGGTACAGAGTTAGTTATTCTTTGTTTGTAATGCAGGTTAATAAAACAGAGAAAAGAGATATTAAAATGAATTTTTATGAACTTCTTGCCTAAATATGTCTTTCGAAAGCTTGTTATTCATAGAAAATTTTGATAATTCAGATGTTTGGGTAGTGTTTTTTCATTTGGTGTATAACAATATATTTCTGTTTGAATTAATGTCAGCGTAAAATGTTTATATACTGATTGTAAAATGTCAATGTAGCTTGTAGAAAATTGAATTTAAAGTAAAATTTGACTGAAATTGAGGGATTGATTTCAAAAACTAACTTTGTTCAAAAATGAACAGTAACATTAAAATAAAAATTGAAATGGTTATTTCAGTTTTCATTAACTTAAAAAATTTTATTAGATTCATTTTACGTAAATAAATGCCTGTTTAGAATAACAGTAAATGTCATCTAAAGAGCTGAACGAACAAAATTGTATATACTGGATTTTTCCCGGAAATTCACAAAAAAAAATTGAATTTTTAAGTATAGCATTTTAAGAATTCTGAAAAATAAACTACAAGAAACTTCTGTTATTACTTCTAATTTATTTTATTTACATCTTCATCAAAAATAAATATTACAATTAAAAAGTGATAAATAAATTTTCACTTCTTAATAGTACGTGTTATTTATAAAAAAGTATAAAATACAAGAAAAGCAATGTAATAATAATGATGGTAATTGTAATAATAATAGTAACTTGAAAATACTACCTAGATTTGCACTATTTATAAACTTACTTTACAAGATTAATAAAAAGAAGTACAATAACACTATATGATAATAGAAAATGAAAAATGTTACACTTAACATTTCTTAGTACATCATCAGGCATGTCAAAATCTTAAACATCATGCATGAATTTTTAATTAATGTCATCATAATTAATAATTTTAATAGTTCACTTTTTACAAGAAAGAGAATGTATGGATGTAATTGAGCTTTAAAGAATTTTAACGTACTTATTGATAATCATTGAAATAATAAACGGAAACTGATAATGAAATTTTTATTTTTTGAATAAAGTTTTTGATAGAACCCTCCAATTGAAAAATGAACAAATTATTTTTTTTAAATTTTGTATTGGTTTTCTGGGAATTATCATAGTTAATTATTCTAATTGTCTTTGTATAAGACACATATAATTTGACTGAAATCTTACTGTAATCTTAACTTAGAATAGTTTAAATTGACGCAAGTATAATGTTGGTGGTAATTAAAGTTATAATAAGTTCAAAATTATTTAGCCTTTTTTTTATGGAGAATAGTAAAGCGTAAGCCTTCACCTATCAGCTTAGTTGAGTTCTCTTTTGAAACTATAAAACATATCTTTCTAGGTGGGGGCATATTTATTCAATTTAATGTTTTAATAGAACCATTTAAGTGTAATGTAAACAAAAAGATGCTCTGTATTGTGTACATAACAGAATAAAATATGTTTTACTGAAGTGTGCTAATGAGTGATCTCTACATCTTAAAACTATTATTTTATTATAAATATGAATGCTTTCTTGTAAATAACTAATAAATTGTATTTATTTGTTTCATTTTTTTATCACAAGTTAATTAACTGATTTAATACATTTTGCATTCCTTTCTATACCATACTTGTACTTGATACATGTAACTCAGAATAATTTTAAAATTACAAGAGGAGTAAATATTTTTTTGTAATGAGACATGACCTTACTTGTCATGATTGTAGCTTATATATAACAAAAGTGTTAAGCACTTAATGAATGCTGGTTGCAGTTCGCTGATCGTATGTTGCTGGTTCACACAGTTGAGTGCACATAATAGAAGCTTGAATTATGTCAGTTGAACAAGATGAGTTCTAGTTCTGGTAGCAACAAAGATAATTTTTTTCCTTTGATTAGCATGTTTACCAAAAATTCATTGTTTATTAGAGAAGATTGAATTAAAAAAAAATAAAATAGGAAAATATACGGAGAGCATCATCTTTTCGTAAGAAAACCTGGCAAAGGTTTTTAATTACATGCATATGGAAATGTTTATTACAGTAAGTTCAAAATAGAACATCATATTAAAAAAACAATGATGCAAGTTTCATAAATAACTAATTTTGCCTGAAGAAAGACTAGTAATTGCTTTGAGATGTTGCATTTTTATTTACTTATGTTGTTAAATATTGATTCTTGTTATAAAGATATATCTTAATTGATGATAATAATAATAATAATACTACACACCCATTAAAAGGGTGTGTAATAAGGTTTAAATAAAATGAATAAACTTTCTTTTTTTTATACAGAAATGAATGTTATCTTACTCTTTTTTTTGGTTTAATTTATTTATTTTGATTAATAATGACCTAATATGTAATTTAAAAACAAATTATTGCATGCAAAACATATTTTATTCCACACACACACACACACACCACATGAACAATATTTACAGAACTTCAGTCGTACATTTATATAAAATATTTACGCAGTTTTATAATTTTAACTACACACATAAGATTTACATAATTATGAAATAATATATTGATATATAATTTTGTGATATAATGTGAAATATAGTGGTCACAGTCTGACTACACAGAACACTGTACATAACAACTTGCCTTTACAGCCGGGTCAGCTGATTATGATCAAATACCCATGAATATCCCTCACTTTACACTGTATTAAAACTAACAATTAGTGTTATAAATCATTGCAGAATACTAAAAAAAAAATTACATAAAATCGCAGAATATTATGACAGAAAACAAATTAAAACCAAACAGTAAATTGGTGTCCCGAGTATTCTGACAAAGGCTCTAAACATGCACATTGGAATATTCCATCAAAGACAAGTAACAGGTTAAAAGGTAATACAGATTAAAAGCTGCTGAATTATCACAATTATAAGTTATAACACTGGACATTAGAATATAAACAAGATTATTATAATCTGGGTTTTCATGTGAGGAAGTAGGACTTTCAACATAGTAAGAAATAGATGTTTACTTTTAAGTATTCTACTTCCTGCAAACTACTGCAGAACAACAATTTTTTGTAATCTATAATTTTTTTGTATGTGCTAGTAAACTTGACAAAATCTTAGTAGTCTTCTATATTTTCTTGTTTCTTTTTTTTTCATGCAAGATTTCTCTTTTCTGTTGCTCAATTTCTAACATTGAATCTTTTACCATATATTTTGCCTAGTTTTTAATTACTTCATATATGCCATTTGCCACCATAATTGCTCTTTGACTGTTAGTTGTATGCTGTGAATTACTTGTAACAGTACAATTGATGGCAGTAATGTTGTTATTGGGTGATGTGTCACGTTTATCTTCAACAGCTTCATCATAGTATAGGTAGTCCACATCATTCCCTAATTCTTTTGGTAAGAAAATGTACAGTGGAACCGAATCTATGGTTACATTGTTACTGTTTGTTAGATTTACAAAATTGCCAATGAGGTCAAGTTTATAATTTTAGAAAATATTTAAATAATATGAACAACACATGAATGCTTTTTACAAAAAATGAATATCTATCCAAAATTACTTTTTATTTTTCAGATATTTGGCCAGTGG
Source organism: Lycorma delicatula (assembly GCF_047948215.1). Lineage (NCBI taxonomy): Eukaryota > Metazoa > Arthropoda > Insecta > Hemiptera > Fulgoridae > Lycorma > Lycorma delicatula. The sequence continues at coordinate 112,044,322 of NC_134462.1, forward strand.
ATCATTGTTTAAGGGATTTAGTTTTATAATGTGATGCTATAGTGGAGTAAATAGTTAAAACAAATGTTTGTGAGAAGAATTATGTGCTGGGCATATGCCAGTATTGACAGAGTATGATTTTTTAAAAAAATTGCATAAAAATTTTTTGAAATGTGGAACATCCCAAATATACTTTGTGCATTAGATGAAAAGCAAGCGAGTATGAGGTGCCAAAAATACTCCAGATCCATGTATTTTTTAATTATGAAATTTTTCTATGGTTCTGCAAGGGCTGGTGAAAGTACATGACAGATTTATAACTATCAAAGTAGCAGGATATGAAAAACAAAGTAATCATGGAACATTTCATGCATCTCAATTGCACCAACTAATACAAAAAAATGAACTATCATTTCCTGAGAAAAGCCCTACCCAGCAGAAATTTTAAGGCGCCATTTGTTTTCGTTGGAGATTAAGCCTACCCATTTCTTCCTTATCTCCTTGTTGCTGATGCTGTTTTACCCCTTGAAAATGACTGTTTTATTAAAAGGTTACTGCTAGCTAGAAAGACCATTGAATGTACATTTTTAATTGGCAGTTATTTTCCAAATTTTATAGAAAGTATAGTGAATTGTATTTGTGTCTTCACAATGTCATAATAAGTTAAGAAGAAATTGACAATCTGCAAAACATAGATATAGAATCTTATGTTGTACAGGGAGTGATTAGAAGGCCTTTAAATGACTTGAAGTATTGTTGACAAACCTTTACCGTGTATTTTTCAAACAACAGGAAACTGCAAGTTCTCGGTAGAATACTCTGGTGCTTACAATTAAAATTTGACTAATTATAATTAGATTTTTAAAGAAGTTGATAAGTTTCCTAGAAATACAAAAAAATACTAACTTATATGTATACCATCTACTTTCATTATTTCTTTTCAGTAACATAGCGTTTTCCTTGATCTTTCAAACTCTTATCCCAGACAGCAGTTCATTCGAATTCTAAATATATTAATAGTTCAGTATCAACTGCATCACAATTCACCACTTCAAAGCAATATGTTAAGGAAAATACAATATTAACTTTACAGAACAATAAACTTGATGGCAAGCAGGGATAGACAAATCATCAAACCATGCTAGCTGGTTTGCATGAGGAGCTAGTGCACTGGTTCCTGCAACAATGTTAACTATTGCGAGTTCTGATTTAAATACAATGGGCACATTCCTGTTGGCAGGTAGTTGCTTGTCAGTAACCTACAGTCAGCATTCACTATGCACCTATCCTAACGCATAATGTTTTGACTAGCTTGGCAGACAAACCTACTGTAATCTTTTGTTAACATTGGTTTTTGATTAGTTTGGCCTTTCTCCTAACATTTGTTGAAAATTTCTACATGCTGAGTTATATATTAAAAGTAATTTTGAAGACCTTTTATATTGTTTATATTGCTTTTTTATTGTTTGTAAAAATATCTTTTATGTTGTTACATAATATAGATTTTTCAGAAAATTTGTTAACTACATATAAGTTAATGTTGTGCACAATTATGAATGTAGATTCTCTTTGTAGCCACATGTACACGAGAGGTAATGAAAGTAAGCTTAATAAAGATGCTGTTTAAGAAAAGCATAATAACAGTAACATAAGTGATGGGCATTATAATATAATGATGCGATTCAGTGACAAGCGCGGTTGGTGCTGTAATAGTGAAATACTTGTAGATCATTTTCAATTGATGAAGAAAATTTTCAAGTAGATAAACCTTCTGATTATGATGAAAAGCAATAGAAACATGTAACAAAAAAGAAAAAATCTGACAAAGAGTTGCACAACTAACCTTGCTTTGCCACTGACTGTTTTTATTTTAAATATCCATAGGGTTTTTAACTATTAATGACTTAATACAATAGTTAAAACACAACTTTGAAAATTATAAAATATCTGGGGTCTGATTCCCATTGATTTTTACCTTAAAAATTTTGCAGAATTAAAAACAATTTTATCTTTTCTATTTTTTAAATTTTGATGCTCTAACTCAATGTTTTAGTGCAGTTTGTCTTTATCTATTCAGATAAATACTAGAGCGATCCATTTTTTTTATTCATGAAGTAGCATACGTATACATTCCTGAAATGATTTCTATAATGTATTATGTGCCAATTGTAATGAAAGATTTATTTTAGTTAATTTAGACTTAGTGCCAATTTTGTTCAATTTGATGCTGGCTTTTTGAAATATTTTTAAAGTTATCTTATTTTAAATTAATAAAATTATTATTTTAAAATTTACAAAAATTTATTAAGTATATATTCTTTTTTTTTAATAGATTAAACATCAAAATTGAATATATCATTCACAATTGCAGAACTTTTTGATTGGTAATATTTTGGTAATTATTTTTTTCTGTTAATTTATATAAGTCAATAAAAAATTATACGCTTAAATGGATAGTTTTAATCATTTGTAATAAACACTAAAAGTTTAATACATTTAAAAAATTTTTTAAAAAGTTATTTATGGCTGTTACAAAACTGATATCCCAGCCATTATCTTCATAACACATTTTGCCCTGATGTGAAGGTGCATTTATACATTTTTATAGCCAAAAGTTTTCCCATAATATATGCAACAGGATAATGTTTTATTATATAATTTAATACACCATAAAACAATCAATTTGATCAAAATTGAATTTATTCTTTTTTAATAATTATAACATTTTGATAGCCAGAAAAGAAAAGTCTTTGTGATGGGGTCTACCTCCCTCTTCTCACCCCACCATTATTGTGGTTCAACCATGTTTATTACTTTTATTCTCTAGAAGTTAAACTACTTCTGTATAAATACCTTTTTATTATTTTATGTTACTTTCACTGTTTATTTTATAATTCCCGTTTTTCTGATTATACGTTTTTGCTCTTTAGCATTGATGATAGTATAGTAGATGAGATAGTGTACTGCAACAGATTAGTAGCAAGAAGCCAGCTGTTGGTGCAGCAATCTACTTTCACCTAGTAAGTCAACTCAGATTTCTGATCTGTGTAGAATAATACATACTAGAACTATATTATAATGACAATTGAAATAAACAAATTTTTTAATCATATCCTACAACTGTTCTCAAAGTGAAAATCAGCTGTACCAGTCAATGAAGGTAACTAAAAACGGACTGAAGCACTGTGATATTAATTTAAAAAAATAATGTTAAAATAAATTTGATTCAATTTATCAAAATAGAAGACAGCAAAGGGTTACATCATTTTTTAACTTTGCCCTTGACAGATTTTTATTTCAAATACAGCATAGGGTTTTAAATTTTGATTACTTATTAATATTTTAAGTAAAACTGCGAAAAAGTTTAGTAAAAACTGTGGGTCCGTTCTGATCCACTTGATCAAATGATGTTTTTACCTTAAAAATTATGTAGTACTAAAATGAGAAAAAATCAAAATTCTTAAAAAAATAATTTTTGTTCCATTTTAACTCCTAAGATTTATATGTATAGGTTGAAAGTGTGTTGAGCAAGGAATTAACCTGTGTATGATAGAACAATACTAATTTTAAAAACATTGTTTTGAGGTCAGATGGATGTACCAATCTAGACAGTTAAGAAAATCTTGTCAATTGTCTTAAGTCATTTTGTTATAATTTTTTTTACAGAAAGGACACAATGATGGAATAGGACAGTGACCATAGTACTTGAGGAAAACAAATTACAATCAAGCTATCAATCAATTCACCATCTAATTATATCGTGTCAATGCATATGATAAACAGTGCCTATACACTGTAAAAGAAGTTGATCATTCATCTTTAGACAAAAATCTAACCTTACATTGTTTAGACCAGGAAGAAAATTAGGTGACAAGAGCAATCTAAGTATGCTCCAGATGGTTAGGTATATTACTAGATTAATTTCAAAGGCGAGTGGAATATTCTTCCTTCAGAATATTAAAATTGAGTCCACCAGCTGAGTAAATCTTACATTGAAACGACATATGTGATTTTACATTATACAGTAAAAACTACCTTCAACAGACCCCTAATTAAAAAAATTAAACTTGTTAAATTCCTTCATTAAATGGAATTGTTACCCTTATAACAGACACCAAAATAAGCCTTTTATCATTGAATTTCAAACTCCAGAATGCAGCGTAGGTGAAATTTTTAGTGAGAAGACACTTCTAAACTTATTTTTGTTTTTGTTCAGCAGTAGTCATTATGACTTTGAAAACAAGGGTTGTGCTTATCTTAACAGAAAGTAAAAGTGATTTACGCTAATGAATGTAAAGCAGATCATGAGTTGTTCAATGTAGGTAAAACTCAAGTTTTGAGATTCTACAGAAAATGGAACTACGGTAATGAAAAAATAAAGAGAGAAATAAGTAAACTAAAAACTTGGGTAAGACTGAATTCAAAACATCTAATAGATGGTTGAAGAGTTTTCGCAAAAGACATCAGACAGTTTTTAAAAAACTTTGTGGTGAATCTAGTGAAACCATTGATAAATGGATTGCCAAGTTACCAGCCATTATTGAAGGAAATAAACCTGAAAACTTCAAATGGTGATGAGACAGGACTATTTTTACATGCGTTAGTGCATAAATGTTTTTGAAAGGTGAGAAATGATTGGGAGAAAAATTGTGGAAGGAAAGAATGGCTGTTTTTTTAAGTGGTTTTATGTCAGGTGAAATGGAGAACTCTTAGTTTTTGGTAAGGCTATTAAAACAATGCATCAAAACTTGAACCTATGTAAGCAGCCTGTTGATTGGAGCTCCAACAAACGTGTGGATGACATCACAGTTTTGGAAGAATGGTTAATGGCAGAATGAAGAGGCAAAACTGACATGATTTGCTTTTTTTTGAATAACGTAACATGTTACACTCTCAAACGTCCGACTTGCTTGGTTCCTCCACACCACATGTGTTTCTCAATCAACGGACTGCAGCATTATTCAAAATATTAAAGTACATTATTGTAAACCATTAATGCAATCTTTGCTTGCAAATTAATGAATTCTTTATTCGACTCTGAACTAATTAAAACCATCTCGGTTCTAGATGTGGTAATTTAGATAAGCTGTAACAAACTTATTACAGAAACAGAGATAGTGTTTAGAAAAATAGGATCTCCAACGGATAAAGTTATTGTTGGTGAGGAAAAGAAGTACGAACAGCAGGACTTATAAAAAAACTACAGCAATGAAACTACTTTTAATAATTTCAATGCTGTATACATAAACATACACCAAAATGTGCAAACTGAAACAGACATAATGATAACATAACATCCAAAACAGATGTAGATGCCTTAATTCTCCTTTATTACATAAAGTTGAAGAGGAAGAATATGGCATTGATTTGGAAGAACAGTGTAGGTTAGACTTATAAAGATGCTATCAAAAGTTTAAAGGAGCTGCAGTAAATTTGCCCTACAGTGAAATGAATGATATACTTGGTTTCTCAGGCTACAGTGTTTGTGGAAAGTCAAGCAGTGTGCAGAAACCTTACTTTATTATATGAAGAAATAAATAAAAGGTGCATGCAGTATTTTTTTCTATTCATTGTAATATTTGCGTGTATTAATTGGTAGTAGAAATGAATACAATCATTGAATAAGGTACATACAACATTTTATTTTACCTCATAACATTCACAATTTAAATTTTTTTACCATAGGCCTACCTTCGTTAACTGGAAACCTACCTGTAATGGAAATTTTTACAAGTATTCCACTAAAGCTGGTTTTAATGTATTTTATATTTGATTTTTTGTAAGTTTAAAACGTGTGCCGCTGTAGAAAGTTCCACCAGTTGTGCAATGAGATCTCTGACTGGATTTCTTTTAGCAAAAAACCACAAACCCTTGAGATTTATTGGTAACTAATAACTATTCACTGTTTATGGGAAGGATGTGAAGTTGCAGTGATGTATCATATTAAAAAACGGCTGCCCAAATGTTCACGATGAAAAATTATGTAGCAGGCCTAGTGTTCTGTCTGTACCAACTGATAGAGAAAGTTGATGAAAAAATTTAAATCTAATTGGTGCTTTACTGAAAGTTGGGTTACCATATACATTTTGTGCTCTATGGGTTCCAAAATTTCTTGCAGACACAAATTGCAGTGTACAGCATCTGCTTTGATTTTTCTTGAGGCCTTACAGCCTAGATCTGGCACCAAGTGATTGCCATTATTCCCTCACATGAAAGACTGGCTGGCAACTAAGCACTCTGACGGTGACAAGGGACTTCAGGAAGGTGTTACTTAATGGCTGAAAACCAGGTAAATCAGGCAGCCATTATTTTTTTATGAAGCAATACAAAAACTTATTCATAAATATGGCAAATGTCTCAATTTGGTCACTATGCTGAAAAGTAGTTTAAGAATGTATTTTCAAATCTTATGTAAAAACTTTTTTCCCCAACAGCTATTGTGTTTTTTTTTTACACCAAAACCTAAGTTACTTTCTGGACCGCCCTCTTATATAGGCATGGCATTCACAAATACAAAGAACATTTTTTTAAATTTAAATTTATTAATTATAACTGAAAATACACAATAACATTAAATCAGTATTGTTATTAATTTATAATAAATATTAAAAACTGTAATCCTATTTTCACTGAATAATACAGTAAGTACATAATGTATAATTCCATGTGATACAGTATAATGCATACATTCATCCTATAATAAAATATTAATACATTCAATAACCCACCAATTAACAATAAACTTGCAAGTGGACATACATTTACATAAAATAAGAGAAACACAATTGCACAACTTTGCACCTTTGACATCACAATAATAATTTTATTTTTATATGAACAAGTAAAAAATATCTTAATACTGACTTCCCTTTCTACTAATATTCTTAAAAATATATATTACACTTCAAGTGATAAATACTACCAATTTGTTTCAGTGTTTTACTAATCAATAAATACAAACAATTAATTACATTATTACTAAGTTTATCCTTTATAATAAAATTTGTGCTTTCATTAATGCAAAGTGTACACTTTACGTACCACTCATGAAAATATCAGTTTGAATGTGAAATTACCCTAAGACTTCATCAGTTTTGATTTATATAATTAAATTAATTTCCTTCAAAAAATTTTTTTTATAAACTCAAATTTTTTTTGGTTATAATAACCTATGTGGTGAGGATTATAATTAAACCAAAGATTACAGGACCAATAGTCAGTTCCTTTCTCAGTAGAAAAACAACCAAATAGAGATCATGAATATAAAATATTACTTACATCTACTGTATACCAAATTTTCCAGCGATACAAACATAATATAATGAAAACTGAAAACAAAGTTCACAAATCTGGATATTTTGTTTAAAATAAATCTTGAATATTCTAACCAAGCTCCATCATTTGTTTCATAATTTTTTTTTATTGCACTGCATACATTTAAAAGTAGAGGTAGATTAATGAAGAGCTTACAACTTGACTGATCAGTGCACATCAAGTAAAGGGTACAGTCAACTATTGCAATTAATATAGGCTGTAATAATATAAAATTTCTCATCATGAGTGAACATTAACAAGAAGAAAGCTCACATAATGTTTAATGAAAATGGGATGTCTGGATATTAAATAGAGACAGTCATATATGTATGAAAGGAAGGGAGATATTACAAAGTAGATATGCATAAGACCCGCTTCTTAGATAATTTAATTAGTCTGGAGACCATATGTAAACAATTTGAGTATAATTAAAAATAGCATGTTAAGATAAATTCGGTAGAACAATGCGTATGTTGGAAATAAAAGCTTGCTTGCATGAGGCAGACAGACGCTGTGCAGAGCATTATATTACTCTTTTCTCATAACATTAGCTCATTCAGAAACTGAGTATTCTGAAAAACAGTGTGTTTTAACTATTTTCATCACAATCGATAATGCACCATTCCACAATTCACTTCTAGAGAAGCCTCTAAATTCAAATGATAGGAAAGTGGCATGATTAATTAGTTAAAAAAGAACAATATTCCATTTAATAAAGCAATGTTAAAACCACAATTGTATAACGTAATTAAATCACATAGAAATTAAAAAATAAAATACCAGTTTGATGAACTATTAAAAAAAACATGGCTATCATCACATTCTGTTACTTCCACCTTACCATCCTGAAGAAATCTAATTGAGATTGGCTCTGAAAAGATATCTTGGTAGTAGTAACATTCTTAATGTCAGATATTAAAAAATAAGCTGAGGAATAAATGAGTGAAATGAGGATGACTGAAACCATATTACAAACAAGTAAAAAAAGTTGAAGGCGAGTTTAACAAGACTGAACCAATAATCAATGAAATGACAGATTTATAATATATCTAAACAGTGGTAGTGAAAGTTACTGTTCTGATGAAGACAGAAAAGATGGTGAACTTGCACAGAAACTAGACATATAAAGCAAATTTCAAATGTTAATAATAATAGTTGTAGAATCAACAAAGAAAACAATCTTACAAAAAAAAAAAATTGAAAATTCTAAATACTGTACAAAAGAGAATTGTAGATCTAGTTTAGTACCTACCTCTATCTATTGTACTACCTCTATGAATCATGAGACTTTGCCAATGGTGAGGGGGCTTGAGTGTTCAGTGACACAGAGTAGCTGGACCAAAGGTGTATATCAGAGGTATCTGTTGAGAGCCAGACTAAGGAATGATTCCTGAAAGAGGGCAGCAGCTGCTAAGAGCTACAAAAGAGCCAAGAGCTGATGTAGGTCAGGAGGACTTAAATGGCCATATTAACATCACTCAATCTTCTGAGTACTGCGCAGCTGATGAAAGCAATGGAAAACTACAGCTGCTTTTTTTCCAAGAAAATGTAACGCTGTGCATTTTCATCTAACAAAGACGGAGGCACCTTCCTTGCTAAAATATTCTAGAGGTAAACTAGTCCCCCGTTCGGATCTCTGGGTGAGGAGGAGTCACCAGAAAATGAAAAAATAACATTCTATGAGTCGAAGCGTGGAATGCTAGAAGTCTAAAAATGACTGGTGGTTAGAAAATTTAAAAAGGGAAATGGATATATTAAATGTAGATATAGTACAAATTAGTGAGGTTTGATGGGAACAGGATAATGACTTTGGTCATGTGATTTTAGAATAATTAATCCAGCTTCAAATAAAGGGCAGGCAGGAGTATGTTATGTAATGAACAAGAAGGTATGGAAGAGAGTATTTCAAAATGTATAGCAATAGAATCATTGTAATAAGGATAAAATCAAAACATAAGCCGACAACGATTGTTAACATCTATATGCCTACAAGTGCCTATGATGATGATGGTGTAGAGTGTGTATATGAAGAAATTGATGAAGCAATTAAACACAAAAGGGGATGAAATTTTAATAATAGGTGGAGATTGGAACGTAAACATTAGAAAAGGTAAGAAAGGAAATTTTGTGGGTGAATATGGGCTGGGCAAAAGGAATGAAAGAGAGGACCGATTTATGAAGTTTTGCATGAAGTATAATTTAGTAATTGCTAACACCCAGTTTAAAAATCATAATAGAAGAATATATACATGGAAAAGGCCAGGTGATACTGCAAGGTATCAGATAAATTACATCATGGTTAAGCAAAGATTTAGAAATCAACTTGTTGACTGCAAAGCTTACCCTGGAGCAGACATTGATAGCGACCATAATTTAGTGATAATGAAATGTAGATTGGGGTTAAAAAACCTGATGAATCGGTGGAATTTAGAGAGGCTTGAGGAAGAGGAGATAAAGAAGATTTTTGAGGAGGACATCACAACAGGTCTGAGTGAAAATGGTGAGGTACAAAATGTAGAATGTTAAAAAGGAAATTCTTAAATCAGCAGAAGTGAACTTAGGTGGAAAAAAGAGAACTGGTAGAAAACCTTGAATATCGGGGGATATATTGCAGCTGATGGATGTACGTATAAAATATAAGAATGCTAGTGATGAAGAAAGTAAAAGGAACTATAGACAATTAAGAACTACTATAAACAGGAAGTGCAAACTAGCAAAAGAAGAGTAGATTAAAGAAGTGGAAAGAGTAATGATCAATGGTAAAATAGACGAAGCATACAGGAAAGTTAAGAAAAATGTTGTGGTACATAAATTAAAATCTAATAATGTGTTAAACAAAGATGGTACACTGATTTATAATATAAAAGGAAAGGTCAATAGGTGGGTGGAATATATTGAAGAGTTATACAGAGGAAATAAATTAGAAACTGGTGTTATAGAGGAAGTTGAAGAGGATGAAAGGGGAGAAGCAATACTGAGATCCGAATTTAAAATAGCATTAAAAGATTTGAATGGCAGAAAGGTTCCTGGAATAGATGGAATACCTGCAGAATTATTGTGCAGTATTTTTAGTGAGGAAGCAATAGATAGATTATACAAACTGGTGTGTAATATTTATGAAAAAGGGGAAGTTCCATAGACTTCAAAAAGAGTGTTATAGTCATGGTACCAAAGAAAGCAGGAGCAGATAAATGTGAAGAATACAGAACAATTAGCTTAACTAGTCATGCATCAAAGAACTTAACTAGAGTTCTGTACAGAAGAATTGAGAGGAAAGTGGAAGAAATATTAGAAGACCAATTTGGTTTCAGGAGAACTATAGGGGCAAGGGGAGAAATCTTAGTGCTCAGATTATTAGTAGTAGGAAGATTAAAGAAAAACAAAACAACATACTTGGCATTTATAGACCTAGAAAAGGCATTTGATAACATAGACTGGAATAAAATGTTCAGAATTAAAAAAAAATTCAGGTTCACAAACAGAGATAGAACAACAATTGCTAACATTTACAGGAACCAAACACCAACAGTAATAATTGAAGAACATAAGAAAGAAGCTGTAATAAAAAAGGAGTCTGTCAAGGATGTTCCCTATCCCTGTTACTTTTTAATTCTTACACAGAACTAGTTAATGATGTTAAAGAACAATTTAGATCCGGAGTAACAGGACAAGGTGAAAAAATAAAGATGCTACGATTTATTGATGATATAGTAATTCCAGCTGAGAGTAAAAAGGATTTAGAAGGAACAATGAACAGCATGGATGAAGTCCTATGCAAGAACTACCGCATGAAAATAAACAAGAGCAAAATGAAAGTAATGAAATGTCACATATTAAGGCATCCTGAAATAGTCACTTTAATATTGGAGGGGCAGGTAGAAGGGAAAAGTTGTGCAGGCAGGCAACATTTGGAATATGTAAAACAAATTGTTAGAGATGTATAATTGGTATAGGGTATACCAAAATGAAATGACTGGCACTAGATGGGAATCTTGGAGAGCTGCATCAAATCTGTCAAATGAATGAAGAGAAAAAAAAGTTTAGTTTATTTACAGATACAATATACATTCAAGCACTAGTTAAGATTTCTTTAGTTTAAAAATTCACCTAAATTAGAATTCCTGTTTATCTTTATTTATTGAATTATTAATACTAATTATATAATGAATTATAACTAACATCACATGAAAACAGTAATAAATTAAATGTGTGTAAATAATACGATTATTATTGTTGTCCTATTAGATGGGTGTAAATGTTTTCAGGATTGGTAGTAATGCAGTCTCGATCTTCTCCAACACAAGCTTTTATTTTCATTATACACACTATACATAATTTTCATTGAAGTGTAAGGTTTAATAAAAGGTAATATAATGTGTAATGATAACATAGAATATGATTATATACATCCTGTTGACAACTGTTTCATTTTATCAGGAATGTTTAAAAAAAAAAATCATACCAGTTTGGAAGACTAGACTACGAGTCAATTCCTTAATACAACAAGTTTCACTATTTATTGTGAAAAATTTACATACCTACAGGTGTATGTGAATGAAAGATAAGTAATAGTGGGATGAGGCTAAAGAAGTATGTGAATTATTCACAGAAGAGAGAAGTGGGGTAATAGTCCAAGGTCTGGAAAATTTTGATGAAGCTCACAAAAATCAAAGGATGACCTACATACAATTTGGACTGAAGAAAGGCAGGGAAATAATTTTTTACAGATCGCGGTTGGAGGTGAAATGAGAATTTCTTATTACAATTTAGAGACAAAACAATCTATATAATTGTACCATTCAAGTTTCCAGTCAGCATGAAGATATCATGATCTATTTTTTGAGACCAAAATGTCTTTTTTGAGAATTTAAAAACCCGGAACATGAGCCATAGGAGTTCTTTGGAATGCTTTCAAAACAATTATGGCATTCGGAATCAATATTATGCGATTGATATTAATGCCAGGAATTAATCTCAATCAAGATGACAATGTGCTCCCATGCACTGCAGGCAGCAAAGTCATGAACATTCAACAAATTTTTTACATACTTTGTCCCCAATACAGTTCAAATATGATTTTCATCTAAAGAAGGGACATGGTACTTGAATTTTCAAAAGATAGTGAGGAATTGAAAATATTCCACCAGCTGCAACTGGTGAAAACTCCAAGTAAAGCACTATAAAAGTTTGTTTCTCATTACGGAAATGCATAGAAAGCAATCATAAATAATTATATAGAAAAAAAACTATATACACATTTGATTTGGTGATATACTTTTTCTTTTGTTGCTATTTTAGTTAACCTTTAATTTTTCTTTATATGAAAAAAAAGTATTACAAATCTTAAAAATTACACATAATGGATGATTAAAAAAATTAATACAGTGTTATTTCAGTTTGATAGATATCAGTAAATATAGCAATAAAATCCATTTATAAAGAGACTAGTGCATAATTAAATGCAATTCCTAATATTTATATCAATGGATATTTTTATCAAATATCAAATAGATGATATTTAATCCTCCTCCTTTAGTAAGACTGGGTCAGATTTGACCCAAGGCTTCATTTTTCTACTAATGTGCATGTATAAATTGCAGTAGCAACATGTGGTGGCAGGCATCCTAGCACACAGTAGCGCTGTTGCTACCTTCACATCAAGGCTGAACTTTTGAGTAAACAACTCATCTAATCTTTCATTTTTCTTCCTTGCAGTCACATTCAACTCACCTTACTTCTTGTATTACTTTTTTTTGTTTCGATTTTTTTATTTTTGTCTGCATTACTAAATACATGTAAACTTTCATAAATGATTTATTTTATTTTATAAATTAAATTTATTTGCTAAATCATACTCGAATTAACACAAGACTGCTTTTTTATTTTCGTAAAATTATTAAGTATTTCACTTTTTTATTTTCAAAAACAGTCGTATGCAATCTGCCTTATGTCACTACATCTAAATTATTCCTACATAGTAAACTATTCCAACTAATGAAAAAGTAATTTGGGCAGTTTTTTCTAGGGGATAATGGATAGAGAAACAAAATTTACACTGCAGAAAAAATATTGGCTGAGTCAGATTCTGATGGCTCAGAAATAGTATCAAAGAGGAATCAGAATATGAGATGAACTTCTCCCAAATGATCATGATGATGAATTTCAAACTAGATCTTTCAGACATGGAAGAAATAGAAAGCATCTGTGAGGAAGACAATTATAATAGAAAGTTTTTCCTGGGAAAAAATAACAAAACTGTGGACGGACAGCTGTTTATTTCAAAATATTCAGACTCCCACCAAAAACATAATTCTGCATCTGCCTGGTCCAAAAGGTAAAGCTAGAGGAAAAAAATCTGGAGAACTATTTTCCTTGCTAATTACTAATGAAATACTGGAAGGGATTGTAACAAATACATATTCAAAGAGTAAAAGTGAATTTCAAGTCCAACCCTGGGTTCATTTTGCCCACAGATACCATTTAAATAAAAACTCTACTTGGAGTCTTGTTGATGAGTGGTGTTATGTGAAATTCTGGGCTGAACACATCAGATATGTTTTCTCTCAAATTTGGACCCACATTTTTTTGTTGTACTATGACAAAACACTTTCTACTTCGAGTTTTATGATTTGATGATAAAGACAACATAACCATAAGCGATGATTTTGCACTCATTCATGACTTTTGGAACAACTTTTTAAATAATTTCCAAAAAGACTACACACCAAGGGAATATCTTATGGTTGGAGACATTGCTAAGTTTTAGAGGCAAATGTCTATTTAAGACATATATATATAGCAAACCTGATAATATGTATTACGGATTATATCCGTTTGTGACACCAAAATCTTTTATATTCCAAAAGCATCCCTTATCTAGGTAAAGAAAAAGAGTTGATCCACTCATTCAAGGGAGGTAATAGAAATATTACTCAAGATAATTAGTTCTCATCACTCCAACTCATTGAAGAACTAAATGAAATTGGACTAACTGCAGTGGGAATGCTCAGAAAGAATAAAACTGAAATATCACCTTCCATATTAGCCAAAAGCAATTTGCTAATACAATCTTGTTTCTTGTTCCAGCCTGACAAGAATAGTTTCTTACACTCCCAAAAAATAGAGAAAACATGCTCATCTTTTTTTTAATATGCACAATCAAAAAAAGTTGTTTTTTATAATATTATTATTATTATTATTATATTAAAAAATGTTTTGTAGCATCATTTCTTGTAACTAAACAATTTTTTTGTATGTTCATTAATTTGTTTAAAAACTTATATGAAAGGTGTAATTAATAGTGTTAGGTAATATACAACCCCACCTTACTACATATTTACCTTACTACTGAAGGAATGTTAATAAGCAAGTGCAGTCTGTTACTATGGTACAATTGACAGCAATGAATAATTTTTTCATCAACTTTTTTTTTCTTTTCAATTACTCATCAAAATATATAAATAAGAGGGTCATTCAGTAATTAAAGTAATAAACAATAGCACAAAAAACATTTAATAGAATTACTGAAACTCTCTAACATTCATATTAGCATGCCTGAGATAAGTATCAGCTATCTGAAAAGAATTTTCCTCATCATAATCCCTTTTGCTCATTTCAAAATGTAGGCTCAAATTGAAACATATACTGCGAACAACAGTGTGCTGAAAATTTCTATTTTCTGAAAGGGTAAAACTGACAAAAATTAATTTGTGGCTGTTAAACGGTGTGGTAAAAAGCATATTAACTGCAAAAATTTTATAAATGAATCAAACAGTTTACATCAGAAGCACAAGTGTTATTGATTTTTACTATAGTGAAAGACCAGTATAAGTTTTATCTGACACTTTTGCAAAGTTACATTAATGATATTCACAAGAACATTAAAATTTAAAGAATAAAAAGAAAAAAAAATAAGGGATAAGAAGAGCATTAAAATTTTGGAAATTGCTTATTTGTAATGCGAGTCCACTCAATTATCCATGATAAACTGAATTACTGTAAAATGTGTTTGAGGGTGGATTTTGACATAAAGACACTTGAATTCACATTTGTATGGTACTTAAAGGTTTTTAGCAGATGGTAAATGAATACTTTTTTAATTTTACATAATTTGTGATGAAACTTAGATTAATCATTTTGACCTGCAATCCAGATGTCAGAGTATGGAATAAAAACATCAGAGTTTGCTAGTCAGGAAAAAATTCAAACACCTACACATCATATATGTGCTGGTTATTTGAAAGTACACTGTATCATCAAAAATCATTTGTGTGGAACACTGTGTAATCATCATAAAAAACCGTTGTATAATCCAATACGAGTACTACTGCAACATTCTAAAGAATAAGATGAAACCTGCAATAAGGAGGAGATATCCTGGTCTCTCTGAAAAGATGTAATTCTTCTGCATGATAATCCCTGCCCTTGTACCACTCAAAAGGTGGGTTAGGCTGGTGGCTGTCATATAGCCACCTGACAATCCTGATCTAGCATCATCAGTTTTTTTTTTATTTGGTCCTCTCAGAGTTTTTAAGTGGCACTGAGTTCAGCAACAATGGTTCAGACACTAAAGTGAACAATTCTTTACTGGAATAAGAAAGTTCACAGAAAGATAGTCAAGTGTCTATGTGTAACCATGGGTTATTTTAAAAAAAATTATGTTAATTTCATTATCATAGAATAAATAAATTTTTCTAGTCATTTGTCTCTAATTATTGAAAGATCCTTATAGATAAATTGTTTAAATACTTTTGTACAATTGTTTATTAGTGTAAAAAAGTTGGCTTTGATACAAAACAGGGTGAAATACACGTCAATTATTTTTTAAAGACCAAGTATCATAAAAATAATTAAAAGTACTGAAATTTGACAAAGCTACAAATAAATATTTTTTAATGTATTTATTACGGTCATGAAGTTTAAAAATTGAATGTAACAGGAAAAACATAAAAATAATGGTTTTCTAAAAATACAAATGATGTTTCTTGTTATTTAAAGAATTCTTAATAGAATGACAAAAAAATTAATTTCATTTATATATAGTGAAATACACAATTATTATTTCAGAGAAAAATTTCCCCTTCTCAAGACTTCAGTCTGAATTAGAATTGAAATTAATGAAAAAAACAATGATGATTCTAATCTGTTCAGGGTGGAAAATAGCCAATAATTAACCTAACAAACGCTTGAAAGTATATCAATTATATGGTAAGCAGTTTAATAAAAAAAAAATCTTGACTTTGAGCAATTCCAATTTGTTTTAAGGCATATGAGAGTAAAAATAACAAATGAAACGTGATTTCTTGAAAATAAAGTAAAATAAGAAATCTATTTTGAGTTAATATTTTTAGTTTTTTCAATATTTAATAAATACAGTACTATTCTACCTAAGAAGTTTTATTTATTTAAAAAATATTTAACAATAAATATTAAATAAAATAAATCAGAATTAGTACTTTTTGTTACTTATAGTTACTTTAATTTAAATTAATATTCTAAACATTGTTTTGTTTGTCATATTTATTTATATAAATTTTGATTAAATATACAATAAATTTCAAAATTAATTTATCAAGATTTGGTTGGTATCTGTTTACGCCAATGCGTAAAGTAGCTTTAATCCAATAAATTCAAGGTCTTCTCGTAGTGTTAAATTCACCGTAATTTTCTATTTTGTCTGCTGTAGTTGTAATGATTCATAAAAACAATTCTTATTTAGCCAAATTAGTCATAACTGTTTTGTTCTCTCCAATTTTAATGTTGTCAAAGTTTCTAAAAGTCTAATTTCTTTATCTGCGATGATGTCATTCCTCAATTTGTTCGTATTCAGAAACTATCCTATTAGTCATACGTAATTCTCTTAATGGTCTGCTTGTTTATAAAAAAAAAAATCAGTGTTATGTTTATCGTTCCCAAATTCCCCACGTTTCTCTAATCGTTCCCAAACTTCCCGTTTATGCTGTTTCTTTCCCGCACTAACACTTGCACACCACCTGTTGTCGTCAACACACACTCTTCTGTCTACGGCCTAATTTGCTTCCCCTTCTTCTCATCAACACCGCCAATTTATTTTATATTTATACCGTTATTTCTTTTTATATAATGATTTGTTATAGTTAAATTACTTCTTTTTCTTAACTGTCACTCTTCTTAATTCTAACAATGTATTCTCTAGTGAATTAAAAATGTTATGGTTTCAGTCCATGTATGTTCATATTGAATTATTTGTGTTCTGTGTATACAGTATAATAATAATACTAAAGAATGAACGAATTATTAAAATATAAAATATTTTTTATGAATTCGTCACATCTATGGTCCGATGAGTTCAACATATTAAAGAGCAACTTTCGAGGTGTAAGTGGTTAATTGAATTCTAGACATTTGATCTCTGGTTAAGTGTGTTTGTGTTAAATTTCAAATTGTTCATTTTCATTGAGATTTTGTATTTATGTTGCGATTAATAATTTTGTCTCTTTCATAAGAAAGGAATCAAAACTCAAAAGAAAAAATTCATTACATTAAAACCAAATTATATACATAATAATTATTTCTTAAATGAAAAATGTTTTTCTTAAATTGATAACATAAAAATTAATTCAAAATGTTCTTTCAAACTTAGATGAAAATCTCTTAGTATGGTTACCAAATTAAGATATAATTCACGAAGTTTTTTAATAGTTTCCAAGAGACGGTGATCTTCCATACTATGTTTTTATTTGTATTCTTAAAGAAGAGATAATTTACAAGTAATTACCAGTTATAAAACTACTGTGGAAAATTTCCTGATATTTTGAAATGAAAAGAGAGTTGAACATTAAATATTACAGCTTTTACAGTCATTACCCATATTACAATATATATAATTTTGTTTTGTTGTATTTACATATTGGCATGCTCACATTAATATTTTATGCATTTTTAATTGTTTATGTTGTATTTAATGCGTAATGCAATTTACTTGTATAATTGTTTTTTAATATTAATTTTAACACGTGATATATACTATTATCATTATTATTATTATTATCCAATCATTATATTTACGATACTAATTAAATTTTTTGTCATTTTTTCTTGTTAATAAAGTCCAATACTTTGGCAAACGAGCTGTTTCATTTTTTGTTGTAATTTACCCAACAGTATCTCAACAATTAATTCAGTACTTTCTTTGTTCGGTTAATATACAAATTCCAATATGTGCTTTTGATAAGTTTTTTATAAGACTAAGTTTTAAAACATTTAATAAAAATATTTAGCTTCTGGGAATTACCATTCAGATATTACTTCAGAGGACGAATGAGGATGATATGTATGAGTGTTAAATTAAGTGTAATCTTGTACAGTTCAGTTCGACCATTGCTAAGATGTCTGGTTAATTGAAACCCAACCACCAAAGAACACCGGTATCCACGATCTAGTATTCAAATCCATATAAAAGTAGCTTTTACTAGAACTTGAACGCTGGTACTCTTGACTTCCAAATCAGCTGTTGGGAAGACGCATTCACCACTACACCAACCTGGTGGGGTTTAATAAAAATAGTTTTGTAAAATTAAAATCAATTAATACAATGAAATAGAGGAATACAATTAAACCTACAAGAGTGGCCATGTTGTAGAAATTGAAATCTTCATGTGGTGAGAACTAAGTCAGTCCAGAAAAATATTTCTTGGCTGCAATAAAGTTATAGTATTAACTATGAAAAAGTTGTTAACAGGATTAAAACTATACAATATTTTAAAACTTTTCAAAGTAGATGTAAATTATATTGGATCATCCTGACTCCATAGGGGAAGACCCCCCCTGCAAGTGATGGTTTTGGTTGCCATACCACCCCTCCTTACCTAACCCTACATACCTTCAAAACCTAGGCAAACGGCATCTCCCAGCCTTAATCTTGGCTCAGCCAGGATGCCACCAATGCAAATGCTACATGTGACATTTCCATCGGTGTACTACTACTTACTAGATAACTCTTTAAAAACAAAACAAAACAAAAGTTCAGTCTTTAACAAGACTGAGTAGACAACTAGAAGGAACTGAAATCACAACTAACCGAAAGTAGGAAAAAGCTGAGTTCTACATACAATGTTATTGCAAACCATAACATGAAAACAAGAAACAATAACAATACATAAAACCAAAAACAACAAAAACAGAAACCATAAGACAAAACAAAAATAAAAACGTAGAATAAGGCAAATTCAAATGGAATCCTAAACTCCTTTGACAATCCATTCCCTTGCCAAGTAAATGATGAAATTCTCAACAATCGCCCACTCAGCTCGGTTCCTCCAATTTAGAAGGAGATCTAATGCCGATTCAATAATATTGAGTCGGCAAATAGTCTGTGTGTTTTAGCTCATACTTAGGGCATACGTAAAGAACATGATAGGCATTGTCCAACTGTCCACATTGTGGACACATACTGCAGTCCACTAGGCTGAGTCTCTGTAATCTGTCTCTGAAAGCGCCATGCCCAGAAAGAAATTGTCACGTACTTGTTAGGGTGTACCCAAGAGGCACCCTGCAAACTAACATCTGGAAAGATATCATGTGTATAACGCCCACTCTGTTTCATCCCATTTGGCCTGCCATAAAGGATTGCCATATTTTTAACTTCCCACACTTTCTCTGAAGTCAACTCATCGGACTTCTTCGCAACATAATGCTGTTGCTTTTCAGACACAATCAATTCTACCAGTTTCATGCTTGCAATCGCCAAGATTGCCTCCTCAGAAATCGTATGGTAACCACATGTTACCATTAACAATACAAGGTGTTGAGCCCTCAATAATATATCCCGATAGCTTTTGAATTTTAGCATATCCACCCAAACAGGCGCCGCATACAGCATAATAGCCTCACATATGCCCTTATACAGGATACTCATGGTCTTGAAGTTAAGACCCCAATCAGGATTGACCACAAGTCGTATTCTAAAGGCACCATAGGACTTCTCCACGACGTATTGAAGATGCTTCTTAAATTGCAATCTCTCATCAAGGATCACCCTAAGGTATTTTTGAACCTGAACATACTTGATACGCTGGCCTGACATCAAAACGTGTACTTGCTGACTCACTGCCAAATGGCCTTTGAGTACTATCATTGTAATCTTCATCGGGCTTAATGTCATCTTAACAGGTTTTCATGTTAGTTGTATACTGTTTTAATCTGGGGGTACATGTATGTTTGTTAATTTATTGATTTATTTTTACATGTAAATCATATTTTATATTTTGTGAGACCAAAACAATGACAGAAACTATAGTGCTCAATATCAATCTTAGTAACAGAATGGTACTACTCTAGTTTTTTATTTAGAAGGTTCTCGGTTCAAATCCTGGTAAGGCTTGAAGTTTTTTATACACTACAAAATTTCCACATACCATTTTTTGTACAAGCTTCAAGCTTATAAGGATCACGAAATCAAAGTAAGTAAAATAAAAATTACTTTGTTAATAAATGTTAATAAACATTAAAACTTTTATTTATAAGTTTTAATGTTAATACTTTTGAAAAATTCCATAACAGTTTTAAGTTTTGTTTGATTATATTGTTTATGATTCATGGTCTAAATAAAAATAGACTATATATTAATAATTATGTGCTACATAACACCAAAACTCAAGAAAACATGAATACTAAAGAAAACATTTTCTCCATTTGTGTTAAGTTAAAATTATAAAAAAATATCTTTTCCTGTATACTTGGAGAGTTAAACAAGAGAATACAAATCTATTGCAGATTACTGCATTACAGGAAAAATAAATTAACCTTTATCCATCCTCAAATGGTTAAAAAAAATAGTTAAAAGAAATATACATAACTAAAAATACATTCTGATTTTTTTTTAATATGAAATTTACTTTTTCCTTTTTCAAGTGTAATCTCTTTCATTCACCAACTGATTGTACATATAATAAAATATATTATTAGATTACATTAAAAAATTGTAATATACAACAAACAACTTTGAATACAATGTAAAACAAACCTTTGTTTCTTTTACAATGTTAATATAAATTCAGTACACTTTATGATTTAATACAATAATAATAATATTGCCAAGTTAACCGTTATTAAATATTTTTATTACATTAATTTATAAACTAATTAATAATTAATTGAACATAGCTTTTTATAAGTCCATATTTTAATTATTTATTAAAAAATTTCTAAAACTAATATAAAATTACAATATAATATTATAAATTTAGTATAATAATTAATATCTGAGTATAATTATAATATTAGCTAATAAGCTCCGTTCACATATCACATTTATGATAATAGAAGTTTCATATAATAATAATATTAAAAAAAAAATATATATTAATTTAAAAACAATATTCACTTTTTATATATATATATATAATTGAGTTACCAAAACTTCCTATCCAAAAACAATAAGAAATAAATAAAATAAACATAAAAAAAGTGTTATTCATACTCTTACCATTCTAACACTAGTGTAAAAATAACAATAAAATGTAAAGAAAATTTTGATAAATTTAAATATTAATAATAATTAATAGTAAATATATTCAGTTTTCTTTTAAATACAGCAAATGCACATACACATACAGTATGATAATTTACTATTTTAACAAAATTTTCTAATAACTAAAAAATACATTGTTATACAAGTGATTTAAAAACTAATAATAATACAATTAATACTGTATGTTAAAATATATAAAATTTATACTTTTTCATACTGTTCACTAAATGGTAGGTACATTACTTTTCCATTTAATCTTCTTATAAACATCATTTAGAAAAATACCACTTACAGTTCATAATAGATGAAGAAAGTTTATGTATCTGATTGGAATCACAGATGGTTAGATCACAATTAATAACTTTTTGATTAAATGACCTTATCAACACATTTCTTTATTAAAAAGTGCTGACTGTGATAGAATTGTAATTTTTCTCATCCCAAAAAACTGTTACAACTTTGTTATTAATATGGTATTACTTCTAATGATATAAATTAAGAAAATGGGTTTCACTTTGTGATTGTAGTAATTTTTTTAAAAATTTTAACAATTGAAATACACAATTTAGTACAAAAACAGCATGTGTATCTTATTTCTTTAAGGAGTTAAAACAATTATGATTGTAAAAATCCCATTAGTTACTGAACTATTGGTGTTTTTGGAACCAGTTAAAAATGTCAGCTGATGTTTATAATAATTTGAGATTATGTTGAATTATGTATCATATTTTTTGGGGTGGTATTGTTTTTAACATTACAAAATCAAAATTTTACATCTATCATGAAAGCATTGCGTTTAAAGGCCCAGATGAAGTTGCCTTTATTCTGTGTGAATATATTAATAATGAAATCAGCTCTAATGTAAAAGAATTAATGTTATTCATGCAATAACTACTTTAGATGTAAAAATAATTTGTATGTGTTTAAAATGGACCACTTGAATTTGGGTGAAGAAATGACACAGTACTTCCTATAGGACGACATTCATTTTTGGCATGTGATAGGTTAATAGGTATAATTAAACAAAAGTTGAATAAAATTGATTGCATTTATACAATACAATATTGCATTGAAGTAATGTTTAATTTATCAGATTAAGTTTTCATTATAACCTATAATAAAGAAGATATTATATAGTTTAAAAATTGGTAGCCACAAAATTACAAACTAACTTGCTTGTCAGACTACTTTTATAGTAGTAATGTAAACAAATAATAAAAACTATGACTTCAAACATCAAACTATTTTGAGTTTAAACATCCCATATTGTTTCAGGGGAAAAGTTCATTGATGTTTTACTAAGTTTTTAGTTTAACACTGTTATAACAAAAGAAACAACATATTTCTACAACTTTTAAATTTCTATAAGACTTTTCTTCATACGATAATAAAATTACAATAAATTATAAAAAAGATGAATGATTTAAAGACATTAATGAGAGAGAAGGAAGGAGGTAGAAATAAAGGTACAGAGAGAAGGGGGTGAGAGAGAGAGAGAGAGATGTTGTTGACTAATTTTCAGAATGAATACAGTTTAAAATTAAATTTTACATATAAAAGAAAATATTAACTAATACAAATTTTGGTAAAAAAAATCAATATATTTATTTTATTGATCATTCTTTCATTCTGAAAAAAAAGTTGATCATAAAAAAATCACAAGTTCAAGCTCACTTTCTTTTTAACACTGGTTGATGAAATAGATAAAAATTAATGAGAAAGTAAAGTCAAAGACAGTTTTGATTTCAGAGAAAGATAAATTTAATTTTAACTAAAAGCAAAAGGTTTTTTAGAAAAATGTTTTTGTTTTCCACAAATTTGAAAAAAAAATGAATAGTGGGGTGTTTATAATCACTGATTCAAATAAGAAAAGTATAAGGTACAGTATACCTAATAGGTTTATTAAGAACACCCACACAGCTTAAGCATTGTTTTAAGAAGTATCAACTACCTAAATACTTCAATGGAGAAATTTCTTCAAACATGTTTTACCCTGCAAAAAAGAATGAATAGAATTGTTTAGAAAGAAAAATAGTAGATGAAATTATTAGGATGAGTGTCTAACATCTTAACTTGCATCTTGATTGGGATTAGTAGTTGGGGCGTAATAGTGAAATACTGTTTATAGCTTTGCAATTTTGGTTGCTCTAAAAATGAACAATAATCTGGTTATACAATAACATGAGTAGTAGTAATCCTCACCATGTTTCATTGAAAGATTTTAACTTTTCTATTCTACATGGAAGACAGTTATCTGCACATAGTTATATTTAGTCAGTTTTCAAAATGCCTTGTTTAAAAATAAAGATGCTAACAATGAAAAAAAAGCTGATTGAATGTAGAAATGCAAGCAATTATCAAAATTTTGAATGAAAAACCAAATAATTCAATATAAACTACACCAAAACAAAATCAAAAGCATATGATGATACTAATTTGTATACGTGTCTACAGTGATGAGAACATAAAAAGAGAACGTGTCTTACGTGAACTAAAAAGAGAAAAAACATAGGGTGAACAAGGGGGACGTTCGATGATGAAAATTATTGTTGTTTTAAAGAATTTTTTGCAAACTGATTCCTTCATTAAACTGAAAAATACCACATGCATAACCAAATCAATTAAAAATCTCATTTATTGATTTTTTTCATGAAACTAGGCTCAGGAAAAAATTTTAATAACTGGCTTAATGAATATAGTAAAAGATTAATATTGATGTAAAATTAACAGAATGGATCTTTTGTTGATACTAATGTTGTGTTGTGATACGTGATATGAACACAACATGAAATATAAATACACTATTCTATTAGTTGTACATTCACTGTTCATATTCAAGCCAATTCCTTACTGTGTTTATAATAATTAAATTTCACATTGTACATAAATTATTATTTGTTAATGAATTCCTGCTTAAGTAGAAAAAGTGAAATTATGCCTCGTTTATCTGTATTTATTTAACTGTCAATGCATCATCACATTAAAGAATATTAATGAACAGTAGAATATTTCTTAAATCTATTAATTCTTTCAAGATCTCCTTAACCTTAATTTATTTTAAATGTAAGTAAAAGCAAGCAACTAATCATACCTAAATGTATTTACCATGCGGTAAATATATATGTCTAGTGTATATATAAATATACATATACACTTTTAATTACAACTTATCAGTTTAATACACTTAATAGTGCTCACTAATTTTTTGTAAAATTTTTGTAAATTTCAGCCTTACTCAGTGCATACTAAAACTCCAATCTATCTCTGAAAGCAATTTCACTCCTTTTGTAGAAAAAAGTGTAAATTTAACAATGATATAATTTATCTTTCCCAGGTAATAAGGTGCTTTCACCTTATTACCTGGGAAAGGTAATGGGTCGGTACAGGCTCATCCAGATAGAAAAGGGAAAATATGTTAAATTTAAGCATTATATCTTAAAAAATAACTTCTTTTTCTAGCTTTGACATACAGCCCTTCAACATGGAAAGGCAAGTTCTCTATTTCTAAATACAAATTTAAGGTTTAATTAATATAAAGAACACATTAAATGGAAAAGTAGATATGTACCATTAACAAAGCTATTTCTCAATAAACACTTTCAATGTCTTTAAAAAAAAATACATAGAACTGCTATCTGTTTTTAATTTTTACTAATAACTTTATTTTTAAAACTATGACTAGATAAATAACCAGTTTAGCTTAGCTTAATTTATTATAAAACAGAGATAAATAAATAAATGATTAATGAACAACATATACAGTTGAAGTTAGTTAAGAAGAACTAAAGTTGAATAACCAAAACAGATCTGAATAGATTAGATTAGTTACTCAGCCTTGTTATAATTAATTATATAAAAAAGGAAAAAAAACTATAAAATAAAGTTTTAAAAAACATCATTAATAATAGCTATTCAATAATGAGTTTAGTGTAAAACTTAGGATACTAACAATGATTGGCAAAACTGTTATACTAAATTTGGATAATACAGATGGATTGAAATGGATACAGAAATATAACAAGAGCTTAAAGAATACATCTTCAATAAAAATAGAGCTGTGGTAATAATAATAAAAAATCCAATGTTATGTTTACCTTTGCATTTGCTTAGGTTTGCACACTTAACAGCCATATTAATTCACACGTTGAAACAATACAAAGGTCAATCAATACACACAATCACAAGAGATAAGAACATTTAAATTATTAAAATTAATAGCAGTAAAAACCTCAATTCTAAAAAAAAGTTTGTGATTCAAAACATCTAAGAAGCAACAATTAAAAAGCACAACAGTAAAGGAACACATACAGTTGAAATGTACAATCTTAAAATTTATAGTATAGTATTAAAAATGTTCAGAAAGATTTGATTATCATTTCTATATTTTGTAATTCAATGAAACAAAATTAACTTTTTTTAAAGTGAGACAAGTTAACACGTACCACATTCTGTATTGTGTTGATGTTGATTAGTTCTAAAGTGTATTCAAAATGGTACTGTGTACACTTGACTTTTCCAGTACCTGAAAATTCTAGGCTGGGGTCAATAGTTAGTCAAAAGAAAATCCTGTCAGTTACAGTATTATAATTATATAACTGTTGTTACAAGAGCTGTAGTTCTTTTCATTCAAAGAATGCTTTTTTGTTCATTGTTTTGTAATGAGATCCACAAGTTTTTTTGGGAAAATTCTAGAAATACCAATTCAGCACTGAAATGTAATTCATACGATTAAAAAAACCTATAAAAGATTTTGCTCCCAATGTTCAATGAAGTGGAAAATTGACTAAACTGAACTAACAGAAGCTGTTAAACATTTAAATATTAAGCAGAACTCTTATTAAAATCAATAAATAAGCTACCACATGACCAACAAAATTACAGTTAAAAATTTAAACAAAGCAGTCTGACAAAACTACAAATTAGGCTTCTATTATATTGAATAATGTTGATGCAAAAAATTCATGAAAAGAAATTGCATTACTGAAAATTTTTTTAAGTTTCATTCCAAAACATTATGAAGATTTGCTTGTTGTCAAATTCTGTGTAGATGAGGTTGGGTGAAGGCTGGGTTAGTTAC
Organism: Lycorma delicatula; assembly: GCF_047948215.1. NCBI lineage: Eukaryota > Metazoa > Arthropoda > Insecta > Hemiptera > Fulgoridae > Lycorma > Lycorma delicatula. The sequence continues at coordinate 112,071,201 of NC_134462.1, forward strand.
CAGCAAGCACAATTTGGTTTTGAAAACTCTAGGGGTTTGTATAAATGGTTTTTATATGATGTAAAAATTGAAATGCGGACAGAATTTTCCAAGTCATTTACAAAAGGAGTGTAATCTTTTAAAGAGACAATTACAAGTGATTATCTTTTTTAAGTGAAATTTCATCTAACTTTATCAGTCTACTCACAGAAGTAGATTCATTATGCTTGGTTCTAATCAGATGGTGCTTGTTAATGTGCTAAACAAACATAACTAACAAATACGAGTCTTATATGGAATTTTTTGAGAATGATTATCTTGAGAGCTTGTGGCTTTCTTAATTACAGTTCCGAGTCTACTATATTAATTTTATGGACAGTAGCAAAGAAAACACAATATCACAATAGAATAGACCATACTCAACAAATCCTCAACTGCACAAATGTAGTAGGTGAACACTCTGACATCTTTATATAACTTTGTTATGTAATTTATATTATTTTTTAAATCTGAAAAGTCAAGCACACAGTAAGTTTAAAAAAACTGCAACACTGCATTACAACCTATATTATAAACATGTGCTCTATTCATTCTAGAAAAAATGTATATATTTACTTTTATCTATTGTCTTTAAGTTATGCACAGTATAAACAATATTTATCCTTTTACTAAGAATTAATTTTTGCATTAACAACATAAAATTATAACAAATTAGAGCTTCAACCTATTAGCCAATGAGGTAATAGTAAATATCAGCTGCTAACCCTGAATTAAGCTGCTGATATTCCACACATCCAGTATGATTAGAAAATAGTATTGTGCTATTTGAATCCACATATAAAAATTCCCTACATTGTTGCTTACTTATCATTTAAAAAACCTATAACAATATAACGAGAACTGTTCTTCTATATAATTATTTTAAACTTCAACTGACTGTTACTTAACTGCTTCTTAATAAAAGTGGCTTTTGAAAATTAGCTTCTATTATTAAAATGGTTAATTGTTACTTAAAAATGAGGCATGGCAAGAACCTATAGCCATTTAAAAGTTTTGCTCAAACGATGGTAAACAAATTTTTAAATTAGTTTTTATTAATTATAATGAATTCAAATTGAGTTTGAAATGCTAAAATTATAACTCAAAATATTTCGCCATCCAAAATATTAAGATCTTTTTGTGTTACTGGAATAAAACATCCTTAAACATTTATGGAGAGTAAACAAGTCATATTCATAAAATACATCGTAAAAGAGATATTATAAAAGAATAATGCGTTATGATATGCCAAACATTGGTTTTTATATGCCACACAAAAAAGAGTTATATTTTAGATTTTCATTTACTTTTCTCCCCAGAAAGCTATAGTCAAATTTCTTATAACCAGCCCATTAACAGTCCAGAGTAATTCTACTTTCAGGCAATTTATACAAGACTATACAGACAAATTTGTGATGTATTTAATTAAAAAAAAAAAATTATAAAATAATTTTTTTATGTGCACCACTGTTAATATTTCTATTTTCATAATTTAATCCAATTTTTAATTTTATGTTATCAAACATGGATACACATTTATTAAATCACATACAAAGATTAAAACAGTATAGTATGGAAAGGAAAGGATAAATATGAGAAGTAAAAAAAAAATTATATCTATATATATGATTAAGATAACAAACAAATTTTAAAATTAAGATAAAATAATTTAAACAAGCAGTGTACAATTACCATATGAATACCAAAGTTGAGTAATATCAGGCATGATAGGTAAATAGATATTAACTTCCAGTTATTGCCATACACTACTGGGATCTTCCAGATGTCAGGAAGAGCAACAAATTGAAAAAAATCCTATTTCAACCCAAAAATTTAGCAATAAAGTATCAAAAATTATTCAGTATCTACCATATAAAATGATTTTTTTTAATAATATATCATCAAACTAAATCCCATAATATGATTTTAAAATAAAACATTAACAAGCCAAACATGCACAATATTAAATTATGAATACAGGTAGAAAAAAAATATTCACAGCTTTATACATTTTAATAGACTCATGATCATAAAAATCCCATGATTATGCTAATAAAATAAATAAATAATTAAACATAACATTATGACTGAATCATAGGTTCATATTTCTTTGGTTTATAACCGTAGGAATAAAAGTAAACACATTAACAAACACATACTCACATACTTGTACATATATACATACATACATACACACTAAAAACACAAAATATCTAATAACGTAAAATTATAGTGTAAATGTTTATTTCCAGAAGAAATACTTTTAAAATATATATACATATATATTTTTTCTTTTCTTTAAAATATAATAAAAATCAGTAGTTTTATAACAGTTTTCAGACTTAATTTAAAAAAAATGATACACTCAAGGAATACAAACACACAAAGGTACATGATTGCACATGCACGTTAAAACCTGCTGTGGAGCAATGTCACTTTATACATATTAATGAAACAGTACAATTATAAAAGAAAGTCTTGACACAGGATTATTTCAAAATGTCTAAAAACATACAAAGATTTATAAAAACATTTAATTAATGGAGTACAGTAAACCTTTATAATTCATCACAATCTGTCCTCTAGACCGGTTTGTTTTGTTACTGATTTACTGATGAAATAAATATCCAATTTTGAAGATTAACAAAATTAAATACAACATAGAGTTATTAGGAAATTACAATCATTTGTTTCACAGATTACACTGTTTTAAATATCAATTATGAAACTATGCAATAGTTATAAACAAAACTGATACTGACAAGAATGAGTTATCCAGTCCTGCATAACCTATCATTATATCACATAAACATATAATGATTAAAAACATAGCATCAGCCACTTTCAAATATTTTTACAACAAATTATAATCAGTTTTCTATTTTAGGATACCTTAGTCTCAAGAATTGACCTTGACTCACTTCCAGTTACCTTCTTTTTAATAACAGTCACATAATTTGATGAATCTCCATACCTTTTTGTTGTGTATTCTAATTTTTATCTACTTCTATGATTTTATATATTGTATATTTCTTTGTGTTACCAATCTAACTAATCCTGGATTACTTAATATGGTTATGAATCAAATACTTTTAGCAAAAATTTGTCCCATTTTACGATTTATCATAAAATTTAATTTTAAAATTTGTCAATCCACATAATTTTTAAAATCCTTATTAATTTTATAACACAACACAGATCAAGCCTTTACCTTTACTTTCCTTTCCTTTTGTAAAGTTTTATATTCATACAATACTATAAGTAAATACAACTATTTTTAAAATCAATTTCTAAATTTGTGTTTGATACAAAATTAAAGAACCAAGTTTAAAAAGAATTGAGTCTCCTTAAACTGTTCCCTACTAAGCTCTGCTTAACTTCAACTTACGCATATATAAACTCTTAAGGTGGAGAATGAGTAAGAAAGCCACATAAGTATTTTCAGTTTTTGAAAATTCATGAAGAACTTAAATTATACAATTTCCACTAAAACAAGTTAATTATTCTGTAATTATTACTCAATACTGTAAGATTTTGTTATAATTACAGAATTAAGGCTAGTTACAGAACTCCAGGAGTTGGAACAGAGCTCTGCTAGTCATCATCAAAAAGCTGGGGTGCCCGAATGGCTTGACATTCTCATACAGGCCTTCTGTGTCTCTTGAATAGCTACAGCAAGCTCTTTGAGAGCTTAGCTATACAAGGCTAAAAGGAAGAACTGAACAGTCAAGGTGGATTTAGTGAGCATCAGTATGGCTTCAGGTCTGAGTATTCCACAGAACATGCAGTGTCTGAAGACATGCATATTGTAGATAAAGCTGCTGAGGGCTTAAGAGCTAGTAGAAGGATCCCTATGGTGGTTTTCCTGGACATCAGAAATGCCTTTTAACAGTTTACTGTGGCGGGTTGTCTTCCTACAACTTAAGACTTGGGGCATTGGCCCCTATCTCCGGCATATTATCCAAACCTATCTCAGTGACAGGTGGGCTGTCGGGATCACAGCCAAAGAGAAGGTCACTGTCCCTATGAGCTGTGGTGTCCCTCAAGGTTCAGTAATGGTGTCCCTTAAGGTTCCAGAGAGAGTAGGCCTTGGTGCCTACTCTCTCTGGAATTTGGTATACAATGATTTACTGAGGACTGACTTCTGACTTCCCAGAAGGGGTATGGCTAATTGCTTATACAAACAACCTAGCCTTGACAATAGTTGGAAGAGGTCATGGTGAAAGGCAACTTTGCAACAGAACTGGTCAGAACCTGGCTACAGTGGAATGGGCTTCAACTGGTGGCCGAGAAGACCCAGATAATAGTTCTTGCTGGGAGAAGAAGACTATTGCTGATCTGGATACAAGTGGATGACCTGCATTTCAGCATGACCAATGAGGTCAAATACCTGGTATTCGGCTGGGCAGTCATCACAGCTTCCAATGCCAACCTAAAAAAGCTGTTGTACATGCAGGTAGAGCAGAGGTAGCTGCCCATGATCGTGGCCTCAGGAATCCTGCTGCAAGTGGCTTGAAGGTTCAGCGAAATGGGGACCTGTAACACTGGCTCGGTGCGTCCAGCACTGTGAGTGAGAGGGGGAGGGATTTTAGTCAGTGGGAGCCTGACACTCTCATCTGCATGGGTGGATGGTGGCTGGAAGAACTTTCCCTCCTCCTCCAAAAAAAGGGTTAATTACAGAAAGGTGGGTAATTACATTAGGTTATTAATTACAGAAAGGTAGAGTTTTAAAGTTTGGTCAAAGAGCAACATTAAGCTGCCAACCCAGAAATTTTGTAAAATGCTTCAAAGATTATTTTCAGAGAACCTCAAAACAAAGGCCTGCTTTTGCTAGTACTCAACTAAGAGGGTTGTCAACATTCTTTAAATAATGACTGTAACAATACCATCTCAACTAAAAGTCATAACTACTGGGGAAATGCCTGGATAACAGCCCTAAAAATGAGATTATTAATAGTAATATTGTTTACGCCATTCTGGCATAAAGTTTTTCCGTTATTTCTACGAATTCCCAGCTAGGGTAGGTCCCGTTGTTTTGTTACAAGGAATGTTTGAATTCCACTTGGTTTCGTATTGCTGGGTCTGTAAAGTCCACCTGTCTCTATTATTGTTCTTGTGTTCGACCCTCCCCCCGTCATCCTTAGCGATCGCGCCTATTATTCTATCGAGTTATTTCTGACTACCCTTTTCATACACCCGTTATTTTTTCGTCCCCTCACTAATACAAACACACACTATCCTGTCCACTACCTGGATCTGGTTACCCCCGCCTTTTTTCGCCATCTTTTCGGCAGAGTACCTCCAACATCTCACCACTGCAGTCGCCTCGGGCAATACTCTCCTGCAAACTCTGTGGTAACATCCACGCTCAAGCAGAATTTCAAACTCATCACTACACATTTGAAATTCCACGCCTCATTCTACCACTAAACCACATCACGCCGCTGTATTCCTGATTCACCGTGCGGACTACGCCCAGGACTACATAGGTATTCTCCCGTACTTGCTGTTACGAGGTCATCTCTGGCAAATATTTGTGTGCTACAGGCAAGTTCAGTTTTTCATTACTCATTACGTTAAACCTTTATGTTATCATTCAAATTTGTGGAACATTCAGTTCATCCTACCTATGCCGTTCAAGTTTCAATTTCACTTTAGTACAGTCACGACAGGTCACTTACAGAAGGCTGTCATTTCAGCTGCAACCCATTTCATGTGCTCAATTAAGTTCAGTGTGATTATATTGTAATTAACTCTTTTGTACTGTAATATTATTGTGTATTTTTCTACGTCAAACTAGAATTACATTTTTACATTATTTAACGTTAAGTTTGTGGTTCATAAATCAGGATAGGCCAATGCCAATCAAGATTTACTTTAATTTATTTTTCTAAGTTTATGACATTTGTTCATTGCTAATTTTTCAATATCACAGCATTTGTCAGTAATGCAATAGTCTTCAGACATACTATGTTTGTTGATGTCATATTTTTCTAAAGTTATAATTAAAACTAAGGTGTTTCATGTTATCCTTCAGGCTTTGTCAAAAACGTATATTGTAAAAATCTGTATTTAGAAGCGTGTACTCATGTATTTTTTCAGTTAACTATCATTGTTCAGACGCTGATTTCAGCTGATGTATTAAGTAGTTTTTAAGGTTATAATAATTAACTTATATCAAGTTGTTCTCATTAAAGTCCAATTTCTTTTGGCAAATACTAGCTGTGTGTTTTTTTATTTTTTAACTTTACCCAACAAATATATTATTTCTAATACATTAATATAACAAACAGACACACACACACCCAAACAATTTTATTTTTAAATGAAAAAGGTTTAACCTTTTCAGATCATTTAGTCTTGGAACTGGTTATGTACGGCGTCAGTTTTAAAACGCTGTTACAAAATCATTTTATATTGCATCTAAGTCAGTTATTTTGTTTTATATTCACAAAGGAATCAGGTTTATTACACAATTTGAACGACGTTTATACGATGTAAAATGTTTTATTTAGACTAGAAAGAAAATGACCATTTTTTTCTCAGAAATGTGCTTGTGGGTGTGTGTATGACTTGTGTATTATAATTGCTATTACGATTATGGATTTATTTATTATTTACAAAAATAGCTTATCTTAGTAGCAACATATCGATGTATTGAAACACATAATAAATTATGATATACGGCACACACAGAAAAAAAGGAATTTGTGGTTATAAATATGTCACTTTTACTTGAGGTCTATAAATATCTTTTCTGACAAATGATATCGGTAAACATGTAACACATAATCTCTTTAATATACTGTAATTTTTTGAAATTTATGTCACAAGAGGGTATCATAAGACTATGAAGAGAGGCAATCAGATACCAACATATTTTTGCGGAGCGCTAATAAAGCACGGATCATTGTGATGGGAGAAGGTTAAAATCATACCTCTAATTACTACAGAAATAAAGCAATTTTGCATATTAAAAAAATGTTTTAGAAGAATATAAAAGATTAGTTTGTGAAGAAATGATGTCAATTGGTACTGTGTTACTGAGAGGTATTAAGAAAACTGACCACAAAGAGTATTTTCAGGTGAGACATGCATCATTTCTGGATGTGTACACAAGTTGTGAAATAATGATATACTGGAACTGTGAAGAAATGAACCTATGGAAAATGGCAGGAGATTAATTTATAAACAATGTAAGAACAAGTTACGGTTTTGTAGATAATGATATTTTATTTTTTTTAGTCTAGAATTAAGGCAAGGAAATCAACAAAGAAACATTTTAGAAATCAATTTGTCTCATTAGAGGATAAAATTCTGTTTGGATCTACAATTGTAACACAGTTATTGGTGAAGAGTAAAATTATACCATTTGATACAACAGGAAAAAAGACAAATTATTAAAAAAAATCATTTTGATTCAAAAGTTACAATTTGAGATTGTAAGATAAGTGTCACGTCGCCTTATTGTAACCTATTTGATGCAATAATTATATACTAAATCAATGTAAATGTTAATGTTATTAAAAAGCACAATAACTATCTTGAAGGATATAATACAACCACTTGGTTATTCAGACCAAGGACAACTCTACATAATTTTGCTTTTTAAGTTAGCTGAAAATCATAATTATAATTTAATAAAATATTTAAATGTAGATAAATATGCAGAAAAGTATGAAACTTAAAAAATTATTGTTAACAATTCATAATCTGTACTTCAATTCTGTTGTAGTAGTTCGCAATGTACAAACAAAAGCATCAATCAAAACATTACCCGAACCATCAAAATATTACCTTTCCAACCACCAGTGTCAACTGATAAGAACAGCTGTGATATATAATTATTCATGTAAATTTAATTATGAAACGTAATCACTACACGGATTGGTATGATATGAAAAAAAAAAATTATGAGACAGTCTTAAATGTTTTGCATACATGTTAAATTTCAATTCTGCCTGGAGTTCTTTAAATTGATCCTTTGTTTTATTTTTTAACATTGACTTTAACAATTAAAATCAATTCAACAAAGAAACACTTTTATTTCTATTTAGTTTGTTTGTTTCTCATAAGTACGAAATTATAGAAATTTTTACTAATTTACGAGTGATATATTTTTTTTACACTATAGTATCAAAATAATTATATACAACTGTAATAATCACTGTAATAATGAAGACTGTTTCGAAAAAGTCAAACATTCATATCTTTCTAAATCATTTATCCTTGCAATTTTATTGCTTAAAAAATGAATTCTTAAACTTCTTGTACGTCATGTTCTTTGATATTCAACATACTATTATCTTCCATTCCATTTTATTTCAATATTTTTGTTTTAATCTTATTTATTTTTAAATTAAATTTCTCTTATGTCAACAAATCCATACCATTTAAATATAATTCATTTTTAATTTCAAATAAAAGAACAAGTATTATAAAATAAATAATAATCGTGCATTAGTATTATTCCATTAATGATGTGTTGTAAACAGTTTTTCCTGATTAGTTCAATCAATGGCAAGATAGCAAAATTATCTTGATACGGCTAAATTCAAGTTAAGTCAAGTTTTCTTTTGCATACATTTTTATAAAACATACATAGTAATATGTAATCAAATATAATTACAATTACGTAAAAATAATAAAATTACCTTAACCGGCCATCTGAACATGCATGTTTATTACAATCTACAAAATTTCAATTTCATTTGTAACTAATCACTTTTTGAGTTCCAGGAAGGATGAATTATGAAGGTTCTATAATGTAAGATTGTATTAAATATATTTTTAATTAATAAAAATTTCAGATTATGATCTGATCTTACATTAATTTTGAATTTTTATTTTTATATACCTACATACAGTACAACCCATTTATACAAACTAATTTGAGAAGAACCTGTTCTCAAACAAAAGAAATTATTAATAACAGATGGATATAACAAAATAAAAAAAAATATTAAGAATTTAAAATTCTTTATAACTTGATTCGGTGCAAAATAAAGCAAAAGTTAATTGTGTATCCTAAAGATATTTTAAAAACTTTTTCTTGTAGTCAAATTTTTTGTTAATTTCTAACACCCTTCTTGCTTGTGTAGTAATTAAATACCTAAATAAATTAACATAATAAATAGTTAAATGTATTTATTGTTTCCGTTTAATTTTATTTTATTACTCAATTTCAATGAACAAATTAATTTAAAGTAAATAAAATTTCATTAATATATCACTTCTTTTTTCATTTAAATACATGTAGTTATTTTTTTAGGTTCACAGGTCAATTCTAGCTACCAATTATCTTTTTAACATAACATTTTTCTCTTAAAGATTACTATTAATTCTTAATAGTTAATAGAAATCTTATTCAACTGCACTTCTATTTAAAAAAAATGCATAAAACAGTTTTGGTTGGTCACTCAGACAAGCTGGCTTATGGATAACTAAATCGGGGTTATACTGTAATAACATCAATTTTAAAATTCAATAAAAAATGCAATATGTATAATAAAATAGAATAATAATAATTATTCAGAAGTAGTAATAATATAAAATTCACCTAAAGTTAAAAATACAAGTACACCATGCATTTCTTCACAATTAAAAAACATTTTATTGGTATTATCATAATATTAAAAAAATGAAGTATAACAACAGATAACAGTCTGAGATACTCTTTTACATATTAACATTAAATAAGATTGCAAACAAAAGTGTAATAACAGAAAAAATTAAGTGGTTCAGATGTAAATATTTAAGTAAAACCAAATTTTTAAAAACTTCATCTTAATGACCCAAGTCACAGTTGATAATTAATTTAATAAATTATATTGTGACTTTCTATATGGTATCTACTTATTTTTATTGTGTATCAGATATCTGGCAACATCTTCAGAAAATCACTAACTGGAGGCTGTCATTACATCAAGAAAAATTAAAAGCAAAAAACACAGTTATACGCACAAAGTTATAAAACAATCAACAACTCATAAAATCATGCACAAATGTGACTTGTGTACACACCATCGTCATGTAGAGTGGCTGAAGAACTCGTGCTGCAGCCACTGCTGCAGCCTGCCACCAGCTTCAGATTTTGAAAGCCCAGAATAATGCTATGATCCATGCTGATTTCCACCATCAATTCTCTCAAAAAATGGCAGCATACATACCTTTATTCACAGACGTATAACGGTTCCACTCGATGATATCGATATACAAAATGAGCTGATAACGGTTCCACTTGATGATATCGATATACAAAATGAGCTGAACACAGTTAAGCATATAGCCATAGCAAACGGTTAAAAAAAGCTAGACAGAATTCTCAGGTAACATATGAAAACTGGATAAAATCACAAAGTGAAAATTAAAAAAAAAAATCAGATTAACAGAATACGATGACATTCTATCTAAAAACGTAATTATGCCTAAAACCTAAAAACATAACACCTATACAGTTAATGTAAGGGATTTACAAGATGAAATGTAATGATTGTGAATATTTTTATGTAGGTCAGACAGGAAGACATTTTATAAAACTATTCAAAGAACATCTGCTTAACCACAATGTTGCTTCCAATAAATTTAACTACATGCACCACATTATGGATCACAGTCATTTAGATACTCTGATTTTGAAGCAATTTTGCTGCCACTGCATATAATATGTAAGAAGGGTATATACATCGATTTGCTTGAGGAATATGAGATTTATAAAGCACATAAAAATAATTCAATTCATGGAATGAAGATCATTTAAATTTCCAGTCCAATTTGATTTACAATATGGTGATAAAATCAGAGGATAGCAGCAGGCAATAACATTGGCTGCATTGCAAGAGTTCTTCAGTCGCTGTATGTAGATGACAGTATGCACACATCATGTTTGTGAGTGGTTTTATTGTAATAACAATAAAACATGTATCTGATTGTTTTTTTGTTTTTCAGTTTATCTTGATGTGATAATGATCTCCAGCAAGTGATTTTCTGAAGGTGGAGCAGAGTTCCGAATCATGTTAAAAGTAGATACCATATAGAAAATTTAATAGATGGGTATAATTTATTAAAACGATTTTTTTTTTAAGTAATGAATAAAATAATCATAAATAAATAGTATATACATAACATGCATGTAGCATTAATTTTGTATACATACTAAAAAAGTTAATTATATCTTCAATTAATAATAAAAAATTAATTAACATTTTGAAATATTTATTCATAAACTCTACCAAGTAATATTTTGCTGTACTAATTAAAGAAAATTAGCAAACTGCATTTAAAATTTTATTTTTCTCATCTGTATTCAAATTAACAAGAACTGGACTAATTTTGATGAAATTTGAGAAATAAATGCATTTTAATGGCTAAATTAAAAAAACCCTAAAAAACCAAATGCACTCTGAACTAAAAAATGACATCTTTTCAAGCCTTCTTTGAAAACCGACTGGTCAGTTTCAAACTAAAAATACCAGTTTCTGGTTCTTAATTGTGTTCCAACTAAACAAAGTCATAACATAAAAGAGCTGCTAACTAGAAGAAGACTAGAGTTCACACGGTTTAAATTCAACATAAAATTAATTATATTGTAAATAATTATTGTGCAATGTAAATTGATTTCAAATCGCAATTTACATGTAAAAACGATCATTTTTACATGTTCTTGAATATGGTTCATTACAATGTGATGAATGTCAGTATTTCTTTAATCCAAATCACAGTGTTAATATACATTACAAATTTTACTAAGTATAAGTGTAATTTTTATTTTTCATTTTTTTATTTTCTGTAATTTGCTCTTGTTTTGTTAATTGTATTCTATCTGTTACTTATTTGTTTAATGTAAGCAATCTTAGATTTTAGATGATTACCTTCAAATATACATAAAATAACATCTGAATATGACCTTTATGGCTAAAATAAATCAGGTAATTATTAATATACACATGCCTAAAAACAGCATAAATAATACTATTTGGCTGTATATGCAGTACTCTGTTCCACTAAGTATGTCAACATAAAATGTATTAACAGTGCAATGTAAGAGAAAAGAAAATTTAAATAAAAAAAGAATATGTAAGGGTGGTTAGTATTAATTTTTCACAGAACAACAGATGTCATTATGCAATCATGGTAATATTTGTGTAAAAACTGAAAATTTAAAGTAAAATATAATTAAAAACAACAAATCTAATAAAATATATACATTAATTAAACATTAAAGTATAAATGCAAAGGATTGAACTGTGATAAAGAAACAAACAAATATTCAATAACCATTTACAGACAGAAATAAATAACAAGAATGAATTTCAATAGTTAAACAACAATCTAATTGTCGAATTTTAATTTTTGTTAATGCTACTAACCATTTCTCTATATGATTTTAAGTAAAGTCTAATTAATATTTAATAAACAACAAAGGTTACTTTTCTTCATTCTTTAACAACTTGACTGCCATGAGATTGCAAATTTTGTTTTGAAATTCCATTTGGAATCATGACATATTTGCCAGCCCAGGCCGTGAAAATCAAAATGGAATCTCATGTAGTACTTTCTTTCTACATGAGTGATTCCACATGGAAGCCGTGAGTGAGTGATTCCACATAAATAAGTAACCTTCTATTGATTCTTCCCGAGCTAATGATGATGTTCTCACTAGGGGTTCAGATGACAATTAGAAATGATTTTGTATACGATCAAAATAATCTTCAGGTTGGAATTAATTCAGTCATTTGTGAAACTTTATGTGAAGGAAGCGCTTTCTGGCTTTTATCTGTTTTCTGATGACGAAGTAATTTAAATGATAGTTTTTAAACTAATATATATGCAGAACAGAAAATAAATGCAGGCGAACTTATTATACAATCTAATCTAGGTTCAGCAAATGTTTACAAACTGAAAAAAAGAAGTTAAAAATTTCTTTGGAATGGTGTTTTGGATGAGGCTTGTAGAACTTCCCTCTATAGTTGTCTATTGAAGTAAATCATTTATTTTTGAAAACAACATACAAAAAATAATTATACGCAACAGATTTGACTTTTACTTCAAACTGTTCACTTTGCAAACAATGCTGAAGCTATTCCAGGTGAAAGGCTCTATAAAATTAAAGAACTAGTAATAGTAGTCCCAAAATACAACATCTGTCATGACCGAAAGAACTGTCATTGTTGATGAATCTATTGTACTTTACAAAGGCAGGTTAATTTTTAAGCAGTCTGTAAAAAAAGGCACCATTATGGTGTCAAGTTATTCAAATTATGTGTTTCTACAAGTTAAACACTTGCCATAGGAATTTATGCTGGTAAGGAGCGACTGAAAATACAAATGTATCTTCTAAAGTTTTCATGTAACTTGTAAAATCTTATTTAAATTTTGGAAGGACACTCACTATATGCTGACAACTGGTATATCAGTGTTGACCTTATACAGAGATTATTTAAAGAGAAAATACATCTTGTTGGCATATTACATGCAAACTGAAAGTTAAACCCTAAATGTGTTGGGGAAAAACTAAATACGGGGAAATCATTTCAAAGAGTACAACAAATATCTTTGTTTTAAAATGGAAGGATAGACATGACCTTCTTATGCTGAGCACAACAGATTATTTAAATTTATTGGAAGTTTCAGTTAAAAGTAAATGAAATTAAATCTAAATGTTATTATTATAAACTACGATCATATAAACTACTACAGATCATCAAATATAAAGTAATGATGGTAAATAGAAATTCTTCTAATAACTTTAGCTGTAAATTCACACAAAAAATAAAAAAATGTACATCATAAAAATCATTTGGTAGCAGCTAAAAACATATACAAATATAAAATAAGAAGCAATTTTACTTTCTAAAAATGTGTTGCATGACTGAATAGAAATCATAAAAATAAATTTTAATTGATCAAAGTAAATGTATTTGTAATCTGAATTTACATGAAGTAATAATAAATAAATAAATAAATATATATATATGATACATTTATATCTGAACCACTAATTTAAATTACTGGCTACATGACATTTAATAAGAAAAATGAAAATGAAGCAATTGATAATTCACAATAATTAACAGTAATACAATAAATACATGTAATAATAGTAATGATAACAATGATACAATATCAAACAAACAACCAGCCTCAGGAATTCGGTGGCATAAATGAGAATACATGCAACGATGGTGATGAAGAATGCTGATCATCTGGTGGTAGTGAAGGATGCTCTGAGTAATAATGTGGTGAATTCAGATAATCGATAATACGACGTGGTAATGGTAATGATGATATTAAATCACGTCTCACTACTTTTAATATGACAAACCTACACATGTGCTGTAAACTTTGTACCTGTTTAAATCTTGATACTGGATGTAACAGTTGGACTCTCATGGGGCCGTGTATCGGACGACGATGAAGAAAAAATAAATAACGGCCACTCCGTGAATGTTCAACTGCATTTTCTATGAACTCTACTATTGTATGGCTCTTGAACTTAGTGCAGCTGCCGAAGCTGAAATTACCTGTGAATTGCAACAATTCAGCATATAGGTAGTGCATAAATATCCCATTTTTGGGATTTTTAAAATAGAATAATCTTTCATTACTATTATTATACTTTTAAAAAGTAAAGAATGAATTAAATGTTTAATAAAATAAAAAGCCAATTTGTACATAAACAAACAGGTATACTAGTTTTATCAACATACAAATTAATCATCAAAACTGTTACGCGATTTTTAATCTATAACTGACTTTAAACATAGAAAAATAAAGGAACATAATGGCACATTTATGTTGATTACACCATCTTACTGTCTCCAGGTGACACTAGAGAATGAGAACAACTATTAACATATATGAACAAATACAACTTTGTAGCTAAATAGGTACATAATAAAAAATAAATATTCTTGACTTTACCTCTTTAAAAAACCAACAAAATATATAGACACTTAGAAAATGTTCAAACACTTTTAAAAATATACAGAAAACAACAATTAATGATACTAATTCACACTACTTCTAACCACCTGACTTTACACTTTTACACTTGATGAATGATTTACTCTTTTAGAAGTATGATCTACAAACGCTCAACATACTCTGGTCACCCGAAGGTCAAATAAAACTCAAAATATAAAACACGTAGTATACATAAATTTATGTGAAAATATAGTTATTGTCAATATTCTACACAAAATTAACAAAATGACACACAAAACAAAAGTACATCACTTTAACAACATAAACAAAAATGTGGAGAAAATAGGTCACAAATTTATAAATATCTGTATTAAATGTAGCCTTCAGAACAAATCATTATGAAAAGGACACAATCATCAAAGAATACAATGGTCATGGGATAGATACACTGAGCTACTCTGACTGGAACATGTTCTAAATTGGTTACACGGGACACAGCTTTTAAAAAAGATACAATTAACACTTAAAGCCCTCCACATAAATCATAATCGTACACAAACACTGGCAACAATCTTGATTTCTATATATACACAATAAATGATCCATCGTAACACTTGAAAAGATGAGATTAGCAGCAATTATCACTGAAAATATCATGAGAGTGACTGAAAACATTCTGAGTAGATTAATAAAATTTTGTTTATAAAATTTGATTTCTAACAACATACTATAAACTTTTAAATCAACATACTGTTTCAGTAAATTTCATTACAAACCATTATGACAAAAACATAGTAAACATTAATTTTGAGTTATTTGATGATTCTTCACATTTAATTATCTCAATAATATTCAAAGTATTTAAAAAAAAAAAATGATTTGCTATTCATTGATTAATTGTTAAACTATACTCACTAAATAGAGTATGTTATGGTTTTTAAATATTATTTCAAATTACAACTGTTGTAATACATCAAAACAGAATCCTTTATTTCTGTATTTATAGCACTGACAAATTTTATATTTAATAATAATTGTAATACTCACTGCTATTCTGCATACTAAAAGTAAAATATCTCAAGCTGTAAGACTTTTTCTATCAGACTCTTCAAATTACATATAAATCTATTTTTATTATTGTTTTTTTTATAACCAAATACAAAATATTAATAGTAAGCACATGACAGTAAGTACAGGATGTATAGTAAATACTCACCTTGATCATGTTCTATTCTGACATGTCGCACAACTCCGTTAAGTTTAAATGTCAGTGAAAATATGTAATGATCATCACTACTATCACGCACAATAAACGAACCATCTGGTTCATTAGACAGAATCTTTTCAGCTGTTTCACCTGATATTGGACCCCAATACCATCCATACTAAAAAAATTACAACAGATTACACAAATATCTTGGTTAAAATGAATATATAAAATAAAATAATTAAAATTTGATTCTTAAATATAAGCAAATATTCTTAAATATAAGTTTAAAACTATTATAAGAAAATAAGAGTTATAAATAATTCAAAGTTTACGAGTAAATATTAGTCATGTCATATATGCTTATGTATATTTCCATCTTAAATGTAATATTATATTTATGCTCCTTGAAAGAGTAAGTTATCAGGGTACAAAAATAGGCTGTCATATCTTTTTTAGGAGTAAAATAAAAAAATTAATAATTAGTAAATTAAAAATTGTAGCGCTTATTTGCAATTATACAAGGGTCAATAAAAAATTAAAGAGACAAATAACTGTAGAAAAATTATTTAGTGACAATAAAATCGATGCTACTTTTCAACATAATCCCTGGCTACACTTAGGCATTTGTCCAATCTTTCTGTGTGAGCTTTCTTATTCCAGTAAAGAACTGTTCACTTGATGCTACTGTTAAAGCCCTTCAGGTCCAGGAACAGGAACAGGAACAGGAAACGCAAAATCAAATCAAATTTTTTTCTTTAGTTTCAGTTTAATTCTGGATTTTACAATTTAGCATGAGTGAGGTTTCACTTAATTTACTTCATCAAAGTAATCCTTTAATCAGGCATCTTGCTTGAGTATAAAAATCCATTATTTTTTTCCTTTTTTTTATATATCATTTTTTTTTTGTAGGGTACATTATTTGGTTTATTTGCAATTTTTAATTTTTGAGTTTAATTTTTCAACAAAAATTTTTTCGTTATAATAAGATATTTATATTATATCATTCAATTGATTAATTATAATTATTATATTACAAAAAAGAAAAAAGATAATTATATTATAATACATATATTATATATAGTAATATATTTATTTAAATATAACTGTTTCTCCCTTTAATATTTAATCTTATTAAATATAATATTTTAATTTATAAGTGTTATATAAATTAAAAAAATGTATTATATAATAGATAACCTCTTATATTTAAATAAAGATTTTAATCTAATACAGATTTTTAATTTAATGCAAAATAGTTTTTGTAAAGATAATCATCTAAAATAAATTATTTAATTAAATGCATCAGTAAGATATTTAATTAAATTAAATAGGATCTTATTAAAAATAATTTTATTCATTTAAATAAACTTTAAAGTTTAAAAAACCTAAGAAATATAATTATATTAGAATAAGTATATTTAAAAATACATAATTATTAAAAAAAAAAAAAAACCTCATGGTTTATTAACTCTTTATCTTAAGTTTTAGTTTAACAAAATAATTACATATGTTTTATTTAAATATTTATTTTGGTTCTTTAAAAACAAATTTATTATTATTATTACTGTTATTTTTGAATATTAGGATTATTTATTATTTTAAGTTTATTTTTATATAAAATTAGGATAATGTTAGGGGTAGCTTTATCTTATATTTGTGTGGCTTTAAAATAAGTTTACTTTTATTTATTTGAACTACTGTTTTTTTATGTAAATTAGATAATGTTAGGGGTAGCTTTATCTTATATTTGTGTGGCTTTAAATTATCAACTTTTAAGTTTATTTTTATATATTTTGAACCATTGCTTTTTTTTAATATAAAATTAGGATAATGTTAGGGGTAGCGTTATCTTATATTTGTGTGGCTTTAAAATATCAACTTTTAAGTTTACTTTTATTTATTTGAACTACTGTTTTTTATGTAAATTAGATAATGTTAGGGGTAGCTTTATCTTATATTTGTGTGGCTTTAAATTATCAACTTTTAAGTTTATTTTTATATATTTTGAACCATTGCTTTTTTTTTAATATAAAATTAGGATAATGTTAGAGGTAGCTTTATCTTATATTTGTGTGGCTTTAAATTATCAACTTTTAAGTTTACTTTTATTTATTTGAACTACTGTTTTTTATGTAAATTAGATAATGTTAGGGGTAGCTTTATCTTATATTTCTTTATCTTAAAATTATTAGCTTTTGAGTTTATTATCTGGTTTACGCTATAATTTTTTATTTAACTTCAGTTAGGGGTAGCTTGAAGTTATATTTGCTTAAGGGAGGAGATCCTTCTTTGAGTGTATTTTGTTTTATTCATTGTTTAAAAGTGTGGGTTTAAGGTCCCTCTTAAATATATTTTTTTTAAAAATTTGATTTTTGAATTTTGTCTTCTCCTATGGAGTTGGAATGTTGACTTGATATATGAGCCGCATTCTTAACCTGGTTATTGTTGTTGAACTTGGTACCACATAAAGCCTCTTAGAAAGAACCAAACAAAACCAAAATCTGATTGTGCGACTTACATTGTAAGGTGAGTGTGCAACAACTAACTTTACTTTTAACTTTCTGTACCTTTTGTGAGGTATGGGGCAGGCATTATCAAGTAGAAGAATTTCATATTTTGAGAGAGAATTGGGAGATTTCTTCCTATTATGGGTTTCACATTATTTTCTAGTGAGTCACAATAGTACTGTTGATTGTACGTTGTTCTTCCAAGATTATTATAATAAATTGGGTCTTTTATAGTCCCAATATACTATTAACATTATTTTTACTAGCTGATTGGGTAGGTTTGAATTTTTTCCAGGTGGGCCAACTTGGATGCTTCTATTCCATACTCTGATGAATGGATTCCGGCTCAAAACGATGAATAAAAGTTTCATCACAAGTTATTATGCAAAATTAAAAACCCTTCTGCTAAAGTGTCTTCTAAGTTCTGAACGTATGTGAATTAGGATGTTGTTGTGATTTTGAATCAACTGCCTCAGAACACTTCTTGAATATATTTAATTCAGCTTACCATGGATAGTGGAATGGACAGTGCCAACACATTAAAAAAGTTTAGCAATTTCCCAAATTTTGATGCTTTCCCAAATTTAACAAATGGACTTAAGAAAGGAAAGCATTTCAGTCTCAATGAATGGAAGACCTATGGAAAAGGAAGAAATAAGAGAAGAGAGTCAAAAGGAAATGATATCTGCATGGTCCCTAGTTCGCTTGTTTGTACACAAAAAAAAGAGGAACTATAACCCCTTCTCTTTATTTATCAATTTTGTGATTCTGCTCTGATTAAGGGTTTTATATTTCCTTGATTCTTCCAGCCAAGTATAGGTACGTTTGATTCTTCCTTATATTACTAGGGTCAGGAAACACCTGACCTTTCTTAACATGATCATGTAATTCAATATCGTATCCTGATCTGAGTAATATTTTCTGTTTATCATATAATTTACTTATTTTAAAAGGAAAGCTCAAGATAAATAAAGTTACCTACTTTGAGTGCCTATATGGATAAAAACAAAGTGTCAACTTCATTACTTTTCTTCTACTAGTAACCAAGAGGAATGAGAAGATTGAAGAAAAATTTTGAAGAAGAATAACTGGACAAATAAGTAATAAAATTCCCTATCATACTGTCTAGTGGTATTGAAAATTAAGGCAGATAGTAAGACAACAGAAAAGCTAAAAATACATGAAGATGTTTTTTAAAATATTGTTTACAGTAAAATATTAGATATTTATATTAGTCAATGAGGTTTAAAATAAAAATCAAGAGAAGAGAGAAGTCATGCAAAATATATTTACTAAAATTACTAGGTTGGTCGTATTCTAAGTTACTTAGGATTATTTAATTTTATACAGAAGGGAATTAATTCTCAACTGCATTTACAATATACAACATGAAGCAAACTGATAATAAAAAGATTAGATTGAAGAAAAATCGATGAACTAATGCATCACAACACCATTCAGGTAACAGCCAATGACATAAAAGAAAAAAATTCTTTTTAATAACAATTCTTAACAATAAACAAGTAAATGACTAATCAAAAAATGCCTATTTCTTCATTAATTTTATTAATTTATTGTTCATTTATATTGAATTTATTAATTTTGTAATAGAAGGAAAAAGAGTTAAAAAAGTTTTCAGCGACAAGAAGCCTAATCTAATTCCAATGAAAATAACAATTTTACAACGGAAAATTCAATTTAATTATGAAATAAAAACTTCATCATACCCATTCTTTAAATAAAAGTGAAAAGATAGTACCATTTAACAATTTTTAATTTATTAAGTTTAGAAACAGAAACGGGACAAAATATATTTTTTATAATACTATTTCAATGCAATTGAATTAGAAGTCAAACAGCATTAAAATTAGCTGCCTAGAAAGCAATAAAATATTTAACTAATTTACTCTAATCTGTTCACAGACTTACTAAAAGTTAGTTTTGTTTATGTTTATTCCAATTTGATGGAGGATTGGACTAATATAGATTGCCAAGCATAAACAAGAAGTAGAATAAAATATTAAAAAAAAAATTTAGTAATAAAACTATTTTCTTTAAATTATTATTGTTAAAAAGCAGCGTAAGTCTTGTTGTTCAATGAGCAAAGCTGACAAACACTTTAGTTGTATGAGTAACCTACTACTGTACATGATATCAATTTTTTTTAATTATAAAATTCATATAAGATATCAATTTTTTTAATTATAAAATTCATAAATAATTTCTGAAAAAAAAGTCAATTATTGGTATTTTTTTAAATATTTTTTTTCTGTGAATAAATTCATTCAATTTAAGTATCTAGGGGAAATAATAACTTATAATTTAAATGAAAAAGTGACATGGCAAAACAGGAGAAATAAAATGATTAAATCCCAAAAATTAACTTGGTCAACATATAACAAAAAATGCCTTTCTGCTAAAACAAAACTTAAACATTATAAAACTGTAGTTCAGCCAGAAGTCACCTACGGAAGCGAGACCCTTTTCAAAATCACTCAGAAAAACAGAATTGATAAAATTCTAAAAATATAGAGAAGAATTGTCAGAACGTGTATCAATAAAAAACACCAAAAAGAAGGCCAATGGTGGATTGTGCCAGATGAGGTGGTGTATCGTGAAATAGAGCCCGTTACTGATACTATGCGGAAAAAAAGAATCTCTTTCTTTGGTCATCCCATAAGGACACCGGAATCAAGACTGTCAAGAAATATCATTGAAAAGCTCTGGTTCCAAAAGCTAGAAGTAGGATGGATCAAAGAAATTAGAGAACATTAAATAAGGAAGTCAGGGAATTTCCCTGACTGACCTACAGAATAAAACTGGAAAAATTACAAAGCTAAAAGACAAAAGCATTAGATTTAAACAAAAGACAGACAAACAGCAAAATACAACGAAGAGGGTGTTTACGGATGAAGAAAAGAAAACAAGATCAGAACGGATGAAGAAATACTGGGCAGCTCGGAAGAGTAAAATAATACACTTTTCTCAGAAAAGATCCAACTAAAATTGACTTAAGTGGTCCCATGTTGGCCGTAAAAGCATAATAGTAATAATAATAATAATATATAATCTCATTCAATGAATACCAGATAGAAATGCTACAAAGATTTAAATGAAATTACTTACAAGGGAAGGAAAACAGATGACAAAAACAAGAATACTTCATATGACAATAATGTACAATTTTGTGAGCATACACTCTTAAACTGTTCAATATTGGTTTGCTAATGATGTATGGATAAATACAGGAAACTAAAAAAACAACTTCTGTAACTTTTAATATGATCTATAATAAAAAATAAATTATATACAAAAGATAAATCATTGAAAAATATCAAGAAATAAGAAAAATAGAACATTTTAATAAATTAGATTTAGAAACTTTCTATTGCACTGAATTTAGTAGCGTAAACTAATAGAGAAAGAAACAAATCATGGCTTCCCACATCACCTTCACCAGGACATCTCTCCAATGTAGCCATGATTTCTGAAGTTAATAAAGAAAAAAATAAGCAAGAAAAATATGAAATGTTAAAAAATATTTTGTAAAACCTCTAGCAACAGATAAAGCACATGTTTAATACTTATGAAAAATGTGTTAATACTTACATCTTTAACTTTTTCAATACTAGAAGCAAAATCCATTGCAGTTTCTTCTTCAACTAGCTGCAAATCAACTTCAGTTGATGTTTCTTCACCATCATCTTCATCCCCTTCTTCTTCTTCATCATCATCATCATCACCACTCACATTGTCTTCATTATCATTATTCTTTCTATTTTTTTTACTATGATTATTATTACTATTATTTTTGTGCGAAGGTAAAGGCGGTAAAGCTCTTTTCGTGAAAGGTGGTGGACAGTTTCCACTTCTAGAACTAACACCAAGAACTAAAACAGTATCAGCAACATTATGATGACACTGAGATGATACTTCACTTCTTTTAAACTTAAATATATTACATAACGTCTGTTTTAACGTATAGGAAAAACTATTTTTAGTACAACCTGAGCCTTGCGATTTATTACTATTATCACTTGAAACAACTGGATGGTGGTGTTTCTTTGATTTGATTTCATTTTTTGAAATTATATCACCGATATTATTTTTATTATTGTCACTGTTGTTGTTGTTATTGTTATTATTAACACCGTTATTATTATTATTATTGAACAAACTAACATCGGGTTCAATATTAAAAGATTTACTTTTTCTATTCTTTATACTTATTGTAAATGTATTTTTAGAATTACGTGTTTTCCTATTATTAGTCACAGTCTGTTTTTTATTATTACTACTACAATCAGTCACTCGTGACACATCTCCATTCATTGTGCGACCCCCAATAGTCCTTAAACTATCACCAGTAGTGCTGTTTGACAATGTGCCATTTGCAACAGCTGTGCGTTGTTCTCCATCATGATGAGGATGTGTAGAAGCTGATGAATATAGATTATGAAGGAACTGTCTTACTTCCTGTAGTGTCATATGTATTGGTTCAGTACAATGAGTTCGACTGCTGATGCGACCTGACATGCTAGTGCCCGGTAAACTATGCCTTTTATTATCGACTGGTGTCGGACAACTCTGCAGTTCCATTGAACAATCTGTAATTAACCTGTTGGTTGGCTGTGCAGCAATATTACTGTCAAATTTTGAATTTATAGTAGCATTATTATTTGTGAAAGCTGATGATGTATCAGCAGTATTTCTTCTACGTTTTCGATGATGCCTGAACAAAAGATACAAAGAAATTATTAGACTTAAATTAAACCACAATAGTGTTAATAAAAGTAACTTATGAAATGTAGTCAGTAATGAATCCTAAATACAGATGAATCACCCCATGTTCATAACACTAAAATACAAAGCCACATAAAATACTAACACTGACTGAGCTGTATTAACTGCACCACATAGTCTATCACTAACATACAATACAAATTAATTCATAATACATTAAGAAATATTTAAACATTATTTTATGGTAGTTTGATGAATAATAAAAAATTGAATATGGAATAACCATTTGTGTAAACAGGTGTTTATAAAACTGCGTAATTCCACTTTTCTGTATGGTAAGTACTTTCCAGCGCTAACATTTATGTGAGGTTTACAAACCACTTTTAAACAAGTTAAAATTTTTATTGTACATTAATTAATAAATTACTGTAATGTATTTAATTTTTAATTTACGAACATAATTAATTCCCCCTGAAATTCTTCTTTTTTTTCTAAGAATACATACTTGCCAATGGTTAGAATATTTCAAAAATCTCTCTCTGTATATATAATATTATTATTTTATAATTAACAAATTTCATTCTACCAGCAGAATACATTTTATTCATATAAATACAATAAACAAAAATATATAATTATGCTGATCACACAAGAGAAAATAAACACTTATCTTTGCAAAAGTATTTAATGAAGATTATAAAGAGTGTACAGCAGCAAGACAAAAACCTAAAATTTTAGCAAAGTAAAAAAAAATATCTTATTTGATTATTAAAATTGAAAATACAACAAATTTCTCAGAGTAGAAAACAATTCAGGTAAATCTTACCATATGTCTATTTATAAAGATATCATTTCATTCAATGCTTTTATTCTAGTGGTTTAGTAAAACTTGTATAAAGTAACATGAGGGTTATTCCTAATCCTAATAAATATATATATGAGTTTATGATATTTTTTATGAATATTATTTTATATATAAATATTATCAAAAGATAAATTAATATAAAAACAAAAACCAATAACTCTTTCATCTGTTACAATACTGATTTAATAGATTTATATCTAGAAGTTATTAAATTCAACCTCTACCAGAGATTACACAAATTTATAGCAGTGTATGCCTTAGCGTAGATAGATACGTTATTTAAAATAATTTAATTGGTAAATTTTAACTTTTAAAGGCTTGTTTTTTTATCAATAAGTACTTAGATTTATATTTCATCTCTAGTAATTGCTTATTAAATATGCAAAGATGTTTTAATTATTTTTCTATGTTTATAAGTTTTTAGAAATGCAGTAGGGGGATGATAAAAGGCTAAAATATTGATCCAATTTAATATTACTTCATACTTATTTTATTATGCAAGATATTTAAATAGTACAAATATATTTATACTTAACTAAACTCACAGGTTGGTTTTGATTCAAATACTAAAAACATAGCATTTCAAAATAATATACATATAGGGTGATTCAAAGAAATGGGAAATTTTGAAAGTTGTGTTGGTAGCCGTGGGCGATTGGTGCCACTTGATAAGTGGCGCCAGCCTCTCTAACCTAACCCGCCATTTAGTTGTCATGGATCCTTGGAGTGGTGCGCAATATGCATTTGCTATGAAAGTGTTTTACAAAAACAATGACAGTGTGGAGGAAGCGCGTAGAGAATTTCGCCGTCATTTTAATCTGGGACGGCACGACCGTGTTCCATCAGCACATACAATTAAAACATGGATATCTAATTTTGAGGAAACCGGTTCAGCAATGAAAAAGAAACCTCCAGGCCGTGAGCGAACCGTCCGTACACCACAGAATGTTCAAGCTTTACAGGATGCTGTCACACGAAGTCCACATCGGTCAATCCGTCGTCTCTCAGTATCTTTACAATTGCATAGTTCAAGTGTTCGAAGAATGTTAGTGAAGGACTTGCAATTCCATCCATACAAGTTGCAGATCGTCCAGGAACTGAAACCGAACGATGCAGTTCTGCGAGCACAATTCTGTAATGTAATGCTTCAGAAGATAAATGATATTGAAGAGTTTGTTCACAAACTGTGGATGTCAGATGAAGCGCATTTCCACCTCAGTGGATTTGTTAACAAGCAAAATTTCAGATACTGGGCACAAGAAAATCCTACGCAGCTACACCAGCGGCCGTTGCACAGCCAGAAAGTGACCGTGTGGTGTGCTATGTCATCTTGCGGTGTTATAGGCCCTTATTTTTTTGAGGATGACAACGGTCTTGCGATTAAAGTGACGTCGGCTCGTTACGTAGCCGTGCTTGAAACCTTTGTTGTGGAATAACAAAAGAGATTTCCACCGATTCTTAATATAGCCTGGTTTCAACAAGACGGAGCAACATCACATACTGCACGAATATCGATGGCAGCTGTACGCCGATTGTTTGGACAACGTGTCATTTCACGAAATGGTGACATTAGATGGCCTCCCAGATGCCTGATCTCTCAGCTTGCGATTACTTTTTGTGGGGTCACCTTAAAAGCAAAGTGTTCCACAGTAGACCTGCTACATCGGAAGAACTAAAGGCAAAGATCCAAGAAGCAATTGCGAAAATTCCAGTTAACGAAGAGACCGCGTGAGTGTTTACGTAGAAGAGGAGGTCACCTGCAAGATGTCATCTTTAAAAAATAAACTAAAATGTATGTATACTAAAATGGCAACATTTGTACAATGAAATAAAATTCATTTTCTAACAAAAATTTTTCATTAACGTTATTTAATTTCTAAAATTTCCTGTTTCTTTGAATCACCTGTATATATATATATATATATATATATATATATATTAATTAAGCACTATAGAGAAAGTATTTATACCTCATTAATTCTATCAAAGTTTTATATGAAATTAAATTATGCATATTAATACTTGTTATGTACAATGCAGCCACTATGAAAATTTTAATTATCTCTTCTGTGCTAATTTAACCTTCTCTCATCACAATGATCCGTGCTTGATTAGCGCTCCGCGAAAATATGTTGGTATCTGATTACCTCCCTTCATAGTCTTATGCTACCCCTTGTGAAAAAAATTACAGTACATTAAAGAGATTTAACAGATTCTGACAAAAAAAAGTTACAATTGGATATTTTTTATGTCTGTAATAAAAAAAAATTGAAACAGTACAAAAATTACGATAATTTAATTGCAGAATTTTTTTTGCGCATTTCTACTGCGTTTTTTATTAGCAAATTTTTTTTTTTTTTGCTTTATGTTTATGAAACATTGTTTCATGATTTTAAAAATAATAATTTCAAGCAAATCGGTTGAAAATTGGGCAAAATATGATGAAAAACCCGTGTCATAAATCACAGATTAGTAACATATGTTAAGTGAAAGTAGATTCAGAAAAGTACATTTTATAAAAATACCCACCACTGAAAAAGGTATTCAGATTGACAAAAAAAAATTTTTATTGTATAGTGTTATTCATTACAAATAGTTATGTGTTACATGTTTACCGATATCATTTGTCAGAAAAGATATTTAGAGATCTCAAGTAAAAGTGACGTATTTATGACCACAAATTCCTTTTTTTTTTGTGTGTGCCGTATATCATAATTTATTATGTGTTTCAATACATTGATATGTTGCTACTAAGATAAGCTATTTTTGTAAATAATAAATAAATCCATAATCATAATAGCAATTATAATACACAAGTCACACACACATAAACACAAGCACATTTCTGAGAAAAAATGGTCATATTCTTTCTAGTCTAAATAAAGCAGTTTACATCGTATAACCGTCGTTCAAATTGTGTAATAAAACTGATTCCTTTGTGAATATAAAACAAAATAACTGAATTAGATGCAATAAAAAATGATTTTGTAACAGCGTTTTAAAACAGGCGCCGTACCATAACCAGTTCCAGACTAAACGATCTGAAAAGGTTAAATAAAAATATCCCTCCTTGTAATCTGCCTGATTATAAATATTATATTTTTATTCTAGTTATGAAAGGAGTACTGCCTCTAACATTTTTTCCTTCCACTTATTTGAATGTCACGTTTGTAAAAAAATAACATGAACATTATTTATTTATATAATTTTGAAAAACTTGTTAAAAATAATCTTTAAAATAATTTTTTAGAACAAGTTGAATAAAATTAGTGGATCGACTTTCTCAGTTCTTTTAGAATGCAGCAATATCAAGGCTGACTTTTGATTTATTAGATTTTAAAACAGTGTATCCAACATAAGCAGAAAAAATTGTACTATTTTTTAAAAATTGCAGCTATTTTTTAAAATTATTTATCTAATTTTAATACAGTAATATGATTTAAAAATATTTAAATAGAAGAGATACAACAAAAAAACATTGAAAAGAACTGATAAGAAAACATGGATTATAAATGAAATATAAATATAACAAAATAACTGTAACAAATTATAAAAATGTATGATGGATAAAGGTTAGTATGTAGTATGTTATCAACATACTAATCCTATAATAAAACATTAAAAAAATTTTCAATTTTAAGAAATATAATATAAAAGGGGTTTTAAATTACCATATATGTACACTCTGATAACTATTCTGCTTTGTAAATGGTTTTACATGAAAAAGAGACAAAAATTTGAATACAGAAATATAGCAACTGATATGTTTAAACAAATCATTTAGATTTGTCTCTGTTTTGAAATACGCTCTAGCTCTGATTTGTAGTTTCATTATCAGTTAAAAAATATTTATGAATCAATTGCACAAATTACAAACATTAAAATT
This sequence comes from Lycorma delicatula, assembly GCF_047948215.1. NCBI lineage: Eukaryota > Metazoa > Arthropoda > Insecta > Hemiptera > Fulgoridae > Lycorma > Lycorma delicatula. Next base: position 112,099,355 of record NC_134462.1, read on the forward strand.
TTATAAAAATAATTACATACTACCTGAACCGTAACATATAGTACAGTTAACAAGTTCAGTGCCAAGGGCGCCTCTATGGCGACCAATGGGCTATCATCTCGCCACCCGATAGTGCTGTAGAGGCTCTGTGCAAACCTTCCTTTATAGCAGATAGTCTTTTGGCCATACAGTTAAACTTTGTTTCTTTTTGTGGCGTGTTACTTTTGCTTATAAAGAATGTGCATTTGTACTGGTCTGAGTTTTTTCTTATTTTTTGAGTATGGCTGATGATCAAATTGAGGTTCCTTTACAACCAAACAGAACAAGTTTATCAGCACAAAAAGTTATGATAGATGATGAACTGAAAGTAATTTTGGAGTTGGTAGTGACAATCATTTTGATAGGGATAACGACCTAAATTATTGCTGGAGACAGTATTGTTGGAGTCGGTGGGACTCCTGAGCCTAAGTGGAATGGTGCCTTAGGTAAGAGAATGAACAAAAGACCAAACCAGTAGAAATGGTTCTCTCATTAGAGTGGTAAACAAACAAGTTATGATCAAGTCACCCTGCTTGGGCAGGGTGCCCTGGGAATGGCATAACTGGGCCCAGAATTACCCCCATCCTCTCAGTTAGAGGCAGATAAGAAGGAATAAAAATAAAGATCCAACCGGCAGCCCATACAGCTGGTATGTGGGGAGGGCCTTAAAGGACATCCCCTGTGCTGAGAGATACTCCTCTGTAGGGTGCAGTATAAGGGTGATGAAAAGAAAGGAGTTTGTGATATGACATACTGCCAAAAAAGTGGAAAAAGTTTTCAAAGAATGAAACAAAGTGCTTCCTTGGACAGGCAACTCCCCAGACACACACCTAGTTGAAAATATTTGGGCAATAGTCAAAAAATTAATTGTCCACAAATGTTGACCTCATTAAAGCAATAATATTGGTGTGGTTTCACGATGAAGAAATATAAAAAAATGGGTAGTACACTTGCTAAATTGATGCAAAATCATGTATGTGAAATGATTAAGAATAAAGGAGGGCTTATTAATAACTAAATATTCATTAATTGTACAGGTATGATTCATTTCTAAATAAATTACTTTTTATTAAATAATACCTGTGTTCGGATAATTTGCATGCTACTATATGTATATATAGTGTATATATATACTATATATACATATAGTAGCATGCAAATTAAGTGACAGCTAAAATGTAACATACATATAACATAACAGGAAAATATGTACAAAACAAAAAAACAAAATATGTACAAAATGACAGGTGGTGCCATCTTATGGAATCATATTAACATTCCAAAACTCATTGACTCATGCCCTGTCATTTTCTGTCCTTTGGCATGGATGAGTGCTATGGAGTTGAATATGCAAGCTGTGCCGTTTAAACAACATCCAGTGACTGAATTTTTAATAGCGGAAAAAATAAAAGCTAACGATGTTCATCGTTGTCTAAAAGCCATATATGGAGATGAAATGGTTGTTCAAAGTAAGTGAGCAATAAAATTTTGTGTATTAGAAGCTGGTAAAACAAATACTGAGGATGTATCTCACACTGGTTGACTGGTTTCTGTGATTGATGAGAATCAATCACAGAGATAGCTGAAATGTTTAAAAATAACTGTCACAATCACACAATAAATCGAAAGTAGAAATAGGATACATTATTGCGCTTTGGGCTACTGTAAAACCTGTTCATGGTGGGTGCCATACAAACTTACAAAAAAGAACAGATAATGAAAGAAACGAGAACAGCTTCTGAAATTTTATCAAGGTAAAGGAAATGACTTTCTTTTTACTATTGTGATAAGAGATGAAACTTAGGAAACTTATAACAATAAAAAAACTCAAAACACCACACAGCAAAAAAACTTCTTTATAGTAGTATTCTGGGATTTCAAATACATGTATGTGACTGAATACCTGGTACCCAGATTGTCCGTAAATTCTGTTCTACATATAGAAGTTAAAAAACTATGAGATATGTGTATTATATTCAACAATCCATGTTCAGCTGATATGTATGCAACACAACAATACTCATAAGTGAAGAGCAACCGCTGAGGCTCTAATGAAGTTGAATTTTTAATCTATTCCATATTGAAATAATAAAACTAATGGCTTCACTGAATAACTTTATTATTAATAATCATTTCCATGTAATAAACAATGCAACCAATTTACAAGAATGAAATGAAAAAAATCTGAAGTCAAATATACATATGTATTTAATAATCAAGTAATGTTATCTTTCTTTCTTTTTCATGTATAAATGTAAATGAATTGTAGTCTTGTATAGTGTCAGGTCGACTGTTCCTGAGATGTGTGGTTATAAGTAATGCTATTTGTGGTTTATTATCATAGTTAAACAGCATTTGAGGATTCTTTCTTAATTCAACATTCCACATCCTCAAAACTCACCAGATTTAGTGCGATGTGATTTTCACTTCTTTCCACAATTACAAAAGAATATTAAGTGAATTCATTTCACAATGGATGCAAATTGAAGGTTGCAGTGAGGTTATGAATAAAGGAAAGGATGCCAATATTCTTCATTGACAGAATGAGAAAACTGGTTGACCATTAGAAGAAATGTGTAGCTGTAGATGAAAAAATAAATAAATTTTTGTAGCTAATAGAATGTATCTCTTTTCATTTGCAAGTTATGAGTGATTATGGATTACATTTCAATCACTCCTCATATATATATATATATATATATATATATATATATATCTGAATGTAATATTTTCTGTATGAAATTCATGCAAATAATATATATGTACAAAAACAGAATTATATTGCTAATAATATTAGTGAAAACTGACCGATGTTGCCGTTTAGGTCTCTGAGGACATGATGGACGCAGAGAGTCAACAGGTAACGTGTAAATATCACTGTCTAAAGGTACATTATACATATCTAAGACATCATGAGACATAGCTGATGTTATAAAACTAGAATCATCTGCTTTATTAGCAGTGGGTACCGATAAGGAATTGTGTGAAGATGACAGTCTAGAGTTTAATGAGTTGCGAGAAGCTGGACGCCGAGAAGATGATTGAGGTTCTGGTGTACAACATAACCTTGATGAATATTCTTTTTCAGATCGGTTCACTGCTTCACCCACTATTTGATCAACTAATCCTTCTGCAAGCTCTTCTAAACTGTTATGACTCATCATTGGCACTGGTACATCCTGTAAATAAACACATACAATCAATAAATGAAATAGAAAAGAAATACACATCCATCCAATTTAATTCATTTGACCATTAAATCAATAAATAAATCTTTAAAGGCTGTAAGGTCAAAAATATTTCACATTCCAGACACAACACTTAACTAGGACCTATTTGGAAAATTTCACCTTCTGAAACAGTTTTAAGTTAATTTTACTTTATTATAATTCAACAGATGAATATTATTATTTAGTAATAACAGTCTTGAAAAACAGAGTCCAGGTCAAATCCTTTAGAAAGAGGGAAGGTAATGGAGGAAATTTCAGTAAACGAATAATCATAATGTGACCACCTAATGAAAATCTGACTGAATGGTTGACAGTACAGTAGGAGGCTTTTATAAAAAAATTCTGAAAATGGGTGATTTTCCTTAAAGAAATCCTTGAAATACATTTTGAGTGGTTCTTTAATTTCTAGAGGAAAAGTAATTTGTTATAAAATTTATTTCAACTAGTCAACAGAAAATTATTGATCAGTATTGTGCTGCTGCAATCTTGCACGGAAATGTGGATCAGACAATCCACTATCTACCTGGATGGTTTTGAAATACTACTTTGCATGGGCTTGTTTTGTGGTCCTTTATGTGGGTAAATTTTTAGATTTTTTCTCACTAATAACCGCTTTCTCTTAATATTTTTCCATAAGATTTATTTGGATTTTGACATGAAGTCCACCGCACAGGAACCTGTGTGGAGTTAGTGCACGTTTCATATCGGAATGGTAATGTGATAGTAGGTCTAACTAAGGATCTGTCTGGGTGACACTATTTCTAATCTGATTACGGCTATACAAACAAGCCAACCTGGGCCTAAAATTATTACCAGATACATTAAAGTTTCCTAATGCTGTACAATTTTTTTTTTTTTTTTTTTTTTGTCTTCAGTCATTTGACTGGTTTGATGCAGCTCTCCAAGATTCCCTATCTAGTGCTAGTCGTTTCATTTCAGTATACCCTCTACATCCTACATCCCCAACAATTTGTTTTACATACTCCAAACGTGGCCTGCCTACACAATTTTTCCCTTCTACCTGTCCTTCCAATATTAAAGCGACTATTCCAGGATGCCTTAGTATGTGGCCTATAAGTCTGTCTCTTCTTTTAACTATATTCTTCCAAATGCTTCTTTCTTCATCTATTTGCCGCAATACCTCTTCATTTGTCACTTTATCCACCCATCTGATTTTTAACATTCTCCTATAGCACCACATTTCAAAAGCTTCTAATCTTTTCTTCTCAGATACTCCGATTGTCCAAGTTTCACTTCCATATAAAGCGACACTCCAAACATACACTTTCAAAAATCTTTTCCTGACATTTAAATTCATTTTTGATGTAAACAAATTATATTTCTTACTGAAGGCTCGTTTAGCTTGTGCTATTCGGCATTTTATATCGCTCCTGCTTCGTCCATCTTTAGTAATTTTACTTCCCAAATAACAAAATTCTTCTACCTCCATAATCTTTTCTCCTCCTATTTTCACATTCAGGGGTCCATCTTTGTTATTTCTACTACATTTTATTACTTTTGTTTTGTTCTTGTTTATTTTCATGCGATAGTTCTTGCGTAGGACTTCATCTATGCCATTCATTGTTTCTTCTAAATCCTTTTTACTCTCGGCTAGAATTACTATATCATCAGCAAATCGTAGCATCTTTATCTTTTCACCTTGTACTGTTACTCCGAATCTAAATTGTTCTTTAATATCATTAACTGCTAGTTCCATGTAAAGATTAAAAAGTAACGGAGATAGGGAACATCCTTGTCGGACTCCCTTTCTTATTAGGGCTTCTTTCTTATGTTCTTCAATTGTTATTGTTGCTGTTTGGTTCCTGTACATGTTAGCAATTGTTCTTCTATCTCTGTATTTGAACCCTAATTTTTTTAAAATGCTGAACATTTTATTCCAATCTACGTTATCGAAAGCCTTTTCTAGGTCTATAAACGCCAAGTATGTTGGTTTGTTTTTCTTTAATCTTCCTTCTACTATTAATCTGAGGCCTAAAATTGCTTCCCTTGTCCCTATACTTTTCCTGAAACCAAATTGGTCTTCTCCTAACACTTCTTCCACTCTCCTCTCAATTCTTCTGTATAAAATTCTAGTTAAGATTTTTGATGCATGACTAGTTAAACTAATTGTTCTGTATTCTTCACATTTATCTGCCCCTGCTTTCTTTGGTATCATAACTATAACACTTTTTTTGAAGTCTGACGGAAATTCCCCTTTTTCATAAATATTACACACCAGTTTGTATAATCTATCAATCGCTTCCTCACCTGCACTGCGCAGTAATTCTACAGGTATTCCGTCTATTCCAGGAGCCTTTCTGCCATTTAAATCTTTTAATGCTCTCTTAAATTCAGATCTCAGTATTGTTTCTCCCATTTCATCCTCCTCAACTTCCTCTTCTTCCTCTATAACACCATTTTCTAATTCATTTCCTCCGTATAACTCTTCAATATATTCCACCCATCTATCGACTTTACCTTTCGTATTATATATTGGTGTACCATCTTTGTTTAACACATTATTAGATTTTAATTTATGTACCCCAAAATTTTCCTTAACTTTCCTGTATGCTCCGTCAATTTTACCAATGTTCATTTCTCTTTCCACTTCTGAACACTTTTCTTTAATCCACTCTTCTTTCGCCAGTTTGCATTTCCTATTTATAGCATTTCTTAATTGCCGATAGTTCCTTTTACTTTCTTCATCATTAGCATTCTTATATTTTCTACGTTCATCCATCAGCTGCAATATATCGTCTGAAACCCAAGGTTTTCTACCAGTTCTCTTTATTCCGCCTAAGTTTGCTTCAGCTGATTTAAGAATTTCCTTTTTAACATTCTCCCATTCTTCTTCTACATTTTCTACCATATCTTTTTTACTCAGACCTCTTGCGATGTCCTCCTCAAAAATCTTCTTTACCTCCTCTTCCTCAAGCTTCTCTAAATTCCACCGATTCATCTGACAACTTTTCTTCAGGTTTTTAAACCCCAATCTACATTTCATTATCACCAAATTATGGTCGCTATCAATGTCTGCTCCAGGGTAAGTTTTGCAGTCAACGAGTTGATTTCTAAATCTTTGCTTAACCATGATATAATCTATCTGATACCTTCCAGTATCGCCTGGCTTTTTCCAAGTGTATATTCTTCTATTATGATTTTTAAATTGGGTGTTGGCAATTACTAAATTATACTTCGTGCAAAATTCTATAAGTCGGTCCCCTCTTTCATTCCTTTTGCCCAGCCCATATTCACCCACTATATTTCCTTCCTTGCCTTTTCCAATGCTTGCATTCCAATCTCCAACTATTATTAAATTTTCATCTCCCTTTACGTGTTTAATTGCTTCATCAATCTCTTCGTATACACACTCTACCTCATCATCATCATGGGCGCTTGTAGGCATATAAACGTTAACAATCGTTGTCGGTTTAGGTTTTGATTTTATCCTTATTACAATGATTCTATCGCTATGCGTTTTGAAATACTCCACTCTCCTCCCTATCTTCTTGTTCATCACGAAACCTACTCCTGCCTGCCCATTATTTGACGCTGAGTTAATTACTCTAAAATCACCTGACCAAAAGTCGCCTTCCTCTTCCCACCGAACCTCACTAATTCCTACTATATCCACATTCACCCTATCCATTTCCCTTTTTAAATTTTCTAGCCTACCAACCTTTTTTAAGCTTCTAACATTCCACGCTCCGACTCGTAGAATGTTATTTTTTAATTTTCTGGTGACCCCTTCCTTAGTAGTCCCCACCCGGAGATCCGAACGGGGGACTATTTTACCTCCGGAATATTTTACCAAGGAAGGCGCCTCCATTGTTGCTATGTGAAAATGCAGAGAGCCACATTTTCTTGGAAAAAAAGCAGCTGTAGTTTTCCATTGCTTTCAGCTGCGCAGTACTCAGAGGACTGAGTGATGTTGATACGGCCGTTTAAGTCATTGTGACTCACGCCCCTAACAACTACTGAAAGAGCTGCTGCCCTCTTTCAGGAATCATTCCTTAGTCTGGCTCTCAACAGATACCTCTCCGATATGGTTGCACCTTCGGTCCAGCTACTCTGTATCCCTGAGCACTCAAGCCCCCTCACCAACGGCAAGGTCTCATGATTCATAGAGGAGGTGCTGTACAATATAATCTCAATTTTTTCTGTTCCACTGCAACTGCCAACCAGTGAAAGCTTTCAAGTACAGCTACTAATGAGCTCTTTTGTAAGTCTATTATTCATTCATTATCTGTATTATAAACAGCAGTAAATTGGGAATATATTTCTACCATGTAATTATTATGAACACTAAATGTATTGCTACATTAAAGAAAATATGTTTAGTATCTTTAATATTAAAGGTTTCAATTTTACATAGAATGTTTCAGCAATGGATTTAAGTGTTTTAGGGTTATTCACTGGATCTACATGGTAACAACAATTTTATTGAACTTTAGTAAGCGGTTTCATTAGTAAGCGGTCCCCATATAGCGCACCTCAATAACACATACCTTGCATTATAGCATTAGCTAGTGCATCTCAAAAATTACCCTTCATTCCTCTAAAACAATGAATAACAACAGTAAAGATGTAATTATTAAATAAAACAATTGGCCAACTTCTGCTGTGAGACAACAACCTTCGGTCTTTCATATAAAATGATCTGAATTTAAATCCTGAACAGGCTTGGTATTTTTTACATGTTATGAAAATTCGTCTTTTATTTTCATCAGTAATTTTAACTTTGTGTAATCCTGAATCTATTTAAAAGAGGAATTAATAAAGAAATTGAACTTCATAATTACTGATTAAAACAAGTATAAATCAGGGTAACTTTATAAAGAACCCTTTATTACACGGTAACAATAAAGATGATGCAGCAGAAGAGTATTACTACTTTTTGAACCACCAGCACAAATTATAGGATTGAATTAGTACTGAAAGAATATTAAAAATGGGCATAGTAAAAATATTAAAAATGGGCACATAGTTCATGCATTAAATTTATTTATCTTAAATTTTTAACACAACATTAAACAAATGCATTCTACTGTTGAAAACACATTCCAGCATGTTGTTATTTATGGTCTTTTGATTTCCTTGGTAATGCTGATTTTTTTTATTCAATTGAGCTTGGTCTCTTTTCACAAATTTTTGCTTTTAAAAAACCCCAAAAAAAATTAAACTTCTTTAGGCCTGTAGATCGTCATGGCCAATTAATATATTCAATCCAAGAAATCAATCAAGCAGGAAATTGTTCATAAAATAACCATGGGTATTTTTGCATCATATGTTGTAGCTTCATGTAGCCATAATTCATTATTCTCGTTTTTATATGTGACAAGTCAATGGTTGAAATATTCTAGAACAGCTTTATCAGTATTCTGTTAAGCTCCAATTGTCAATGTTTTGATGTCTTCTTTAAAGAACTAAAAATAAATAACTCCCATTGTCAAATTGTCAATCTTTCACTCCACACCAAACAGTTAACTTTTCACAATGCAGTGGTGGTTTATAAACCATTGATTGAAATTGTTTTTAAAAGTATTAGCTAATATTGTTCGGTAACACACACTATTAAATGGAAAGAGGTTAGTGTAACAATCAAGAAACATCATGAATTTTTCTACAAAAAGTCAAGGCAGTTCACCGGATAATTAGCAGAAATTTCTGAATGTTTTAAATTTTGTGTGGGTAAAAAGAAAGATTATGATGAACACATAGTGTGTATAGAATGTAAACTGTATGTAAGCATTTTTTGAATATATTGACTGACAAACTCAATGAATGCTTTTACACCCAGTAAAAGCTTTGGAACGGTACAAAAGCCAGTTCTTCATGACTACTTCATGTAAACTGATTGGAGTGCAGAAGGAGGTATGGTATATTTTATTTATTCCACTTCAGCTTCTTCCATTATAGATGACATAAAACTTTTCATATTCTACTGTCACACCAATTATTTTATCAAACAATGAAAAATACAAAACAAATCAACAGTAGAAATTATAAAAGCGTTCTGAGTATGAGACTTAAATACAGTAATTAACCCATATTGTAATCAATATGTTATACAATACTGATACAAAATAAGGTAAAGAACACTAACCAATATAAAAAAAGTACAGAATAATTACCTGAAACTCAAGTGGTGGGTCAATGGGTTCAATAGTAATATTATTCTTTTTCTTAACTGTGTTAAATTGATCATCATCAAATAGTAAATCATCATAATGGTTTTCTTCAACATCATCAGCAGCAGCAACAGGTGACTGTAGAATACATTTATCATAGTCATCATCACTATCAGCCAACTGAAAGAAAAATAAATGCAGCCATCTGTATTACAAAAACTTCACTAACATGATAGCATATTTATACACAAAGTTTATCCTAAAAGCTGTGAGGGCTCATTTTGAACAGTCATTAATTTCTGCTGTTAATTACTGACTGTGCAGCAATTATCTCTTTTTCAAAGGTTGACACATCTATAGGACTCAAGGAGTTTCTTCTGTTACACTGTTCCTCTCCAGGTTATAGTAATATATGTCCCTATGACTATATATTGATCAAGTAAATATATTGGTCATAAAAAAATTTTAAGTCTTTTTTTAAGTTTTGTACCACAAGAAGGTATTAAAAAAGATCAATTTATATAAATTTTAAATATTTTGTGAAAAAAAATTCTATTCCAATGCTCCCAAGTCTAAAAAATCTATTTTTATCAAATGGATGTTTGTGCACATGTATGTTGTCTTGTAATTGGTCTTATAAATCTGGACCCTGTTGACAGATTTAAGAAAAATCTTTGTAGACCGATACCATCTTTGGGTGGATGTATTAAATCTTTGCAAAAATTGGAAAAAGGAGTGGGGGTGTTTTGAACAAAATAAAATTTCAAATCTTTACTGGGGCACTTGAGCAAAAAATTTTCTTATGAACATTGACATTTTTTTTAATAAAGATGACAAATTACCAAAAATGTTTATTTAATATTCACCCCCTCATACAGGTTACAAATTGTGCTTCCAAATTAAAAAAAAAAATGAAAAAAATGTTTTCAAAAAATTAATTTCATAACTTTAACCGGCATAGCCAGGAAGGTTATGCAATTCATTGATGGCTTTTTTAAAACTATCTATCATTTACTGCTTCCTCCTCATTTACATGCAAACTTTTAAGATTTTAAAATCAATAAGGAAATTGATGTAACTACTGACTCAGAAATTCAAGTGATGATAGTGCATTTTTAAACTTTAAAATGTGATACTGGCCGATGTTCAAAGACAATTAGTTGCTATGTACTGTGTTTAGCAAATGAGAGAAATAAACAAAAATGGTGTGAATGTTCAATTAAACTAATCCATCCAGATTTAAGAAACAAGATTTTTGCAAATTGAGTAATATAATACATGTTATATGTACAATGAGCCAAACATGTTAACAGAAAACCACAAATGCAAATGACATCTCGATTAAAATCTGTTGAATATTAAGCAGAAGGTGATGAATTTTTTGATTCAATTGTTACTAATAATGGAAAAAAAGGCTGAGAGCACTTCGGAGACTAAATGCTTCATCACCATTGAGAAAAAACCATGGGATTGCATGCAAAATCTATTTATGCATAAGTTGATGAAAAGAATGGGATTAGATTGTGCTTTTCTGACTAACTTCATGCCGCAGAAAAAACAGTAAGTACTGTGTAGTTTACAGTAAAACACTCTGGAATCTGCAAAATCAGTATCAAGATCAGTTGAATAAAAAGTTGTTTCACTACAGTATAACAAATAATACACTGCATTTTGCAGACACGACACATTTGCAGAAAAAATGAAAGCAGACAATCTTCAATCACCCATCATACTCTGGGGGTTATCTTTCATATGTAAAAAAAAGTTAAAATTTTTAGAGGAAGCAATTTGCAAGTGATCAAGGATTGTAAGAAGCTTCTAAGCAATGAATAAATGGGTAAATGCCATAAAAATATGATGAATGTATTTTTAAGTTGGTGAATCTCTAAGATGAATACATAAATGTCATGTTTTTTTATGTTGATTGCAATTTGTATAATAGGCTAAGGTTTGTACAATATAAAGACTATTTTGCAAAATACTTCATTCACAGGTGAATAAAAACTTAAAAAGTTTTCACAAGTTAACCTATTATATTTATTTCATTAATAAATACAAAAATTTTACATTTAATTGAATAATTATGCTGAAGCAATTTTACTTTAAGTTTAGTTAAAAAATGAGGGAAAAAAATAACCTACATGCAAAACATTTTTGATAACATACAGATTATTCATAGTCTACATACATCTTTTCCTTTAAGTGGAAGCATTCACATTTTTTTGGGAAAAGTGTAAACGCACTTCAGTATGGCATAGCCACATGGATTGTCAATACTGCCGCCACTGTGCTGTAATTAATTTATTTGCAATATTTCATTCCTCAGAAATCATTTATGCGAGTTGAATCCTTATATTTATTTTGGTATAGTGTACATTGATTATTATTTATAGTGTATGTTAATAAAGTTACAAATACCAATTTGTAAAAAAAAAATGTTTAAATAGAAAAACCAATAAACATTGTAACCAATTAAATACTGAAATGCTATTGTTCTGACAATAATCTGCTGCTGCCGAGTCGTGGCCAGTGGTCCAGTAACTGTGGTGTTACCGGCAAAAATGTAACAATGTCATTCCAGCCCATACAGAGGTGCATTTACACTACTCTAAACAAAAATGCAAATGCTAACATTTAACAGAAAAGGTCTGCCTACACATAACAAAATATATTTTTTTTATGAATTTAAAAAAAATAAAACACTGATGATGACTTTTTAAAGATTGAACATGTTTTGTTTTACAATTATACAAATAAAAACACATCTTTTTTGTGTAATCATTACAATAATTATCTAAATGTGCTTTTTAATGGTATAATATTGAATTGCCTACACTTAATAAATCTTTGTTTTATGGGAGAGAGGAAGTTTTAATTCTTATGTAAAATGGAATGAAAATTTAATTTTTTACTTAAAATCTGCTTTGTAAGCTTTCATTGCACAAATAATAAAGAAAAGTTAATACCTGCTTTTTATCAGGTTTGGTTTAACATACTTAGTAAGTAAGAACTGGTCAGTGAAGCATGAAAAACTGATGAATATAAAAAAAACGAAATGTATTAAAGCATAACTAAATAAATAAATGCTCTAGATAGATTACTTGGTACTTACGTATTAAGGCCACCGCAGCTACAGCTTTATTTAAAAACAAAGTAGTCAATCAGATTTCGGTGGAAAATGGGCCGATATAGAGTTTAACATAGATTCAAAACAGTCTCTTTATTAATTTTAATAAATGGTTATTTATATTTATTTATTTTATAAATATAATTTAACCAAACTTAACCTACGCTCGCTAACCTTGACTAATTAACAGGAGTGATTTGATCATAATAATAAATAATTGCAATAATTACTGAATTTATTAAATAAATACTCAAAAAATTACGGTGTTAATTAGTCAACGTTAGCGAGCAAGGCGAGTGTAGGTTAAGTTTGGTTAAATTATATTTATAAAATAAATAAATATAAATAAACATTTATTAAAATTAATAAAGAGACTGTTCATTTTCCACCGAAATCTGATTGACTACTTTGTTTTTAAATAAAGCTGTAGCTGCAGTGGCATTAATACGTAAGTACTGATTAGTTCTTGCTCACAATCTTAATTTTCAAATTAAAAAAGGGTCAATCCATTTGAAGTGTCCCAAAAAAACATAAGCTGGTTGCTTGACCAATACAAAAAAATTTTAACTTACCCAGTTGTTTCCTACATGTCTCAGGACCTTAAAACTTTTTTTTTAAATTTTTTATTTAATCGGTTTACCTGTGGCAGCCATTTTTGTTCATAACAAAAAAACTATTGGTCCTGGAAGTATGAAACAAAAAACAATTTATTCATATTTTTCAGGATAAAGATTGATCCAGTGGTTTATTTACCTATCTCTCTTCTTTCTATGAGAAAATTATCAATGAAGCTGAACATGAAAAATGATAAAATTTCACTTTTGGTAATTTTTTCTAGAGGCAGGTATGGCATACACAGTTTGAACTATTTTTTATATGTAGGTATATATTAGCAGTTTTAACATAAATAATATTAAAGATGATATACTTACCCCTAAATTCTTACAAATTTCTGAAAACTAATTTTTTTAAAAAATTCACATTAGCACAACTTGCAGTGTTTTTGTAGATGTTCTGTGTATGCCATACACAGAACATAAAAGAATGTCCTGTGTATTGTACTAATAAAAAAGTTATAACCTCTCAAAAAACATGAAAAACCTGTTAAAAGTGATACCATTTTTACTCAATAAATAAGTGCTCCAACGGGGGTTTCTTGTCTTCTTTGCACTTTACATTTTTTAAATTTAGCCCCTATGTTGCTGAAGTTTTCAATATTTATAAAATAGTTTATTTTTGATATTATTAATGACAGAAATTGTATGAGAATGATCCATCAGTGTACTTAGTTCAAGTGATCATCTTTATTTATGAGAAGAAGATTGACCTGGATTTCATTTTCAGAAAATTTTGAATCAAAATGGAATTCAAGATTTTTTTTAATTTTTCATATCCCTTATTTATTTTAAATTTTAATGCTGATGGCCTTCGATCTGTGATTAATTTTTTCAATTTAAATGGAGGGGATATACCCAAAATGCTACAAGCAGCATCCAATTTTCAATATTTTGTTTTGTAGGGCAATGTATTGCTTCTACGTCTTCGCATTCATAGTTTTTTGTCTGCTGAGAAAAAATACTTTTGAAACAGTTAATACAAAGAGACTTTCTAGGAACTAAATTTAAATTTGGAAAAATGTATTCTTTAAGAGCTTGCTGTAATGTTTTTCGTCTTAAGTTTTTCTTAACTGTTTTTTTTTAATAAATTCTCAAAGGGTTATAACAGAACTGTCCATACAGGCGACTGAATTATGACAAAAACCTTTTTTCATGATATTTACAAGCACTAGTGATATCTGAATTAACACAAAGAAATAAGTTGTTGGCTTTCATCACTAAATTCAGAAATTTTAATGAGTTCTTTTGGTACTGTACCATACTTTATGACACTATTCATTTACATAAATTCCTATGGAACATTGTTCTTCCATTGTTTTATGTGAAATTAGTTGAAAATAATGTAAAGATTTAACTGATTTTAAAATTTTCAAATATAATGTTATTAAGTAAAACTTATTTATTTAATAAACACTTCCAAACACAGGATGAAATTTGAGACACTCTGTAAAGATGTAAACAGGTCACTGACTAATGTCAGACTGACCAGTCTGTAACTGCAAAGCTAAACGATGCAACAAGCATAAATGAGCATGTTGGAACATGGATTTTCCTGACGACTGGAACTGACTTCAAGCACCTGTTACAATTTGAACACTGCAGTTGAATGGTTCAAACAACTAAACTGGTTATAACAACCAATGGTTCAAACTTGAATCAAATAAAAATATTAAAGTGCAAGAAGACAACAAAACCCCTTTAAAGCACTTATTTATTGAGTAAAATTGGTATGGCTTTTTGAGGGTTTTCATGCTTTTTGAGGTCATAATTTTTTTATAAGTACAATACACAAGACATTTTTTTGTTTGCCATAAAGATCTACAAAAACACTGCAAGTTGTGCAAATTTGAGATTTTTATCAACAACCATATCAGTTATTTGAAGCCAAAATTTGAATTAAAAAAAAAAAAATTAGTTTTCACAAATTCGTAAGAATTTAGGGGTAAGTATATCACCTTTAATATTATTTATGTTAAAACTACTAACATATACCTAGATATAAAAAATAATTCAAAATGTGTATGCCATACATGCCTCTTGAAAAAAATTACAAAAAGTGAAATTTCATAGTTTTTCATATAAAGTAAATTTTCTCATAGAAAGGGAGACAGGTAAATAAACCACTGGGCCAATCTTTTACCCTCAGAAAATATGAATAAATTGTTTTTTGTTTCATCCTTCCAGGACCAATAGTTTTTTTATGATTTTTTTCTGTAAACCCTTACAATCAGAAAAATAGGTGTGTGCATTATAACAAAAATGGCTGCCACAGGTAAACTGATTAAATAAAAAATTAAAAGTTTTAAGGTCCTGAGACATGTAGGAACCAACTGGGTAAGTTTCAATTTTTTATGAATTGGTCAAGCAACCACCCTTGGGTCACTTCAAATGGATTGACCCAAAAAACAATAATTACAAAAATCATAACTACATTCATAATCAAATTTTTTACAAAATCTGTCATTAACTCATTGAGCCTCATGTTTTTAAATTCACTCACTAATGCATCTTGTTATTTTTAAAATTATTTATACAATCTTTAAAAAACACAACTAGATAATTATATACAATTAGGGAATTGCCTCTGACTTTGATTAAATTTGTAATATACCTTATTTAGTACCTAAGCTATATGTTATAAATAAATTTTTCCATTGGAGATCACTTTCAATTGAGTTAAGTTGTAAGTTACCCATTACCATCACCAAAACGTTGGTAATTCAGCACTGTACAAGTGTAATATATATTATTTTCAGACTAAATAATCTATTATTATATAGAATTATGGACTTAGCTTAACAATCAACCAATTTAATATTTAATGTTAATTAGATGAGGTTAGCGAGTGTTAGGCTATGTTAATATCATATAAAGTACCTGCAATATGAACAGTATGTACGAACAGTACATGGAATCATACACCTAATGTAATCTTGACCTAAACCTAATTAAACTCAGTTAAATTTCACTTAAATCAAGTTATTTATTCTGTAAGTAATGAAAATTGCATATTTATAAAAAAACCACACAAACTTAAATTTATCTTAAGTGAATTTCATCTCATTCTTAACTTAATTTCATTGAAAACAAATTATTTAGTCCAAAAATAATGTACACATTTGTTCAGTGCTCAATTACAAAATTTGTGGAGAGGATACTATGAAATTTATAAAATATAAATGGGTGAAAGGTGTTTCCAATGAATAATTTCAATTGTAAAAAATAATAATTATTACTTGGTATAATCCAAATTTCATCAAAATTATATATAATTACAAATTACAAAAAGTCAAGTTAATTATTTAGTTGTGGTGCCTTACCCTGAAATCAGAATAAAAACATATCAAATTCATTCAAAATTAATATTTATTCATTTAATGAAGTATTTTTGGTCTTGGAAAATAGAAAATTAGTAAAAATTTACATAGTGATACAAATTAAAAAAAAAACAAAAAAAAACGAAAACTCAACAGAACTACTAAATAAAAACAACTACTAAACAACTAAAAACGAACAACAAAACAAAAAAGTAACACAACTATTAACAAAAACTGCAATAATAACCACGAATACTCAGAGCAAGAAAAACGCAACTGCAATCATCAAGAGCTGAACCTAACCTAATTATTTATTACGTAAATAATCAAAACATTACTGTTGATTAGTCAAGGTTAGCGAGCGAAGCGAGCATAGATTAAGTTTGGTTAAATTATATTATTTATTTTCATGTTTATATCTTTAAATATAATGTTTCACTATGATATAAGTATTTTTTTCGATTTTCATTGTGTTGCGTTATTTGTATGACTGGAAATTTTTACTAATTTTCTATTTTTTGATACCCAAAATAAATCATTAAATGAATAAATATTAATTTTGAATGAATTTGATATGTTTTTTTTTGTGATTTCGGGGTGAGGCACTGCAACTAAGTAATTACCAAAGTCAATCCTAGTAGCTAATCACTTGATTTACAGAGTCTATAGTTTCCAAATTGAGAAAATGCTCAAATGATAAATTTACAAATCATTACATACACACAATAATTACAACAAATGAAATTAAATGAACAGTGAATACCTCCATGGTGTACTGCCAGTTGCTGCTGGAACTAGATAAAGAATCACTAGTTGTCAGTAACAGACCACTATCTTCACTAGACATTCCAGACCATGCGGACGGACAAATGGCAGGCGATTCCATTATACATTATAAATAAAAACTGTTACAATACAATTAACATTTACTTATATGGTGACTACATATAAGTATTTCAATAGTTTAAAAAAAATACCATTGCAAGTTAATCATTACTCAAATTTTTACATATATTCCAAACAAAGTGTTGAAAGTGAGAAACTGTGAAGAAATATACAATTTGAAATACGGAAACATTACAACTGGCGGTGACTATTTGTCTATTATTCTTAGGCCATAAAAATTTGAAAACAACCTACCTAAATGACTTAAAATAACTGTCAATAATGTTAGATTATTTTAATATACCACATTCATGATGTAAACTATTCGTTGGATTTTCTTTCAATAAATAGATAAAAGTAAAACTACATCATGATGAAAGTATAAAAACTAGTTAACTTTTAAGAATTAAAACCTAACCCTTGTTATTAGTTCTAAATATTCTAGTTTGTGTTTATTATAAAACATAATCATCATTTACAAACAATTATTCTCAGAATGAATTGTAAAGTGGTGCAAAAAAGTGTGTAATATCGACAAACATCTAATTATTATTTTGCCCCATCCTCATTATTTTTAATAAAAAGTTGTCCCCGTATTATAATGCTTATTAAAATTACATCGATGTCCAAAAGAAAACGACTACACTTTCAAAAAAAACACAGAATGATATACTTAACACAATTTTCACTTTCCATCCCTAGATCACTCACAATTATAACTGAATTCTAAATTGCAAACAAAACACATATCAATACCATTTGATTAAAAAAAGATCCATTGTTCTTTACCGTCTGCTTCGATGACCCAGCGGTCAATGCCTCGTAAATAGTGAAAATCCTATATTACATTTTCCGTTTAGATTATTTTCATTTATAAATAAATTAATCACCCATAATTATTTCACTTAATGTTTAATGATCTATCTGACTGTTTATGAATAAATTTAAGAATATATACTTTAAACTATTTAAATCTTTATTAGAGCGACTCTACTGTCAAAGGGCGACAGCAAACCTTCAAAGTTAAGCTTAATTTTGTAAGGTTTGATTCGATATTTTCAGAATTTTGTAACATTTTTTTTGGTATTTTTAGACTTTAAATCTATTTCAGACATTTAATTTCACATGAGCTTCATTCGCTCACAAGAGTTTACTACATGCACGAATTCATGAAATGGCCTAAAAATAATTAATTTAGCTACATTTTGCGAAGAGGAAGAAAACTTTATGAAAATTTTCTTTATCGGAGCAATAAAATACAATCATATGTGGCTGCGTACCAGATTTTGGGTTAAGGGGGCAGTTTAATTATTTTAAATAAGAAATTAAAACATTTATAACCTACAATCTACGCTTTATGAAATATAATCATGACGTCACCTCTTCATTCTTACTGCTGATGCGTTATTTGTTAATATTAAATTCGGTTTCTATAAGAACGCCTTTCAGAAGTTACATTTTATAAGCATTTTTCATAGAAAAAATCTTATCAATTAATTCCTGAGTTACACTGAGGTTTCACTTTCAGTCTCGGTCAAATATATACCCGAATTCATGGTCAATGGTTCGCTAAATCCCAAACCAACGAAAACTACCAACACTAGGTTGAGAATTTTTGGGATGAAGTTTACAATGTCATTTATGACCGAGTTTTATTTTAATATTACATAAACTTTTATTTCAAAAGTGGTATGTAGGATAATACACATAAAAGGTAGAATAAATATGCAATTAAAAATAAACATTTATTATACAGTAAAACATTTTAAAAATCACAGCCACACAATTCACAAATAACAACCCTATTATAAAAATTATTGATTAAAAAAAACATGGCAGTGTTAACAGTTAGCTATAATTAAAAATAATGTTTGTAAATACTATAACAACACTCAGGCAATTTTACAAACTTATAAAGTATATTTATATAACAGAGAATTAATACAGATAAAGTAAAAAATATATAATACATTATTATTAAAAACTTAGGTTAATATCAGCACACCTTACACTTTCTGAATTAATTAAATTTTTTTTCTCAAATATAAAACAACTACTTATATTAATGATATTTAATATCTGAGATATAAAGTCTCTATCTGACAATCCAGAAATATTTGAACTCTTTTCAGGACGATTCTAAGTTCAAATCACTACAAATTTATCATAAAAAAAGAGGGAAGAGGCTGTAATTGGAAGTCAGTCTTTAGTTGTTGAAATCAATAAATAACAACATATCAGTGTAATAATTTCAAAATAAAATTATTACTGACCAACACGCAAGAGAAATTTATATGAAATTTCACTCATCCTATCTTAGATGTCTTTATCTTCAGTTTCAGTCAGTTTATTAGTAATATCAGTAATAAAATTACAGACCTCTGACCTAAATGCATAATGGTGAATTTATTTATGTCAATTTATTCTGGAGTGATACGTTTTGTTATTCTAGAGTGTATAATTTTCATATTTCTATTTGAAAACTACAACTGAATATATATCTATAACTGAAAAGAAATAATAATAAAATTCACCAATCTCTGTGGTGGAGTGACAGCGTCTCAGCCTTTCATCTGGAAGGTACTGGTGGTACAAATCCTGGTCAGGCATTTTTCAGATGCTACAAAATTATTGAATTTCTACATCCCATGCAAAGCCAAGCTTAAGTGGTGAGATTTAAAAAAAATAAATTATCCTTAAAAAATATACAAAAATTACAGTAAATAATCTCAATTCATTCCCATAGTGAATTTTCTTATCAAACCAAACCAATAAAAATTATAAAACTAATGTTTTTTTGTGATGCATTAAACTGAATTTTTCAGATGTTTGCATCTCATACAAAACTAAAAAAAAGTATATTTATTCTTCTGATTTTTTTGTAAGAATCATGCATTAATATTTAAACTGATTTCAAAAATACCTACAAAACTGAACTTATTTTAATGTTGACTGAGATAACCATATCTGTAATTTTCTTTCTAGGTAAACTTAAAATGAACTCACAAAGCTTAATCATATATAAATTAATTTCAAGAATATAAAATTTTCAATCAAAAAATTTTTGGAACAAAAAATACATATATATATTTTGAATGACTTAACTTATCTGTAGAAAAATATTAATTGTACTCTTGAGATTGTATTTTACCATAAAATTAAAGCAAATATAATTCTCAGCAAATATAATGCGATTTATAAAATTTCAAACCAGGCTCTATCTCCACATGGAAAACATTCTTTTTGTGGTTTACAAACTACGACTATATTTAGTTAAAAGATTTCACGATGCAAGAATTAAAGCACATAAAATTTGAAATATTTTTATTGAGATTTTAAAAAAATACTTAGAAGAGTTATCATGTTGGTAATAAATAATGGTTAATTCCAGATAAGTCTAACTTTCTAAAATATCCTAAGTGCCACTGAACTGTCATGTGGATGTCTTGCCTCAGACTAGGTAGTTTTTCTTTGTAATTTTTTTTATCCAAGTTTATTCTATTTTATACATCAAGCTGAATTTATTCTTTCTTACATTAGAGATTACTCTATTCAGTTATAATTTAGCAGTTGGGACTAAATAAAAAAAATTCTTTTCAAGGTAACTACTAGTTTTTAATTTGTGCTGTTAACTAAATTCATGTGATATGATTTTTCTTTTTTTAAAAGAGATTATAAAATATTAAATAGTTTTATACATGAATGTTTTGTTTGAACCTATGGCATTTTTTTTCTTAGTTACATCATTGGTCTGCTCTGTTAATGGTAATGGTGGAGGTGGTGGCACAGAAGAATTTGTATTACTAATTTCTTTTTTTTTGGTAACTTTGTCATTATTGGTGTCAATTTTTGATGACTTTGTTGAAGGAGCTGATGATGAAGGTGATGATACTGACAACTGTTTGAATGATGAACATATATTATATGGTGTTCCTCCAAATACAGGTATAGGCTCTGTTTCTGTATAACCTAGGTGACTATAAAAACCCTGCTTGTCCACAGTAGTTAAATAAATACTACTGATACCAAGTCTGTAATCAAAGATGAAAAATAAAATTTATACATAATTTTAAAATGATAAATACAGTAAACTACTACACATTATTCTGAAAAATTGAGTTTCTAAAAAAAAGGAAAGCCAAGGCAATTTAAAGATATACAAGAAAAAATAAATAGATAAATCTATACAGTCAATCAAACATTAAAGAAGAGTTAAATTATGTAATATCTAACTGAGAAAAGATAATATCAAGTGAACAGATTACATTATTAAGTGCAGATTTTCTAAGTGATCTTTTGAATTGAATTTTTACACTTGCATCTTAGAAAATTTAAAACTAATTTAGTTAGGATTTTTTTGTTGTTCTAGTTTTTTTAAATTTATTTTCCCATCTCTTAATTATTATTATATCTCTTATGTATTATTTTGGATACTTTCATCCTATGCTAGAGCTTTTCATTAATAAATCTAATCATAGAATGTCCGTAAACTTAATATAACATCCTGACAACAAATTTAGAATGTGATGTAGCAATCTGTAAAATATTCTGTATCTAATGAAAACATTACACTGTTATATTTGATTCATTATTTAGAAAAAATATTTTCATTGAAGCAAATGTATAACAAAAGCTACTTTTGTTATACATTTTTGTTACCAAACATCAATACTCCAGGAGAAAGCAATTTAAATTAACACTTATAATATCTTGGGTGCTTTATACATGATAAAAAGACTACAGCATACAAAGTGACAAATTAAGGAGTAACATCTATTGAAAAAAAAAAAAATTATTACATAACTTCTGCTCAGTAGGGAATGTAGGATGATAAAAAAAGTTGATTAAATAAAAAAAGCAGACCCCTAGACCCTTTTAAGATAAGAAAAAAACAAATCTCACCAGACTGATTACAACTGACATACATATACATGCAAATGCTCAAAAAATTTAGAATCTTTTGCAATGAGATTCAAATAACTGATTAGCTAATTTTGTTTTGAATTATTACAGGTTATTCTGTAACTGAGGGAAAACACTGTTTATAATGGAGTGTTTCATTTAGAAACACAAGCATTAATTTGCTCCTGGTTTTTCCAATGGATGTAAAGCATCTGAGTACAAGTGGTGCAAGTTAGTTTCTTTTCCTGAGTAAAATAAATATCATTATACTGCCCAGGCCTTATGGTAAATGCAGTGAAGGTGTCATTTACATTTAAGTGGGCTTGACACGCTTATATGACACTATATTTTTCTCACTGAAGAAATTAATGGGAAACTATTTCAGACCTTATTTTTCTCATTAAGCTGGTGTGCAATTTTTATTATTACAAGAATGTTATGCCATTTTTGACTCGCATTAAATCATCTACACAGAAATTATCCATCGAGCATATATGCATACATTATAGGTTACACAATAATGTATTTCTTTTTACCTTAAGCAATTTAAGAAACAGTACTTCTACTTAAGTGAATAATGTGAGAGAATACATTAACTGATAAACACCAGTCATGTGAACTCATGCTTGTTACGATTTGAGTTCTACACTTATTTTGATTTTGTAAGGGTATAACACAATCTCCCAAGAATTGGTAAAATGTTGCCAGTTAAATAAAACAACAAATCTAATTAATGGAAAACATTTACATCTGCAACTGCACTCATTTTAATTCAGACTATACATTTACTACTCTGATTATGGTGCATTATTACAGGAAAACATCTGTTTATCAATGAATTAATGCAAATAATACAGTAATAATAAAACTTACTGTTTAACAAATAATTCAGTCTGTTCCATTAAATATTTACCCCATCCTTTTCCTCTATACAATTTATGGATTATTACTGCAACAAATAAAACATTCCAAACGTATTAAAATAACACCCAACTATGATAAAACTGTTGTACATAAATCAATAAATATCATTTATTATCTTTAAAATGTTCAGAATACCTTTTTTAATTTTATAACAAATTAAGTAAATTAACAATTATTATAAAAAGCTATTCATTTTTAATTATCTTGGAAGTAGATAGTTCATAGAAGTATTATAATAATTATTTATTACCCAGTATTACAAGTTTCAGTCAACCTTATTGTTCAACTAATACATCAAAATGGCTATGAAAGAATTTACAGAAACTGTAGGAAAATTAGAAATTACAAAATTTAAATACTGGGAAGTAATATTTTATTAGATGGAAGAAGCTTAATAGATTTTAAAAGCAGAATAGCACAGGCCAAAGAAGTGTTGTGCAGTAAGAGAAGTTTACTGGTATCAAAGTTTTGTTCTGATAACAAGGAAACACCTGGTAAAAATTTTAATTTTTTGTACCTGTGTATGCCTCCAACACATGGGCCCTAAGAAAAACAGAAAAGGATAAACTTCAAACTTTTGAGATGGTGGTGAAGAATTTTGTTTCTTGACAGAGAGAGTGAAAAATGAGGAGGTACTAACAAAAAAAGATGAAAAAAGAAAATAAATATCAACAATTAAAAGTAGAGGTATGATTGACCACTTGCTTTGACATTCCAACTGGTTTACTAGATGCTACAGACTAGGTGCTACAGGATTTAATGGAAGAAAGAAAAGTTAGAGGAAGATCTAGACAAGGGTTCATGGATGAGATGAAGGAAGGAGATTTAAGAGACACTTTGATTAGAAAACTGTATGTAAGACCCATCTTATGTTATGTTATAACTCCTTAATTATATCTCCTTAACAGATAAGGAGTAACTCTTTAACTAAATTTTTAATCTCATCAACCCAAAGGTTGAGGAGATTAAAATATTATAAGTTTTATAACCACTATAATAATGTGCTATATAAAATATAGAACAAAATCAAAACCACACCTAATTGCAGTGACAGAATCAACTGCTTATTCTTTTTTTTAAAGAATGAAGAAAAAATCATGTTATTGCCTAAAAACATAATCACTATAGAATGCTGCACTACAGCTAATTATAAAGAATAACTTTGGTAGTGAAGTTGTAAAATACATAAAACAAGACAAAAACAAATTTTAAATATTGTGTACATAGCAAACAGAAACAAAAACATATTACAAAGAGATCACACAAACCGCTGTATAAATTAAATATAACACAGCATCACTCAAAAAAGAAAAACAATAGAAAGAACTAAAGCATTTGTAAAAATAAAAATACTGTATTTACTCGCATAATTTACACGCTTTTTTGATTAACATTTTAATCTAAAAGTCTATGCATGATTTATGTGAGGATATGATTCTACATAGGTTTATAATGAAACTAAAATGTGATATTCAGTGAGAAAATGATACTTATTTGACTGAATATTAAAAAAAATTCAGGTGTGTGAATACGTGAATAAATATGGTAACTTAATTTTTTAATATGTAAGCAATAAATACAAAAACACATCCATATAGTACACATTATAGTACAAGTAAAGTGAGGTCAGTATGTGAAGGGCTCCAATAAAAATAAAAATTCACTAAAATTTTGAGAAAATCTGAAGATCTAAGAAATTTTAATAGTTTATTTATTTAATTGATTCAATCTTCAAGTGGAGTGACACCATTATGGCAACATTTGGAATTTTCCAGTTTACAATTATTTTACACCACACACACATGTGCGCGCACACACACACACACCAGAGACAAACCCTGAGTTTTTTAGATGAATTCATAATCTAAAAAAGATTTTGCTTAATATCCCCCCAATAGTGTATGCTAGTTTAAATTGCCAATTGAATATCACATAAAGCATACAGCCACAGAAAATGTGATGAATTGCTATGTAGCAGTTACCTAAAGAAGATACTGGCACATTAATTCATTAACAGGTGACCCAAAAGAAACTGCACCAGTGTTTACAAAATTTAGTTTATTACATTCAAATAACAGTGATAGAAACAGGAATAAAACTTACATAAACAAATTTTTATTTACAGGAAATTTTCAATATGGCCATCATTTCCCTCTGTCATTTGACATGTTTGAAAATATACACTAAAGCACCAAAGGAGTGATTGAATTTACAAAAACAGTTACATTAATTTTTTCAGTTCATCCAGAATATGATGATTGTTCTTGTAAACAGATTCTATCATTACTCCCCATAAATAAAATTCTAGTTGTAAGATTTGGGGATCACAATGGCCAGATGTACTTTGAAATGAGTCTATTTTAAAAACTTCATGCAGAAAATTTAGCGAAACATTGGCTTTGCTCTATCTTGTAGGAAATATGCTCCACCAATTTCCATTTGGGTGGTCAATGAAAGAATAACTGATTTTGGTGCAGTACGTTCTGAGTTAAGTGTGTTCTGGAAAAAATGAATGATTATCCACTTACGATATAGCATATTAAGCTCTGATTTTTTTTGTCAAATATTGGTCATTCCAAGATCTCATGAAGATTATTCATGGACCACACCTGACTGTTGACAAGGCCTGACAAATGAAACCACATTTCATCTGAAACAAATATTACATGGAGAATGTCTTCTCCTTTTTATTTTATAAAGTTTAGAAAATATTGGCAACTTGGTTTATGATAATATGGCATGTTTAGGAAAATCAGTTTTGAATAATTGATGAATTGCAGTTATTTTGATTGGGTATAATTTTTGAAATGTATATATGAAGTTGTAAATGCACATAGCTCTGTGGATAATACTTTTGATTTCTGTTATGCCAATTTTCTGAGAGATTTTATTATTTCTACTATGAGCTACCTATGAGCTACACTATCAGAATTATTATCCAATTTTTCCTTCATGAGAATAGATAATCTTCCAGACTTGGATGTATCTTTTCTCCAGTTTAATACGTTTCGCATACTAATATGATTTTACAAATTTTTCTGGAAAACTTTGATGAAAGATTTCTGTCACGTATTCTGTGAAATCAACACCACAACAAAATGCATTTTCAAACAAAAAAATGCAAACTTCAAGTATTTAAAACTATTATCACGCTCTGGAAACAAAAGGTTCAATGGTTATTGAAATAAAAATTATTGTCAACAATGAAACATGGAAATCAGCAGTGAACAAAATAAGCTGTTAGTTTCACTGTTGACAATAACAAAAGAACAAGTTTTTTTACTGAATCATATTTTACTGATTCAAAAACATCTGGATCATGTTTTTGTTTAGGTATACAGTTACATCTGGGATATTGATGTAAAGAATATATGTGTCAATCTGGTGTGCACAGGAAGTTAATGGCACAGAACAACTTCTATCACACATTAGTACAGTAATTTTTATTTGATGAAACTTGTTCTTGATAATGGACACCTACTCATTCTGCCATACTGCCTTCAGCTGATGTTTCATAATGCAAGATAATTAGAATGGATTGTGTAGTAATGAAATTACAGGCTGAGTGGATTATACTTTTAGAAATGCATTAGAAGAATCACAGCACACAAGAATACAGTGGCTTCTATCCAAGATATAAATTCACAAGTATAGCAAAAGGTTCAAGGGCAAAGGGCAATGCAAACAGGCAGACCAAACATTTAAAACCCCTGACATCATGAATGTATGTATATATCCAATTGAATCATCTAATTTAAATCCATGAATGTAATCAGTAACATCTGAATTACCTGGTACAGAACAATTAAAAATTCTTACAAGAATATCAGTTTGATTAGTTATTTTCTCACAGGATGTTAATTGTAGTTAAAAATTGTAGTTTACAAGATGATTGTAAAGTTATGCAACCCAAATTTTTCTGCTTTGTAGGAATGTAGTTAAATTTGTAAAAGATATTTTAATTAGGATCATCTTTTTTATCTTTTTTTCAGAGACCATCACAGCTGAACAGTATCAAGAAATAATCATGTAGTTTATAGTTTTGCTAAATGCTGATGAACGTGATTGCTGGCTACAAGATAGAGCAACTGCACACACAGCGAACAGTAGTATGCAATTTCTTCATGACTGGATAATTTCTTGTGGTTTATGGCCTCCTCATTCACCAGACCTGAGTGCTCCCAATTTTGAACTTAAACAAACAACTTAAACAAAATATTAAGGACTGTATATCAAATATCACTGCTGCTACACTGAAAAAGGTCGCATACAAAATAAAAAGTGTTGATGCATGCATTGAAAATCATAGTGGACCAATTCCCAGCACTTATTATAAACTTTTAAATAATACTTTTGTAAATGTTAATATTATTTTATAAATTAATAAAAAGGCTTTCTAAAAAACAATTTTTGTCATTTGGGTCGTGTTACTTCACTATCACCTGTTGTATTGACAATGAAGTAATACAATGTCAGTATTTCAAATTCCACAGCAGAATGAATATGCTAAGCACAAAAACCTGTAGAGAGGTGTAGATTAGGGCATTTGTTAAAAAAATTGTGGAGACTGATCCACCCAGAAAGAAGAAGAAATAGGGAAAAGGTGCTCAAACCTTGTTCACCTTGTTATACCTTTTGTTCACCTCACTGCAGTTGACCACCCTAGTCAGGCCCTGATTTCAACAGATCTACAGAAATCAACACTATTATCTCAAGAATCAACTGAAGTTTAGAATCTCAGGGTAGCTCAGAAAGCATCTTTAAAACCCTAATATCACAGAATAACTCTTTTCAGAGCCAGCATGCCTCATTGTCACTGCTGACTTAATAAATGACCTCTTTTATGATACTTTTTACTCTTTTATTTATTTATTTATTTTACTTGATACTCTTTTATGTACTGTTCAAAATGCCTCTTGTTATTCTCCAGTACAAGTTTTAAGGCAAGGTAATTACTTAAAAAGTAGGTTTTAAAAAGAGTTTAGTAATTTCTTAAAAAAGTATAGAAGCTATAAGCTATTATATATAAAATATTCATGGCTTTTATTTATCCTCATTCAGTATAAATACTGGGCCCAATATATACTAATGGAACATTTTCAGAAAATGCATTATTTACTTCGGGTTAATGAATTTTAATATGCCAAAAGACTGGCTTTTATACCTAAATAGCAATTAAAATGGAGTTACTATTATAAACTTTGTTCATTATATTTTCCTTAAAATTTTACTAGAAATTTCAAATACAACTAATCTAGATAAATCAGGTATGGATGATCAAAATTAATATATTTTTATTATTATTTTTTTTTATTAGTCAAGGAAGGAAACTCATCCAGTGTGGTTGTGCTGTTCTGAGTTCTGTGTTCTTAGTGTTTTTTGGACGGTTTTTTTTTGGATATGTAGTGTGGATTTATCGGTTAGTGTTTTATGGATGTATGTACAAAATTTTATGATTTTTGATTAACGGATTGTGCTGCTCTTCGAGTTTTTTTAGTTGCTACAGGTTATTCCTATATTAACATAGAAAATCATAACCTATCCAGTGTTAAACTTTTCTAAGATAATAGAGAAGCTGGTGCTTGTCTATTATTATGTCACCGTTGAGAAGTAAACAAGGACACTGAAAATTTGTTGTATAAGAAATTTTTCTTACACTGTTTATAAGGGAACTTTCTTTTTTCCTGTGTCTCCTCTACAGTCCATCCTATTCCAAAATCCTCCCAATTCTATGCGAACTGGGTCCATTCCAAACTTTTACCACTCAAATCTTTTGATCCCAGAACCTGTCTGATACATTTTACAGAATTTCAGGACATGAAGATGCTGGTAGTTAAATCTTCTGGAAGGTTGCATGCTGACCTTCTTAGAACTATGAAGAACCCAGTGACTGCTGACCAGGTTGCTGATGTTCTCTTGTTGCGACGAGGCAATAACGAGGAACTTAAAATACGTGTTAAAAATGCTACTAAAGCTGCTGAGTCTCTCAAAACAGTGATGAATGCCAAGACATAGCTGGGTATTGGAGACAGAAAGTCTTAGCAACCGTCTGTTAATTCCAACTGATTTTACTGGACTCGCCCGGCAGCATCGGCTCTACAAGAGAGTCTCCAAAGAGGGATGTTCCGAATTGAGGGAGTCTGTGGCTGTTAGCCTTATTGGTGTTTCTTCTCCTCAAGTACTCATGGATAGTGGCCAAAGAATGTGAGAGGAATGTGTTATCATGTCATAGTGACATGATAGCACCAACAGGAAAACTACTGGTGGTCCTCCCGTCTAAATTTATTGAGAGGTAGATGCATTGTATGTAGACAAATCTACCAGAGAGCGGTTAGGTGTGACGTTCTTCATTTCAACTTGGCACGAGAGGAGTACTTGTCCTGCCATTGCAGCTTCAAGTTGGCTATCAGGAAAGCCAAAAGAGACTCTTGGCAGTCTCTTTGTAAAGAGATAGATAACGATTGGGCTTCAAAATCTTCATGGGGCATTTTGGGTGTCATCTCCCCATCCTCACTACTGTGTAAGTAACTTAGAAAAGTTGGCCAGGTTCTTATTTCCAAAGGCGGCTGATCCTCTTCGAGTAGAAATTGTTACTGAAGAACTTCCCCTCTTTGAGCTGCATGAGCTTCTTTCTGCAGTGCAAGGGATGGGACTCCAAAAAAGCCTGGGACTGAATGGGATTCTGGTAGAGGTGGTGAGGGTTGTCACAGAGGTAGCTCCCATACTGGTCCTTAATGCCATGAATTTCATGATTTCACAAGATCAGATCTCTGATAGCTGGAAACTGTCTAGACTCGTCTTTATCAAGAAGCCTGATGTTCTAGCTGTATCAAATAAATATCGACCGCTGTGTTAAATAAACAGCTTTTTCAAACTATTTGAAAAGCTGTTGTGGACCGATTGCTTCAGGAGATTGAAGCAAAGGGTGGACTGAGCGACAGGCAGTTTGACTTCTGACGTGGGTGTTCCACAATTGATGCTGCCAATTTTATTACGGGCCTGGCGGCTGCAAATGGCACCTGGTAGAACAGAAGTATTCCTGCAGTGATATTCCTGGATGTTCAAAATGCATTCAATGCGGTGAGCTGGGAATCCATCTTTAATGCCCTAAAGAACAAGGGAATCTCTTCGTATTTGCAGAGAATCATTCAACAATACTTGCAGAATAGAAGGATAGTGTATGAGCTTGGAAACCAACAATTATTCTTTGATGTCCAGTGTGGGATTCCGCAGGGCTTGGTGGTTGGGCCTGCCCTGTGGAACCTCGTGAATGATGGTGTTCTTGGACTCCCTTACCCCAAAGGGGTCTCTGCAGTCACCTTTGTCGACAACTTGGTGCTTGTTGTCATCACCAGGGAGGAATTAGATGTTATAGAGAAGTGAACAAGCTATTGTTATGGTTGATGATTGGTTAAATAATCATGATCTGAGATTGGCATCTCATAAGACCAAAGCTGTTGTTTTAGTTGAGAGGAGGCGTTTAGTGCTGTTTCAGTTTGAGGTGAACGGGCACGTTATTACTCCCATTAATGAGGTCAAGTAACGGCATTCTTTTACCAATCATGTTAGATATGTAGTCAAGCAGACAGAGAAGGCAGTACAGGGACTGAGCAGCCTGCTCAGAAACATTGGAGGGCCAAAATCCACCAAATGGAAGATATATTCCTGTGTCGTAGCATCAATCATCCTTTATGGTATCCTGGTGTGGTGCAAAGTGCTCAACTTGGCTAGGAATGTATGCAGGCTTGAGAGCATACAAAGGCACGTGGCCCTTAGAGCTTGCTCAGCCTATCGCACTGTGTCCGCTGAGGCAGTTTTTGTACTTATGAACTTGCCCCTGCTGGAACTTCTGGCCAAAATGTGTTGCGACACATATGAGAGAACTGATAAAAGGGAGTCATATGACCTACCACTCAAGAAGGTAGACTGAGCATGTAATTTTTCGTTGCCATAGATGGGAGACTGTTAAGTACAACTATAGGCATTTGAGCCCATTAACACAAGGTAACACTAGATGCTGAGTGATGAAGAGACCTGGAACTCCATCTCCAGAATGGTTAGCTGCATCATCCGTAACAAGGAACTAGAGGTGATGACAATAAATTAGCCTGTGTAAATACCTTGGTTTCAAGAGTCTCTTACAACAATCTAGAAAATGGAAATCTAGAAATGGTCAAGAGAGTGAGGGGGGAGACAGACAGCTTCCTGTTGAGCTGTAGTTCATTTGCGCTTGCATGGATGGGCTACAGTGATGATGCACAAACACTCCTGAACCCCTGAGCTCAAAGGCACCTCCTGGGGCTGTGCAAAGCTTTATGGCTGGGTCAGCCCCGGGGGTGAAGGAATGATGAGATAGGAGCTTTAGTTGGTAGGAAGCGGGAACACATAGGCTTTTACTAACATCTAGCCGGACTTGTGTCCGACACTGTCCCACTTGTGAGGCGTGCGTAATTGGCATTACTTCGATTCATTGATAACAAAAAAAATATTTTTATTGTACTGCAATAAGTAGTATAGAAAAAAACTGTAATGATGATTACCTGATTCAATGAAACATGCATCCAGTAAAGAACAAAGCCTTGATATTTTACTATGACCTACAACAACTGGTGTACAAGGTAATGTTGATATGTTTTCTTCCATTGATTGGTCACATTTGTCAGATGTTTCTTTCATGTTCAAATCATTTACTTCAACAGACACTTGATCTGGAGTATAAATCATTATTAAGGATGTAGGCAAAGTATCACATGAAGCTTGAAAACTTCTTAACCTGCAAAAAAAAATATATAGAATAATATTTAATAACAATGTCTATATTAAAATAAAAAAATGCAATAGACAAAACGCACACATAAATTAGACAGACATTACTAATGGTCAAAGATTATGGGAGGCTGGCTATATAAAACAAGGAACAGAACAAAGAAAAAAGAAACAAGTTTTCAACAACGAAAGCTTTCAACAGTTATAACTCAGTGATTTGCTACTGATAAATGGAAGTCAAAACTTCAGTGGTTCAGGCATCAAAAAATTTAGTATTTTATTATTATTACCAACAGTGTGTAATGGCTTTATTCTTTAACTGTATTTCGTTAATACTTAAATTAAATAAAAGAAATTATAATTGCTGTATAGTATTATTAAATGGTACTAGTTATTTTGGGAATTAACTTTTTTGTTGTTAAACATTTGTTAAATATGTTTAATAATCTAAGTCTTACCTACCTAGCTGTTTCGCTCCTTGGCCATTCTGAATTAAGTAATCTAACACACTCATTAATATACTCATTATGTTTATGAAGAGGAAACACCTGTAAATGTTCCATCCCATGACATGCAAGTTAATTCTATACACCTGAAACAATGAATTTATGTATAGGTAATCAAGTAAATATAATACAATACAAAAAAATGAAGAAAAATCATAAAAATATTTTTTATGATAAATAATTTGACTTAGAATATACTGCTAACTAAAATTCCTCCCAGTATTTTTGAAGATGTTGTAAGTACTATTATGTCTTTAAAAACTTAATAAATGAATCGTTTAACAACGTAGAATTTCCTGGCTACCTTAAGCCTTCCACTCTTATTCATTTACAAAGAACAGATTTTATTCCTTTACTTAAGAAAGAGATCTCTTTTGCTCTTGTAAATTATTGCTGAATAACATAACATTATGTTGTTCAGTTCTAATCAACAAACGCACTGATCTGATGATTTCTTACTGCTGTAAACAGTAAATACAAAAAT
The DNA here is from genome assembly GCF_047948215.1 of Lycorma delicatula. Classification (NCBI taxonomy): domain Eukaryota; kingdom Metazoa; phylum Arthropoda; class Insecta; order Hemiptera; family Fulgoridae; genus Lycorma; species Lycorma delicatula. The sequence continues at coordinate 112,132,262 of NC_134462.1, forward strand.
AAATCTAGATAAAAAAATATATAACTATGTACCTGGAGATTGTGGAATATCTTGTAAATCAATAAAACAACTCTACAAACACTTGACTTGCTAAGCAAAAGTTACAGTGTCAAACTAGCAATTGCTTTTCTAAATTTTAGTTAAAAAAATAACTTTTTTAATTAGATGTATTAATATATAAACCATAGGTCATATTATTTAAATATTATGTAACAGTGAAAATCTACTCACCAAATTTGTGCTAATGTTGTTCTCTCTTTGGCTTTGTTTAATAATAAAACCCTTGATTTTCAAATGTAAAAACACTTTTAATTACGATAAAAATAAGATTTGTATTTCTTAGAACATTCATTTTGCTAATGGGATCTCTTCAACGGATACCAAAAACAACCCCCTCAAGTGCAATTAATAAAGAAGCACAAAACATAATTAATTTTGAAATATAAAACGGTACCTGCAAAAATTTACCACAATTCAGATAAAATAATTATTAAACAAAACTTTATTTTAAGTGAAAACAAACGTAAGTTACAAGAGCGCCATGACGTTCCACCAAGTATAAGCAGCTGATTTTTTTGTAAATCTAAATCAGCTGAAATTGTTTAAGGGTTGAAGCGTGGTTAGCTGTCAGTATTTGGTATCATATTTGATTTTTTACTTATTACAAGTAACGTTTTTTAATAACTTATTGCTTTCACGATAATTGTTGTATTTAGTTATATGTAACTTAATGACGTAATTATCATACTATTTTCCTCATAGGAATTCTTTTCCTCATAGGAATTCTGTTTGTATTTTTGAAGACATCATTAAACTGCTACATATATTTTGTTAAGTTTTAGTACTACATCGTAAAACTGGTAACTGATAAGTTTGTCAAAAGTAACGGTTATGTAAAATTGAATTAAATTGGTTCATTTTCACTCTACTTAATTGTGTGTATGTGTGTGTTGAGGTTATGTTAAAAAAATTGCAAGACGAGTTCGTAGGCGGTATTTCGTGTATACTGAAAAAATATTATAATTTTCCATAATCCTACATTTACATAATTTTAACTAATACATTATCTAGTTTTAATTATTACATTATTTTACATTTCATTTATTCATTATCATGTGTTGAAGATAAAAGATATCTTCATTTGACTTGAAGTCAATGCACACATTATGCACATATTCCACTTAGGCAACAAAAAATCATTAATTAATTTTGTTTCAAAAGTAACTAATGCAACACTGCTTGTACCACTTATATTATGTGTAGTAACGTTTAAGTTAAATAACTGAAACAACTGTAAATATGTAGAATAATCCTTTAAAGGCTATCTGATGTGAATTTTATGAGTATTGAATTTTTGATGAAATTAATTTTGTAAAGATGACGAAAGATTAATTAATTGGGCCATGGTTTAGTGGGTGGTAAAATGGGCGTTATTGTCAACACTGGTCTGCAATAATTTGTAGTTACAGTGATAAATTAGATGTGTTTAATTTTTATTTTATAGTTCTGTGATCAAACGAAACATGATTTGTAACATTTTATTTGGTTACAAATCTCTTTTAATTAGATGGGGCAGTAAGTTATTCTCTGTAAATAGACAAGATCAAATAATTGTTTGCCCTAGTATCTTCACTCTTGATTTGTCAAATAACTGTACAAAATGGCTAATCACAGACTTAAGAACTGTTAGGCATGCGTTTTCTAAACAAAAATATAATTTTTTTATTTTTGTGTGGTTTTTCAGTTCATTATTCCTTATATGGTAATTCTGAACCAGTTACTTAATCAACTCAGGTTTTTTCATACTTTAATATACTGTAGTGTATATGTTTATGATCAGGAAAACAAGATCTAAATGTTAGGCAGCAGGTAACTCTTGCAAGATCAAAATCCATGCCGTGTTATCTGTACTCAGTCAGTTGGAAATCAATCAGAGTTATGGTGACTTGTTAAAATGCTAATCTGCTCTGTGGAGAAAGGTTCGGATTAAGGTTTAATTTAGAATTTTGTGGAGAGAGAAATAAACCATAAACTAACTTTAATAGTAGCCAGTCGAACTCATAGTCAGCCATTGAAGATGACTGCCTGCACTCTTGGTAAGGTGATTTCCCATTGTGCATGTGACTAACAGTACTACATATCATGTGGTGTGGTCTCTCTCTGTAGTGACTATATTTCTGTTTAACCTTAAGTTCAGCTAAGTATCCTTCCTACAAGATTGTGCTAAGTAATTTATTTTTTCTTTTTTTTTCTTTTAAACCACCGGGGACCATTGTTAGGTATTGCTTCAGAGGATGAGGTGAATGATTTAATGCCATGCTTGACCGGGATTCAAACGCCAGGACCTTTAAATTACAAAGTTATTACTTGATAATTTAAACTTCCTAACCTTTCTCTACAGAAGTCTAATCTTTAACTCCAACTCTAACCTTAATCCTTACCTCTCTCCATAGAATGAATTGGCATCTGAACAAGTCTTGATAACTCACAAAACTGATAGAGCTAATTGACTAGAGTATCAATAATGAGACAGTTGATCTTGCACGGATCACTTGCTGTTCAACGTTGCTTTGTGACATTTAGATCTTGTGTTTTCCAAATCCTTATCATATCTACTATGGTATATTGAAGTGTGCACAAAATTGATGTTGATCAAGTAATTGCTCAGTTTTACCTCTTTTATGATTTGTGGTAGGGATGTTTCCAGTTTGGGTTTTTGTCCCAAAAAATAAAATTCTGTTGTTATGCTATACTCTTATGTATTATAATAATAACAATAATAATATTTCTATTGAAAAAAATTTAATTAAACCAAATTAATGTTTAAAATAAGAGTAGGGCTTTGCCACTGTCTTTTCTGTTGTCATGTAACTTTGATTATTTTGATACTCTTCTGTGCTCCTTTCTCATTTTTTAAGTTAACATTTACCTTATTTTACATCTTCAGTTATTTGCTTTATATATCTAATGTGTTAACAATATTATAACTTTTATTAATAATTTAACAAAGATCCCCAAATATCCTTTGGTGAACTAGTTTGTGATGTGAAAATTTTCTGTTTACAAGGAGATTGTTTTTTAGAGGACATTTGGGAGTTAATTATATAGCTTATCCTATAGTAAATAGATTTACCAGTTGCACTATTGTAAATTTCTTTTGTCAGGAATAGATTAGAAAACTGCTTTAATATGTAATTTAATGAACTTTAATATGTATTGAAATGCCAAACACAATGTAAATAAAATATATTATTTGATTACATATTAAAGGGATTTCATAACCTTTTTAAAAACATTAATGACAGTGTCATCATAACTTCAAAAGAAGGAAATGTTTAATTTGATTCTAAAAGTTTTCTGAAATAGTGATTTCTACGTAGTTTTTGAAAGTGGTCATAAATAGCTTTTATTATTTTTTTACTAAAAAAAATATTTTTACTATTTACTATTTTTTTTTTTTAACCTTTATGTTGTTCATAGAGAATTTTCAGATACTGTCTCTTTTTCCTTGTTTCGTTTCATTGTTTAAACTTGGCTAATTTTCAAAGTTCTGTGATATATATATGTTCCAAAATCTTTTTTATTTTGTTCATGTATACTTTATCAATCAGAGTTTCTGCACTCTATGCAATAAGACTTCTAGATGCTTTTAAAAAGTTCTACGTATTTTCTAAATATATACATATTATATGAAGCAAATGTTTTTAAGTAGCTTGTTTTTTATTAACCTGATGCATTTTTTTTTTATCTCTTGTTTGTTAGATATATTTTTACTTCATATAATTAGAGAATTTTGACTTGTAGTATATTATGTTTTGTATTATAATTAAGTCATTGTGTATCCTGCATTTTTCTTTTACTTTTGTTTATGTTAAAACTTCTCTTAGCAATTAATAATCTATTACATTAATCATTTTTATGATTTACTTTTAGTTTTGGAGAAGTCAAAAACAATATACTCAATGAATCTTGCCATTCTTACATTAATTATTATTTGAATGTTTCAGGTGTTTTTTCGTGTTAAAAAGTTGTACATCCATTGCAGTTAAAAGATTTTCTTCATTAAGTATTTGGTAGACATAATTTAATTTATTCATAGCTGTCTTATTAGGTTTTTTACCCAAGAGTGAATAGATACAGTATGATGCCAGGCCGTTTACCTTGCATGCCAGGTACATGTAATAAATTTCATTATTGTAAATATATATTTTTATTTGTAAGAAATTTATTTATATTTTTTGTTTATGTTTACTATGTTCTGAATTTGCTAAAGTAAACACTTAAACTTAATTTCTACTAAAAATAAAATAAAATAATGTTATAATACAGTAAAAAATCAAAAGTATACTTACTATGGCAGATCCCTTGTAAGTATACTACCCAAGGGCAGGCTAGATAACAACAGAGCTTATTAATGCCCTTTATCAGGGTGGTAGGATGGGTGATCCTTATTTAAAATTAAATATGCTAGCTTCCAATCTGGCCCCACTTTGCAGTAAATTTTATTTAAAGATTTTTGAATGGTTCAGGTTGCTTATTATATATATAGTTGCATGTTCCGCAGCTCGATCCGGATATTGAGAGGTTGACAATTTAGAATGTTTATATAATTATCACTTACACACTTATAATTTTACTGTAACTCATCGATAGTATTTCTGGTTTACTGGAATTACTCGTAGTGTCATCTTACTTGTATCAAACTGGATTCAGAACTTTACTCTCTGAACTGACGCCTTGCATTCTCATCTTGCAGAATAACACCTGTGACTCTCCTCGTTGGACCATTGTTGTAATGTCGCTGGACTGGTTCGCAGAACTTGCCAAACCCACACAACTTGTAGCATCTTCTTGCTGAACTCCTCGCAAATCCTGACTGGTTCTAATAAAACCTTTTTAGCTGGTCTTCCAGAGCTATTTATACTTCTAGCTTCTTTGCCTGCTAGACTGGAACCAAGTTGAAGCATAAGAACAGTTGACTGAGGCTTTTGTTCCCATGAATTCCAAATCTGGTCTCTTCTAACCATACAACAGATGTTCATTTTGTGTTAGTGGGCAGTATAACAAAAGATGATTGTAAAACGGACCTATTCTTTATAAAAAGGGTTCTTCGTTTTGTTCCTTTCTGGATTTCTTCCATTATTATAATTTCTATTACTTTCATAATGATTGGTTAGAATCTGTTACTACACGTGTTACAATATATACATCTGAGCGGGAGCAGAGGCCGACTGGTGAACTTAAAGTTTTATAAACAAGATATCTCGAACTCGGAGTCCCGGGTTCGAATCCCGGTCAGGCATGATATTTTTCACACACGCTACAAATCATTAATCTCATCCTCTGTGAATTAATGCTTAACTGCGAACCCGGAGGTTAAACAGTAAAAAAAAAACAAAAAAAACAAGATAACTCAGGTTTGAGATTATATATTGGTTTTTTTTTAGCTTTTATATTTTTCTAACAAATACACTACTGCAAATGATTTATTATTATACGGTATTAATAACAATATTAATAATTATTAATAATAATATAATAATAAAATCAAGATTTTATTATTTATTAAAATGCATTTATGAGTTTCGTGTTTGTTTAATATTATTTTACTTGAATATAGTAATCATTTACCTAAAAATCTTTATGAACATGGTAAATGAAGGATTAACTAATATAGACAACGAACAAATTTTGTTTTATACAACTTGAAAAAATTAAAATAATTTTTTAAAAAATTTGATGATATTAATAAAAAAAAAAAATAAACAAAGTTTCAATATTTTTGGCTTGTAATAGGCAAGCTGAAAATTAAAATAAATGTATGTTTTTAAACTTTTCCAAGTTTTGTAAAGCAAAATATGTTTGGCGGTAGGTTAATAATTGTTGTATTCAAATAAAATAATACTGTTAAATTCATTTAGTTTTTTATAGATTCCTATAAATATTATTGTTATAAATACTGTGTAATTAAAAAATCATCTTTGTCTATTTGTAAAAAAAAATCAAAGTTAAAAACAAATGATAGAAACTCAAATTAAAAATTTCTTGATTGAGACTTTAATGCTCACTAGTTGCTTACTAAGCTGCTGCCATTACTGTCACTACAATATAAATAAGCTTCTAGAACCACTTAATCATCTTTAAAAGGAGTTTACTCACAAATGGGGCCAAGTTGGATGCTGCCATTTTGTTTTTACAGTAGGGACTGATCACTTTCTACCAGTTTGCAAAAGAGCATTATTAAACTATGTTTCAAGCTGACTGTCTGCCTTTTCTAATGACAGGAAAAACACAACATTTATATATATCAATCGACAGTCATGTACAAAATTGATACCATTTCTAGAAAAAAAGGTTACTGTGTTCCTTAAAAAAAACAGTCTGTATGACTTGCAAGTATGCAAGTCATACAGAAAGAAAAAAATCGCACACCGACAAACCAACAAATTAGGAATATAAAAATTAAATTGCAGTGATTATCAACGTTACATTAGAAAGATAGGATACATTCACCTACAAATACAAGGAAAACATTTACATGAGTTAGACCAACAGAATTAATTTTTACAAATATTCTCATAGAAAACAATACATACAAACATGTACATGTGAAACATTCATTAATCATTAAAAAATGTTAAATCTTACTCATATTACATATAAAACTTAAGCTTACAACACTTGACAACATGCTATTTTTTATACCTTCAATATCTGAAAAAAAAAAAAAACATGAACAAAATGCAGCCCCCCTATATATATTTTATTAGATCAACCAAAGTACAGAATAAATAAAGTAGGATGACTTACCTTATTCCACTATATTTGCAGAACTGCTTTCACGATTTACTCACATCATCAGCTGCATTACATATTTCACATACTCATTTCAAATTACTTTACAAACTTCATAAAATATAACTTATCATCCATTTATTTATTTTATTTAAAATTTAAAACTTTTAATCTTTTTATTTTAAGAATTTAAACTTTTATTCAGTTAAATTAAAAATTAAAACAAAATTAAAAAATAAATTTAAATTAAATTGTAAAAATTTTTACATTGTGCAAAAATGTAAGATCAAGGAATAAAATCAAATTAAAATTAAAAATTAAAATCCAGAATCCAAAATTCAAATAAGAATAATTTTAAGTAAAGCAATTATGCATGCTTTCCATCTAACTGAACCTACTTTACACTACTGATTGAAATATCAAAATAGATGGTGGTGCCATCTAATGCAGCTTTCAAAGTTGAAAGTTGCAGCAAAGTTAGTTCAGTTAAATGGATAAAATGCATAATTACTTTACTTAAAATTACTTTTTTTATTTTAATTTTAATTTTGGATTTTTGATTTTAAATTTAAATTTAAATTTGATTTTATGCCTTGACGTCATATTTTTACATATGTAAAAATTTCTACAATTTAATTTTTAATGTTAATTTTAATTAATTTTTTAATTTTGTTTTAATTTTTAATTTAACTGAATAAAAGTTTAAATGATTAAAATAAAACAATTAATGGTTTTAAATTTAAAATAAAATAAATAAATGGATGATAAGGAATTATATCTTAAGAAGTTTGTAATGTAATTTGAAATGAATATGTAATGGAGCTGATGATGTGAGTAAATTGTGAAAGCGCTCCTGTATATATAGAGGAATAAGAAGACATTCTACTTTATTTATTCTGTACTTTGGTTGATAAAATAAAATAAAACTAATATATTTATGTATAGTACAGAGGAGTATGATTCTTAAAAGAATTGATTTTAGAAAGACAATATATATATTTATAGACATACTATTCAGTTACTTCATTGAATTCGTAACCTTTTTAAAATTAGTACTGTTAAGATCAGGCAGTGTCAGGTAACTCCGACTAGCTCATTAGGCTGATCTTGTGGTCAATTCGTCATTGCAAATCAGCTGATTTTGAAGTCGAGTTCTAAGATTCAAATTTCAGTAAAGGCAGTTACTTTTATACGGATTTGAATACTAGATCATGGATACTGATGTTGGGTTTCATGTATGATTGGGTTTCAATTAACCACACATCTCAGGAATGGTCAACTTTATGGTGGTTCCAGAGGCAAAACGGAAAAAGAGAGAGGTGACTCAAACTGGGTTTCATGAGATGATCTGCTTGATGAGTTTTTTAGGGCTAACTAGGGGAAGTTAGCTCTGTTTCCCTGGTTAGATACTTTGAGGATCATTATGATCTTTATAGAGAATTCTCAAAGTGCTTTGGCTTTGGTTAGGAGTAGGATTATTCACAAGATAAAGGGATTTAAGGCAATGTTTTCTGCCTTGACTCTGGGTTTTGAGGCATCAGCTTCTAAGCCAATTGAAGTGAAGAAAGTGATTATGAAGGAAACAGTAACATTTCCTACTGTAGTTTGTAGGCCTGTGGAGTATTAGTAGAAGCGTTACATGGAGGTTTTGAAGGATAAGTGTGAGGCCAGCCTGTTGACAAAGCAGCTGGAGGTTGTCTTTCTGAATAAGCATGAGGGTTCAGCAAAAACGGTCAAGGAAATAAGAGACGATTTTCAGGCTGCTTTTCGTAAGAAGAGGTCCAGCCTAAAGAAAGAAATATGTAGGAAACCCAGAGGGGATTAGTTGTCGTCGCAGATAATAAAGAGGCTATGAGGGTTACCTCACAGTAAATGAGTCGTAAATGGCAATCAAGAGTTATTGTCTATGACACTGGATATGTTTCTCTGACAATGAGTTCATGACTGGTAAGGGAGCAAAATACTAATTTAGATGAGGCGACTTTTTGGGGTGAATGGCAGTTCCTGTTTAAGAGAGGTAAACTTGAAGCAGAGTGTTAGCATGCAGTGTTGGAGGTGGTTCCTGGCCTTCTACAGAAGCTTGTTTTTGAAGGCAGTTGTTTGTGGCTTGTAGGGTGAAGGAATATATAGATGTTCAGTGTTGTATTAAGTGTTGTCATTAAGAAGAATGGGGGATTGATTTGTGTCAATTGTAAGAGACTGTGCAAAGAGAATAAGTCCTGTGTGGACAATAAGGATTGTGAATCTTATTTGAAGTGCATCTGTTGAGATGCACTTCAATTTGTTGAATGGATAATTTCAGACAGATGAATGCTCAGGGTGCTTACATTGTGGAGATTGAATTAATCTCCACAAGATTGCAGATTGAAGTAATCTGGGTGTTGTTCTTTTGCAGTTTGTTGTGGCGGATGATGCCAGGTTTCAGTGGCTGGCAGAAGTTTCAATGTGGCCTGCTAGTATGTCTGCTATTCTGTGCAGGTGGATTGCGTCTTTTCAGCAGCTCTCTGATTTTCATTATATTGTTGTGTCGTTGGTAATCGAGGACTTGCAAGCTTTATTGTTGGTGTCTGCCCTTTTTTAATTGGTGTGTAGACGTTAATGCAAAGTCTTTATTTAGTATATCCCAACCCCATAAGGGGAAGACACCCACCTTGTGACATTACCGGTCGCCACACCACTCTTTCTGTTCCAAGCCCTGAGGGGCTTTACTGGAGGTTGTCTTTAGTTTAGACCCTCTTACTGATTACATCTCACAGTCATCAGCCAGGCCTCGGTCAGGATGCCACTGATGTAAATGCCTCGGCAGACATTTACATCAGTAAAATACATATCAAATTTCATCTTTACGTAGGCTTCAAACAGCCATGTTCACATCCAATCTAACATGATTCCCCCATACTAACTAACCAAAAACGCGGAACTCTGCACCTAGTCCAGATTTGACAGCACCGTTTGTGACTGTGAGTGCCTCAGAAAACGAGCAAGTTTAAAGTTAAATCAGTGCTACACTCATACCAATCAAAATTATGTCTTACGCAACATTGAAATTCAGACCTATACCCAAATAAGTCAACCAATTTAGGTCACCTAACAAGGGAAACAAAACCTCATTCCGGTCCGTGCAGGAGCCAGGGACAAACCCTGTACCTCCATCTGGTCCTATCATGGTGTCTCGCGTGGCATTATCAAGTTACGATCAGGACTGCCACCGGAGGGAAGCACCTCCCCCCAAGAGAAACTGTGTGATATACCAATTGGAGGAGACCCATCCAGTCGCACCTAAATCAGACACTATAGGGAATATACCATGCATGTAGCGATCTGTGGGGGGGATTTGTCCTACCTGACCTATCAAGACGCAAGACCCCAGTCTTTAAGCTCCTGCTTTCATTCTTACATCAATAGGTTATTTACCTTGGAAATGTAGTGTTCCATACGTTCATTAGCCAATATATCTATTGGTTTGATTCTGGCTGTAACACAGACTGCCTCCTGTGAGATTGTTCTATAACCACCTACAACAGCCAGCAAAATGTTTGCGCAATACCTAAAAGCCATATGGTGAGCCCAGGCAGGTGCAGCATACAGCATAATAGCTTTGCTGACACCTTTGCAAAGGATACGCATGGTACGGTAATTCAACCCCCAATCGGGAAGAATGACTACGGATTCCATAAAAAGCATCAGCGGCCTTTTTTGCTACGTACTGTAGATCCTCCTTGAACCAAAAATTCTCATCAAGGATAACATCCAGGTATTTTTGAGTCTTAAAGTACCGAATGGGGAGATCAGCCATCTGAACCTGGATTTGTTGGGAAGCAGCCAGTCGGCCCTTAAGCAATGGTTTATGGTTTATTATGGTTTTCTCCGGGCTGAAAATCATATTATGTTGGAAAGTCCAGAGTCAGAGTGTCTCACAAGTATGAGCAGCTTGGAACTCTACCTCGTTAAATGAATTCCCTTCAATCAGTAGCAGCGTGTCATCAGCATAAGCGACGACATGACAACCACATGGCAACCTTAAACGCAACATGGAATCGAATTCTATGATTCAAAGTAGGGGACTCAGAACACTGTCCTGATTGCATCCTTTAGTTAAGGTCTTAACAAACCTCCGAACCGCCATCACACATGGAAACGGTTCGATGGCTGAAATAACTTGAGAGCACTTCTATTCATTTCGTGTACATTTATGCTTCTGCATCTGAAACAGGGCAGAGCGCCACCGTAAGTTGTAAATGCCCCACATATGTCCAGAAAAATCCCTATTACATATTTACATGGACTAGAGGAAGCTATATCCATCACCTTTAGTAGGGCATCCTCAGTGCTCTTGCCTCGTCAGAAACCATACTGGTTGTTCATTAGCAAATGATCAGTGGCCAATCTAACATTGATACGCAAATATAGGACCTTCTCAAAAACCTTGCCAATCACAAGCAAGAGTGTTAGTGGATGGTAAGAACTAACAGTAGGATCTTTGTCGCTGTCATTGAACCACAACACCAAGTCTCCATGCTTCCAACATGCCAGAAAGTGGCCAGCAAAGAGCAACGTATTACATATTCTAGTTAGAGGACCAAGAACTACTGGAAGCACTTGGACGAGGAGCTCCATTGTGATACAATCATATCCAGGGGCCTTGTGCCATTCTATACTTCAGGTCAACTGGCACACCTATGCATCAGTTATCTCAGAAGATTGTAAGTCGGTCTTGAAAACCGCGACTTCCTGCCTGACACGTCGGTGGTATGAAACCTCTCACATCATAGTGACATCCGGGAGCAAATCATTCAGCAAAATATTAAGGACATGGTTCTTATCAATTACCACACCCTTGCGGGTTGATAAAGCTGACAAGAGGACATCTTTCTTGCGCTTATGTCCAAGGGCTCTATTCACAATGCTCCAAGGGTCTCTATTCCCTTGCTCCTGAATGATGGTGCGCCAGGAATGCTTGGAGGAACTATTGCTATGAAAGTACGTAGTTGTTCTGCGGTAATCTGCAGTTAGGTTCACATGGCGAACGGGATCACCCTCTCGTTACGCAGCCCTTCTGAGTTGATTCACAGACTGCTTCATTGCTGTCAGATTTCGAGACCACCTACTAGTTACATGTTCCCAGCCAGTGCCTCTAGGAATTGGCGGCTTGGCGACTTCAGCTGCCGTCACCACCGCAGAAGTGAAATTTTCTGCCAGGACATCTAATGGCAGGCCGTCATGGTCTCAAGAAAAAATCTCCAGTCTGGACTCCAACAAAGAGGAGAATTTTGGCCAATCTGCTTTCCTATGCTGGAATCACCCCCAGTAAACAGGAAAGTGTCCCTCATGGTGGCACAGTACTTTGATGGATGAGAAAGGGGAATTGGCGGAGAGTTACATTGTACAACACAATCTTGAGGTTTATAATCTTTTGGGCGAGTTCTCAACTTTCGCAGGAATGGTGGATGGTAGAAGATTGATTGGTCGCACAAATATATATGTGACGGTTGGAAGGCATATTCCTGGGGCTGTCTGTTGATGGACATGTTGATGACCGACCGTTCCAGTGATTACTGTCTGATTTTGTTTGGAAAGTCCTCGATGAGGTACTGGTGTAATGTGCCCATTCAGCAGGGATGTTTCCTGCACAGGAGGGCAGACTGGGAAAAATTTGTTGATGTATTATTGGCCAGACTTCGTGTCTTGAGCCAGAGTTTGAAAGTTATGGATTTGGAGGAGTTTGCAGAGAGGCTTTCTGTTGCTTATGTGGATGCTGCAGAACACTATCCCACATAGTTCTAGTTGGGAGAGAATTGTTCCATGGTAGACAAGAGAGTTTTCTGATCTGAAGCAGTATGTGAGTCATCTTAGGCAAGCTTCTCAATGTGAAGGTGATCCTGAGCGACTAACAAAACTTGCTTCCCGGTTGGGATTTGAGGACCTGGTTGGTATTTTTATATGATTTGAACAAAAAAATGGGTTCTTGACATTTTTTGTGCAGGATCAAGGTAATAAGGATCCCCGTGTGTTATTTATAGGATTTTGGGACATAAATGGAAGAAAGATGTTCTTCTGTCTGCTCTCTTGACTTGGCAAGGTGTACTGACTGACAAGATGGAAATATTGCACACTGTTGAATGATTTACTGCCAGATGATGATTTTTTGTTAAATAAGGTGAGTGTCAGTATCATCTGTATGTTAGTTGTGAGGTTATTTCTTTTCGTTCGGGTATGGCATCTTTGGAGATTACTGAGGCTGAGCTGCAGCAGATTGTTTGCAGTTTTGGAAGGCATAAGGCTCCTTGGTCTGACAGAGTCACTGTGGAACTCCTTGTTTGCTCGTTGGGCATAAGTGCAATAAAGAAGGTTCATTCAGAACCTTCGTTAAAAAAATTTGTTAAAAAGAATGCTTTTTACTGGCTATTTTCCATTTTGTTGGAAAAAAGGTGTGGTTAAGCTTCTTTTGAAAGCTTGATAAAGTTAATTTTGACTGATTAAGTTATTTGACTGATGATTTCCCTTCAACATCTTCATCAAGTATATGTTTTCTGTGTGAAAGGTTAGTTTTTTACATTTACATTGACACAATTGTAAATTTTATCAGTTTACTAACCATATATTTATTTCTGTATTTATGCAGATGTACAAAAGCAATGAAAATATTTTTAAAATGATTGGTTTAATGATCAAATTTGTAGAAGTATTTGTAAAACATGACATATTTTCTTTAATAAGGTAGTTTTACATTTCTAAGGTAAGAAAATGAATGTAAAAAATAAAAGTAATTTTAGTTATATGAAAAATGTTGTTTCTTACTTTGTGAAATTATTCATGCTATACTAATTAAACAGATATGTTTGCTAGCATGATTTTAGAATTTTACAGTGAGCTTGAATTTTCTTTCCTAGGTTTCATTTACTAAAACCTTGTGCTTTTACCTTATGTGTAAAAATAATATTCTTAGGCTTATTTAAAATAAATGTAATTTTGTTGGACTGTACTAATTTAAAAAAATATAATATAATAATATTTATTCTTCCAATTTATTCATTAATTATTACTACATTATTATTATTATTATTTTATGAATGTTAAAGACATACAATTGAGATTTTGTTTCAGTCATTTTCTGGATAACTGATTCTGTTGATACTTCCTGCTTAAAATACTGATTTTTTTTAAACAGTTTTATTTTGAGAAATTACATACTGGCTGTGTAATTTTTAATCAGAAATTTATTTTATGATAAAACAAATTGGACTGATAATAAAATTGAATTAAAGGAAGTGACCAAAAATTATAACTATGAAAGTATTCTACTGTTTCTGAGAAAAGTGATAAGTGCTGTATTATTGGTGATTATAAAAGTGTTTTAATAAAATCATTGCATTCCGTAACCAAAATTCATTATGGGTAATTGTGTTTTTTTTTTAATTTTCTTCATTAAAAGATGTAGCTATTGTTTACTTTAATGAGAAAAATAGTATTGAGAATTAGTATGTTAATTTAAATTTTTTAATTGTTACATGTTAATATATTAAATTTTATTATAAATAAATGAAATTTTTTTAAATATTGGTAATTGAATTTGAATGAACATAAAAATGACCATAAGTTTTTACTTTCCCGGTTGTTATGGTATGTAACAGAGGTTAGTATCATGGAAAAAAAATTTTTTTGGTGTCGGCTAAAAAAATCACCATCCTACATTCTTGTGTTCCTTAGTGTTCTTTGGTCCACTGCCCCAAAATACAAAAACCATACTCTCAGAAAGAATTGTGTATGTGTGCATATGTTGGTGTATATTTTTCTTATATCTTAATAATGGATTAACCTACTTTCATAAAATTTAGATGGGTAACTTTTGTATATAAGAAAGATTGATTCCACTAATAGAGATAAAACGAGAGAGAGAGAGAGATTGAGAAAGAGAATGCTGTATTTAAGTAATAGCTGCATTTCTTGTTTAAGAAAATGTAGACATCAAACAAAAAATATTTACTTTTTTTGGTACTGCACTATCAATAAAATTAGTCATAAAAACATTTTGGCATTCAGATTAATACTGAGTAAATAAATAATGTTTCTTAATAATTATAAGCTGGGATTGTGAAAACATTGTGCTTGTTCTATTACTGTGAAACTTCTGACTGCCAGAGGGATGAGGAATCAATTGACCTATGTACTTTGATCTTGTCTGGTATAGTCTCAGTACTGTCTCATTTATTCATTTCTACATGATTTGGCCTTGTAGAAAATTTGGCATGTGTGGGTATTTTAGTAAATAATGTCAGAAATACCATTAAAAAGTACCCACACTACTAAAAACGCTAATTTTTGTTATTTCAGTTTGTTAACTGCCAAAACTGTAGTGGTTATAGGCACCTACACAAGGCAAGACTAAAAAAAAAAAAAAAAAAAATATGGCCTATCATTCTCAAGACTAACATGTTATACTTACTAACGAGAGTAAGGAATAATATGGTTTCCTGTTGCCTTGTTTTTACAAAGCCTTATTGATACATATCAGCATGTCAACCCAATTACAGAAATACTGATATATTCAGCCTTTCAAATGGTTCCTTTGCTTTGTTCACCACAGGTATTGGCTGTATAATGAACATGATACTCTCAGAGGAGTAATCAACAACTCAGATTAGTGCCGCTTTACCCAGATGATGTACATACGTGCTTTATAGTCGTAAGAAATGCTATGGCAGATGGTTTAAAACAAGAGACTGTTGCACCATTACTGGAGGAAATAATGGATTATAGATAGTGCTCATAAAGTTATGCAACCACATGTAAAACAAGCCATATATATTTAATGACAAGAATAATTAAACATTTTTCAATTAACTACAGTACTCAAGTTATCTGTTAAAGTAAATTCTCCAAGTTTTTGCAGTTCTTAATTTGATATGGGTTTTGAATTTTTTTTGCAAAATAACGTGATCAAAAGTCCAGCTGTTAAAAAGTTTCTTGAATAATTTTCCTGAAGAATGTATAAGTGACTGATGAATGTTGTGCAAACTGTCATCATGTAACTCTGACAGATGACTACTACATATTATTAGCTGCATTTTTTATTTAAGAAAATATAAACGCTAAACAAAAAATATTTAATTTATTTGGTTCTGCTGTATTGGAAAAAATTAGTCATAAAAACTTTTGGCATTCAGATTAAGATGAAGGAGGTAAAGGAGGCTTGTTTCCAGCTTCCTTTCACCAATTGCATCACTTCAGATGGTTTCATTCCTTCATTTCAAATGGTCTGTTTCCTGAAGAGTGGTTCATGATGAGTGGCAAAATGAAGGGAATGCTACCAAAAACAATAAACTTCACTCGATTAACACTGTGTCACCGTGGAGCTCTTCATGCAAAAATAACCATTGAGAGGAGGTTATTATTTGCCATTTACAAATAGGGCACACTAGGTTCACTCATGGATATCTAATGATGCAAACAGATGCACCCCTCTGTGTTCGCTGCAATTGCCAACTAACAGTGCACCTCATTCTTCTAGATTGTATCTGTTATTTTATCCTAGGGGCTAACATGTGAACTATTCTTCTAGGGGATAATGAAATATTGCTATCCTGTGTTTTACGATTTCTCAGGACCATCTGTTTATATTCAAGTATTAGCTCCCCGTTGCAGATTTGCCTGTGCTATATGGTTACTAGCATTTTCCGTAGCAGTCAGTCTTTTTGTTTTATGGTTTTTAGTCAAGTAATTGGAGGGAGGTACAGCCAGTCACTTACAGTAACGGTGGCAGTGGCCGTGTTTTAATTGAGCTACACCATCGTATAAAAACTTTGCACCCCTTAAAAAAATAGAAATTCAATTGCAAGCCCAAATCTACTGAATATCTCATTCAGTATAGTCAGGATTGATTAAATTTGCAATAATTGTTCAACATTTTTTTACCTTTCTTCACTCTCTTTCAAGGTCAAATTTAAAAAATCTAGAGATTCACATGAGGATTACACTTACCGAAATTCAGGTTAATTTCTTTATTTGTTATTGAGAAATTAAAAAAAAAAAAAAAACAGGATCTCAAAAAAATTCAAAAACCCATTTTAATTCTTGAAACTCAGAATTTCAAAAATCTAGAAATTGATTTTTAGATATTCATATCAAGATAACGCATAGAAAAATCAAACTGATCTTTATTTGTTACTGAGAAACTAAAAAAATAGTAAATTTCATTGTTACTCCATTTTACCCCTTTAAACTTGGAATTTCAAAAAATCCTTTCTTAGTGTGTAGTTACACCGTAAGAGAACATATATATAAATTTTCATCAATTTATCTTTAGTAGTGTTTGCTTGGCTTTGATTATGAATTTTTCACGATATGTTGCCTTCAATTTCAATAAGACCTCTATTGAAATTATCTACTGAAAAATATTTTGGGAGTGGCTTGCTGTAAGAAAGGGAGAATTTAGCGGCTTGCCACCTAGTGGCTCGAATGAGAAGTAGCAGTATCGTACTGGATCATTTATTGTTTACATGTTTTAATAAATAATCTTTCATTTTAATAATTTTTAATTTTTTGATAACATTTTTGGATAACCGTGATTTGTTAGATCTAAAATGTACCTGATACAAGAAAAAATTAGCCTTCAGCCTACTAACAAATAACCAGTTTGAATTTAGAAAATCGGATAACTGTTTGTAGAGATATAAGAGCACCCCATTGTATCTCCTAAATTAGTGCCCCAGGGGCACCCTGTTTTTTACCAATTGATGATGAATGGTCTAGCCTCCCACAAGGTGATTGCATATCTCAATTTATGTATTATTTTTGTAATATTATTCATTCGATTGATTCGAATCATTCAGTTCAAACCCAGCTCACTCAGTGATGTTAGAGACTCACAGTTCATTAATTAAATTCATTAAAGTTTGCTTCAACCGGCAAATCTCCACTACTACATCTGCATATATATATATATATATATATATTTGCTTTTCTTTTTTGAGATTTTTCCAGATGAAATATATCTAAAATATATTACGGCTAAAAATTTGGTTGTGATTGATCAAGTAGTTTTTTTGTTTATTCCGAACAAACAAAAACCCTCTTCCTTTTTATATAATAATATCAATTTGAATCACTGTACTGTGTTTCAACTTTTCATGACATTTGCCGTAAAGCAGATGGTAATTTTATTATTTTAATTTAGATATATAATGTGATAGGCAAGTATTTTTTTATTACCAAAAGTTTATTGTGTTTGGGCAATGATATTGTAAAAGCATTTTTCACAGAAAAAAAAAAGAAGAAAATGGAGACAGTAAATAAATTATGATTTTTAATAAAATATAAACTGAGTTTGTGAAAACATTGTGCTTGTTGTATTAATGCAAAACTATTGACACTGCCACAGGGATGAGGAATCATTGTGACCTATGCATTTTGACCTTGTCTAGTACAGTTAAAAATATATATGTGTCTTGCCAGGACATTAAACTTAGCTAGGAGTCCTTTTACCTTGTAACAACAAATGCAAAGGTTCTGTGACTTTATGAAAGCAGTGGTCACACTTTCTCCGTTACTGGGGGAAATTATTAACGTAAAATAATTCACTTAAAAAGTTTTTACTATTTTTTCTAAACAAGATATATTTAGACTAAGAACAGTTCTCATCTCATAGCACTGAAATAAGGGGGTAATACATCACCATTTTTAAAAATAGTTGTTTAGAAGTATGTAACCATGTAACCATTTAGACCTATTTTTATCTTTAATCTACTTTTTAGGGGTACCAAATATTATATTAGGGGTGCTGTGCTTTTATATCTATCTATATGTACAGTTTTATAAATGTAAACAATTTACATTTATCTAACAGGTATCTTTTAAAACAGATGTTAGACTTCAGATTTAAAGATTGAGACTAAACTTTGAATATCAGACTTTTGAAGATTTTGTATCGTGAAAAGTTAGTAAAATCAGATTCTAGTTGTTTTTTCATCAGGTGGTTACATTTTAAATAATTTTTTTTTTTGTTGCAAACAATTGTGTTTATAGTAAATTTCATTTAGGAAATTTGACAAGTTTGAACACTTTACGTGGTATCAGATGTGACATGCCAGTTTATTTTGTTATTATTACTTAAATTCATCTCTTTTAACTTGGATAGACATACTTTGGCAGTGCGTTAATGCTGGGGATTGGCTTAGAAGTAAAAAATTATCCAAAGATTATTGTTTTTAGCTGAACGTCATTTAATTGTACAAATCCTCTCACTGCTTTTAAGTTTATTTTTTATTTTTATTTTTTATGCAACTTAAATTATTTACTGCCTGAATCACTCACTATGTTTTTAATCTTTAATGAGGAGGAAGCATGAAAAATTGAAATGCTGCTTGTTTTTAATGTTTTCTTGTTAATTATGTTTTTTAATATGGTAGCAAAAATCTATGAAATTTATAGTAGTATTTCATACAATGCTGATTAACTTTTAATTTTAAATAAGTGTATTTATAAAGTTTTGTGTTACCCTGTTATAGCTACATGTTTTACTGATTATGATTCCATTTTAAAAATAATATTTTGTTTTGATTTTTAAATTTAATTTCTATAAACTTTTTTTTCTGTTATTATAATTCAGATAATATGTATTTATGTTTATTTTTTGTTGAAGATAACCCACTTGGTACATCATGGCATGATACTAATTGGATTCCTGTTCTGAGTACATCAAATGTTATGGAATATTTTTCAGAACGTACTAATCCATTTTATGATCGTACCTGTAATAATGAAATTATTAAAATGCAGCGGCTTGGTATTGATCAGCTCAAGTAAGGATATTACCTACTGTATAAAATAAAAGTATTTTTGTTCTACTAAAAATTGGAGCTGATTTTATCAGTGTCATAGCATAATTTTACTTTTAGTAGATTGCTGTCATTGTCACCTCTCTTTACATTCTATTTTCACTTCAGGTAGCAGTGGAAACTGTGATTTCACACCTTCTATTTCATATTACTATCTTTTATTTCACCCTTTCAACAGCATTTAGAGCTTTCACTTTTCCTTCTTTTAGAAGGTATCCATTGCAAAATATTCTTTGGAAGTCTTGAACCATCTGTCTCAATCTCATGGCCAAACTACCTTCTTACTGAAGCCTTTCCATAACTTAAAGAAAAATGTCTCTTAATATATTTATTAAAGATTTTTTTTTTTTGAAAGAACTTCATGACTTTATTTATATCAATGCTGCTAGCCTTTTCTGAATTCTAATTTTTTCCTATATTTTAAATTTTGAATTCAGATTTTAACTCATCAGAAAGATAAGGATAAGTGTATTGTTTTATTTGGTGTATATCTTGTTCAGACATTGTGCACCTTGAGACAGTGCCATTAATTGAGTCTTAGTTATTAGAAATGTTTATAGCTTGTTTTATTTTAACTCATTTTAGGGTGTCAGGGTTAAAGGTATCCAAGAGTAACAGCTTATATTAAGAGAACCAGTTAATATAATTTAATTATTATTTTAATAAACACAGCAACTCACCAAGTTTTATTGTATATTAATCAGGTTCACTGTGTATACCTTTTTTAGCTTACCAGACGTCTAGATGATAATCTAATTTTTGCCAGGTGTTTAGGAGCATCTGGTGGCATCATTAGACCAACAACCTCAACAATTCTCTGTTTTAAATCATCTAAATCTTGAACATTTCTTGGTGCACACAAATTTTAATAAATTCCCAAGTAAATAAGTCCAAAGGAGTGATATCTGAAGATCTAGGTGGCTGTGCAGTTGGACTATCCATCCAATCCATTGTTTGGGGAAAGAATTGTTCAAGAACATAGTAGTAACATCTTGATGAAAGTGTGGTGGATTACCATCTTTTTGGAAACAAGTCTACAGGAATCTGAGGAACAACAAAGTTTTCAAGCATGTCAAGATATGTGTATCCTGTCAAACAGACCAATGACACAATTTTTGTGCAGTCTTAAATAAACATTGACTTTCTGTGTGTCCCTTAAATTTTTTTATTACTGTATGGAGGTTTTCAGACCTCAGATTTGACAATCGTGTCTGTTAGCTTTTCCACACAAATGAAAGGTTGCCTCATCACTAAATAACAGCAAATCAAGATAAATAGAATTGTTTTTGACACGCTAGATTACCTATGCAGCAAATTTATATTGTAGGTGACGATCATTTGGTTTAAGGAGTTGCAACTTACCCACCGGGTTGGTCTAGTGGTGAACGCGTCTTCCCAAATCAGCTGATTTGAAAGACGAGAGTTCCAGCGTTCAAGTCCTAGTAAAGCCAGTTATTTTTACACGGATTTGAACACTAGATCGTGGATACCGGTGTTCTTTGGTGGTTGGGTTTCAATTAACCACACATCTCAGGAATGGTCGAACTGAGAATGTACAAGACTTACACTTCATTTACACTCATACATATCATCCTCATTCATCCTCTGAAGAATTATCTAAACAGTAGTCACCGGAGGTTAAACAGGAAAAAGAAAGAAAGAAGATGCAACTTGTACATTCACAGACAAAGCCGTTTATGAATAGTGTTGTTAGCAGTGGAACAAGGAATTTGTAGTTCCTAACTAGCCTGCCCAATTGACTTTCTAGGACTGGTAGTGAATGCATAGCGCACTTTATGCGTAATTCTTCATTAACTGAAACTTTTGGATGATTTCCAGTTTGTGAAACCAAGCTTCCATTCTCTCTTAAAGTTGTATCCCACTGACTAGTAGACTTGGATGTAGGAGGATTGATATAACATTCAGTTCAAACATAATGTTGAACATGCATAACTGATTGAAATTCCACTAACCAAAGTATGCACTGAACTTTCTGTTGTGGGGTCCATATCTCAATTGATTACTACTGACTACAATTACATTGTGAGTTGGCTTGCCTGCACACGTATATTCTGCTAACCTTGAGAGTGTACTGAACAAATCTTGGAGATATTAACCTGTGATTAAGAGATTATGATGACTGGTTTTCTAAATATACTTCTGGATACCTTTAGTCCAGACACCCTATACTTTTTTATTTTATGTTTTGGTAATGTAACAATGAATTTTACTGTATTTTATTGCATGCAAAAATTACTAATGTATTTATGTTTTAAATTGGAATGTTATACATAAAACATTTATATTTTTTTTTGTTCTCTTCAGTAATTTGACTGGTTTGATACAGCTCCAAGATTCCCTAACTAGTGTTAGTCGTTTAATTTCAGTATACCCCCTACATCCTACATCCCTAACAATTTGTTTTACATATTCCAAACGAGGCCTGCCTACACAATTTTTTCCTTCTCCTGTCCTTCCAATATTAAAGCGACTATTCCAAGATACCTTAGTATGTGGCCCATAAGTCTGTCTCTTCTTTTAGCTATATTTTTCCAAATACTTCTTTCTTCATCTATTTGCCACAAAACCTCTTCATTTGTCACTTTATCCACCCATCTGATTTTTAACATTCTCCTATAGCACCGCATTTCAAAAGCTTCTAATCTTTTCTTCTCAGATACTCCAATTGTCCAAGCTTCACTTCCATATAAAGCGACACTCCAAACATATACGTTCAAAAATTTTTTCCTGATATTTAAATTAATTTTTGATGTAAACAAATTATATTTCTGACTGAAGGCTCGTTTCGCTTGTGCTATTGGGCATTTTATATCACTCCTGCTTCGTCCATCTTTAGTAATTCTACTCCCAAATAACAAAATTCTTCTACCTCCATAATCTTTTCTCCTCCTATTTTCATATTCATTGGTCCATATTTGTTATTTCTAATACATTTCATTACTTTTGTTTTGTACTTGTTTATTTTCATGCGATAGTTCTTGCATAGGACTTCATCTATGCCATTCATTGTTTCTTCTAAATCCTTTTTACTCTCGGCTAGAATTACTATATCATCAGAAAATCGTAGCATCTTTATCTTTTCACCTTGTACTGTTACTCCGAATCTAAATTGTTCTTTAACATCATTAACTGCTAGTTCCATGTAAAGATTAAAAAGTAACGGGAATAGGGAACATCCTTGTCGGACTCCGTTTCTTATTACGGCTTCTTTTTTATGTTCTTCAATTATTACTGTTGCTGTTTGGTTCCTGTACATGTTAGCAATTGTTCTTCTATCTCTGTATTTGAACCCTAATTTTTTTTAAATGCTGAACATTTTATTCCAGTCTACGTTATCGAATGCCTTTTCTACGTCTATAAACGCCAAGTATGTTGGTTTGTTTTTCTTTAATCTTCCCTTCTACTATTAATCTGAGGCCTAAAATTGCTTCCCTTGTCCCTATACTTTTCCTGAAACCAAATTGGTCTTCTCCTAACACTTCTTCCACTCTTCTCTCAATACTTCTATATAGAATTCTAGTTAAGATTTTTGATGCATGACTAGTTAAACTAATTGTCCTGTATTCTTCACATTTATCTGCCCCTGCTTTCTTTGGTATCATGACTATAACACTTTTTTTGAAGTCTGACGGAACTTCCCCGTTTTCATAAATATTACACACCAGCTTGTATAATCTATCAATCGCTTCCTCACCTGCACTGCGCAGTAATTCTACAGGTATTCCGTCTATTCCAGGAGCCTTTCTGCGATTTAAATCTTTTAATGTTCTCTTAAATTCAGATCTCAGTATTGTTTCTCCCATTTCATCCTCCTCAACTTCCTCTTCTTCTTCTATAACACCATTTTCTAATTCATTTCCTCCGTATAGCTCTTCAATATATTCCACCCATCTATCGACTTTACCTTTCGTATTATATATTGGTGTACTATCTTTGTTTAACACATTATTAGATTTTAATTTATGTACCCCAAAAGTTTCCTTAACTTTCCTGTATGCTCCATCTATTTTACCAATGTTCATTTCTCTTTCCACTTCTGAACACTTTTCTTTAATCCACTCTTCTTTCGCTAGTTTGCACTTCCTGTTTATAGCATTTCTTAATTGTCGGTAGTTCCTTTTACTTTCTTCATCACTAGCATTCTTATATTTTCTACGTTCATCCATCAGCTGCAATATATTGTCTGAAACCCAAGGTTTTGTACCAGTTCTCTTTGTTCCCCCTAAGTTCGCTTCTGCTGATTTAATAATTTCCTTTTTAACATTCTCCCTTTCTTCTTCTACATTTTCTACCTTATCTTTTTTACTCAGACCTCTTGCGATGTCCTCCTCAAAAAACTTCTTTACCTCCTCTTCCTCAAACTTCTCTAAATTCCACCGATTCATCTGACGTCTTTTCTTCAGGTTTTTAAACCCTAATCTACATTTCATTATCACCAAATTATGGTCGCTATCAATGTCTGCTCCAGGGTAAGTTTTGCAGTCAACGAGTTGATTCCTAAATCTTTGCTTAACCATGATATAATCTATCTGATACCTTGCAGTATCGCCTGGCTTTTTCCAAGTGTATATTCTTCTATTATGATTTTTAAATTGGGTGTTGGCAATTACTAAATTATACTTTGTGCAAAACTCTATAAGTCTGTCCCCTCTTTCATTCCTTTTGCCCAGCCCGTATTCACCTTCTATATTTCCTTCCTTGCCTTTTCCAATGCTTGCATTCCAATTTCCAACTATTATTAAATTTTCATCTCCTTTTACATGTTTAATTGCTTCATCAATCTATTCGTATACACACTCTACCTCATCATCATCATGGGCGCTTGTAGGCATATAGACGTTAACAATCGTTGTCGGTTTAGGTTTTGATTTTACCCTAATTACATCCTTATATTACATAATAATATATATTATTATTAAAAAAAAATTGTTTCTTATAATAAAATATTAAATTTGTGTTTATTTTTATTGTTACAGCAATATGACTGGTCTTGAATACATGCTGCTTCATGTACAAGAGCCAATTTTATATGTTATACGCAAGCAACTTCGTCATTCTATGACTCATGCTACACCATTAGCTGATTATTATATTATTGCAGGTGTTGTTTATCAGGCACCTGATCTTGCATCTATACTAAATTCAAGATTGGTAAGTGATGCTTATAAATTTTATTTTATTATAAATAATTCAGCTTCATGATTTATAACAGGTTAAGACTTTTGCTTAATTCACATAATTTATGTATCTTGTTTATGGCATTTTTTAAGTGTTCAAGAAATGGATGATAGTTTATTCTTTTACCTGGGACTGGCATCAAATATCTCTCATCATCGCAGTCTGCAGTTAAATTGTGATATTTTATTATACTTAAGTTTGCCAGTTAAGGTGTAGGCATTTATCAAGCTACCAACAGTGTACAGTAAGGCTCTTTGGCTTCAATATGTATTAAGTGGACAAGTCCTTTGAAAGAGCTTTATTTTTATTAGAATCCTTTTGTGAGACAATTCTAAAATAATGTGTTCCATTGTCTCTGCTTAATCTTAAAAATATGCATATACCAACAGAAACATCAATACGGACATCTCTGTAGACTTAGGTATGAGTGTACCTATTTATGTGGTTTTGACCAGTCACGAGATATATTAATTCTGTAGCTCTGGTAATGCCTTCTAATTGCCTTGACTATCGGCTGTAAATACTAGATTAGTATTTTGTTTAAACATACTCATTGGCATCTAAATAGATAAATAACATTTTAATATTTTTTTGGAGTGTTTGTAAAGGAATTTTCTGTGTGTTTTGAATGTAGCTTATCTCAGATGATAATCCAGTTATCTCCAAAATATTGGTGGCTTATAATTAATTATGAGCTTACTCTATGAATCATGAGACCTTGCCTTTGGTGAGGGTACTTGAGTGCTTACTGATGCAGGGTAGCTGGACCCTATTGGAGAGGTATCTGTTGAGAGCCAGACTAAGGAACCATTTCTGAAAGAGGGCAGCAGCTCTTTCAGAAGTTGTTAAGGGAGTAGGTTAGGAGGATTTAAACAGGCTTGTCAACATCAATCTTCTGAGTACTGCGCAGCTGAAAGCAATGGTAAACTATGTTTCTAAGAAAATGTTGCTCTCTGCATTCTCATGTAACAAAGATGGATATGCCTTCTGTGGTAAAATATTCCAGATGTAAATTAGACCTCTGTTCGGATTTCTGGTTGGGAACTACTAAGGAAGGGGTCACCAGAAAATTAAAAAATAACAATCTATGAGTCAGAGCGTGGAATGTTAGAAGTCTAAAAAAGGTTGGTAGGTTAAAAAATTTAAAGAGGGAATTGGTTAAATATATAGATGTAGCAGGAATTCAATGTAGCGAGGTTCAATGGGAAGAGGAAAATGACTTTCAGTCAGGTGATTTTAGAATAATTAACTCAGCATCAGATAAAGAGCAAATAGGAGTAGGTTTCATAATGGACAAGAAGATAGGGAAGAGAGTAGAGAAAGTATTTCAAAAAGTTTAGCAATAGAATCATTCTAATAAGGATAAAATCAAAACCTAAGCTGACAATGATTGTTAATGTCTACATGCCTACAGTGCCCATGATGATTATGAGGTAGAGTGTGTATACAAAGAAATTGACAAAGCAGTTAAACATATAAAAGGGGATAAAAATTTAATAATAGGTGGAGATTGGAATGCAAGCATCAGAAAAAGCACAAAAGGAAATATTGTGGGTGAATATGAATTGGGCAAAATGAATGAAAGGAAGGGATTGACTTATTGAGTTTTGCACAAAGTACAATTTAGTAATTGCCAACACCAATTAAAAAATCATAAGAGAAAACATACACATGGAAAAAGCCTGGTGATAGTGCAAGGTATCAGATAGATTATATCATGGTTAAACAAAGATTTAGAAATCAACTTATAGACTGCAAAGCTTATCCAGGAGCAGATACTGATAATGAATGACTGCAATTTACTGATAATGAAATGTAGATTGGGGTTTAAAAACTTGAAGAGGAGGTAAAGAGGATTTTTGAGGAGGACATTGCAAGATGTCTGAGTAAAAAAGATAAGGTAGAAAATATAGAAGAAGAAAGGGAGAATGTTAAAAACGAAGTTCTTAAATCAGCAGAAACGAACTTAGGTTGAACAGAGAGCACCGATAGAAAACCTTGGATATCAGAGGATATATTGGTGCTGATGTATGAATGTAAAAAGTATAAGAATGCTAGTGATGAAGAACGTAAAAGGAACTATTGACAATTAAGATATACTACAGAGTTATAGCCAAATTAAATTTTAATTAATGAAATATTTGGATCTTAGGGGAAGGCACATTGGTTCGAATCAGACTTCATCTCCTTTTTTTAACTTTTTTTAAATTTAAATATATTGATTTATTATAATTATTAACCTCTCGTAAAAAAAAATGTACAATGAATAAATAATTCAATAACAAAAAAAAATAATAATTGAAAAAATATCAGAAGTTTTTAATGAAATAAAATTTTATGTACTTTTCATTTTAAAAAATGTGTTAATGTAATTTAATAGGCGTACAAGGATGTCATGTGTTGTCCACATCAGATTTTTTTGAAATTGTTATTGTAATTAATACGATTGTTGTTAATGTTATTATAACATTAATTATCAATTAATGTAGTTTTTTATTCATTTCCTTTCGGTCTTGGTTTTTTTTATGGTGTTGTCTTGATAATATTAATATAATTTTACATTATGGATAGCTGTACAGTTTTTGTGTGATCTGTGAAAACTTTATTCATTGTTATTTTTTCTTTACAGTCATCAACTGTTTACCATTTACAATCAGCATTTGAAGAATCTATGTCATATTCTCGATATCATCCAAGTAAAGGATATTCATGGGAATTGAAAGTACCAGAAAAACCAAAAAAAGAATCTCTGAGAGAGGAACCAAGTTCACTGTTTCAGAGACAAAGGGTAGATATGTTGTTGGGTGAACTTACCAGAAAATTTCCCTTACCAATCATTAAACTGCTTCAGCCAGAACGTAATTATATATAACATAATTAATTATATAGGACATAATTTTATATAATCAGTGTATATGTAGTCATTGTATGGTTGTCAATTTTTGTAACTTTGAAAGGAAAAATGATAGAGTGATGAAACAAGCATCAGATGAAAGAGAAATTCTAAGATTTGTTATATCTGATAGAAAATTGAGTGGGAGAATACACTTGTATAGGAAAGAGTGTGCATGCAGCTAGGCTAACAATATTTTCAGCTGCTTGTAAACTGCTGGAAGGTTTTATGACTAACAAAATTTGAATCTGTGACTGGTGCAAAGAGAATATTGTTGTTTTCAATGAAGAGCCTCTGTATTGAAACAACTTAGTCATTGGAATCGGTAATTGAAAGAAACAAGAAGTCTATTGGGTAAGAAAAGTTCTGGCAGACCATCTATTGGTGTTGAAAACACTGAAAATATTTTCAGTTTTTTTATTTCCAGAAAATTTGTGCAGGAATTTGCCCGTGAACTTGATCTGACAAAAGCATTTATTCACAAGGTGTAAAAAAAAACACCTTCATCACTGCAGATATAGCAGAAGTTATGTCTAGGTGATATTTCCTGAGTAAGATGTTAAACTGGTGTCCTCTACAACTTTGTAATTCCATTATTTCTGGAATGTCTCAAGAAGTAGCAGCCTGCGGTCTCTGGGGGCTTTAAAGTAGGGAAAATGCTAGCTGGTTGTCTGGATTAACAATATGATGTTAACAGAAAATTCTGAGGAAAGCACGGGACACAATTTGTCAATATCAGCAAATCTATTCTTAAATTAGGGGTAGAATGAGGGTGAATATCTAGTGCCTGAAAACAGGACTTTATTCACTAAGGGAAGGAAACCTGACAGAAAACCCTGGCCTTCCAAGTTGGGGGTTTGTTGTGAGGTGGCAGCTCCTTCTTACTAGTGTAAAAAAAAATACATTGCTACAAAGCCAAACTAAGAGAACTGGTATAGGAATGGAAGTAAGGATTAAAAATTGAAATGTCAATGAAAAAATGGATTGGAAACAGAAATATATCTTAAAATCAGAATTTTGGAACGTACAAACAATTTTGAAGGTAAGATGGCAGAGGTAAGTAGTGAGATTAAAAGTACATTATTAATGTTTTATTGCAAGAGATCAGGAGAAAGGAGCTGGGACAATGGACAAGAAAGACTGTAGTTTGATATATAACCAGTATGAGCAGTACCTAGACTGTATTTATGATAAATAATTTAAGTGATGTAGAGTTTATTAGCCTTTGGCAGCTGTGTAAAATTAAGTTAAAGGTATGTGCAAGAGTACGTCTATGATTTCTACTTATGCTCCCACAGAAGATGGCACAGAAGTCAAATGCTAAATTTTCTTTGAATCTCCAGCTAGGAAATGTAGTTTTTTTTGTCTTCATTCATTTGACTGGTTGATGCAGCTCTCCAAGATTCCCTATCTAGTGCTAGTTGTTTCATTTCGGTATACCGCCTACATCCTACATCCCTAACAATTTGTTTTACATATTCCAAACATGGCCTGCCTACACAATTTTTCCCTTCTACTTGTCCTTCCAATATTAAAGCGACTATTCCAGGATGCCTTAATATGTGGCCTATAAGTCTGTCTCTTCTTTTAACTATATTTTTCCAAATGCTTCTTTCTTCATCTATTTGCCGCAATACCTCTTCATTTGTCACTTTATCCACCCATCTGATTTTTAACATTTTCCTATAGCACCACATTTCAAAAGCTTCTAATCTTTTCTTCTCAGATACTCCAATCGTCCAAGTTTCACTTCCATATAAAGCGACACTCCAAACATATACTTTCAAAAATCTTTTCCTGACATTTAAATTAATTTTTGATGTAAACAAATTATATTTCTGACTGAAGGCTCGTTTCGCTTGTGCTATTCGGCATTTTATATTGCTCCTGCTTCATCCATCTTTAGTAATTCTACTTTCCAAATAACAAAATTCTTCTACCTCCTTAATCTTTTCCCCTCCTATTTTCACATTCAATGGTCCATATTCGTTAAGGAAATGTAGCAAAGTCCCAAAATAGTACAATAGGGTATTTTAATACAAAAGTGCAAAAGGAATCTTTTCATTAGGGAGTTTTTGGGAAGCGTAACTGCTTAATTATAATCCAGTAGTAATGGAAGGATATTAGATGAACTATCTGTGAGACAGTTTATTTTAATTGCTAGTGCTCTTTTTAACCATAAAAAGTACATCTAGGCACTAAGAAAATTCCTGGAACAAACAATGTTAATTAGATTCCAAATATTAATCAAAACATTGTTTCCAGAAAATGTGCCAGTAGGGTGTCAAATGTGACAGTGACTAGAGGTCCAAACTTAACTCCAATAATTACGCGATCAGAGTTACTATCTTTGAGAAAATATCCATTGTAGATTCCTATCTGCAATGCCTGAAATGGAAAAGACCAAAATAGAATGTGGTGAATCTAAGAGGCAGAGAAAGCGGCAAGAATATCAGGCCACAGAAGAGACAACTGAGAGTACTAGAATGAGGGAATTATGTAGGCAAAATTTGTTGCTTTATAAAGAACACTTTAACTGATGTGACAAGAGACAGCTGGTGAGATAAATGGAGAAATGTAGAGTGGTTTGATGAAGAATCCAAAGAAGTGATTATGCAAAAACAGCATCAGTTATCAGTGTTGCAAAGGTAGCAACACTGTGTAGATGAGCGTAGCAAGATATAAAGAAAGAAAGAATGAAGGTAGTTACTAAATTAATAAGAATGAGAGAAAGAGTATACCTGAAAAAGAAAGGGGTTTCCTTTCAGGTATTCTCATTGTAAGTATTCTTTTATTATTCTCATGTATTTACTTTATGAATGTTCATCAATTAATATGTGCATTTTGTTTTAGACTTTTGTGTTTTAGATTGTTTTTTTTAAATAATTTTCTCTTTTAAATTTTATTTTGGTATGTTAGTATTTGTTCATGTATTCAGCAAAAGGAGCATAACAATTAATTTTAAGGAAGTTTATGGGATGACTTTATCTTATCTATGATTACAGTGCAGGCTATATTTTTATTTAAAAAATTTATAGGATTTGCAGTCCCTCTTAAAAAAGTAGCTTTCTGTTATGTGTACTTGCTTCGTTATTACCTTGCAAAAAGATTTTTTAGTTAGTATTAAATTTTATTAATTTGCTTCTTTTTAAGGAAATATTTAAAACCGTTTTTAATAATAACTTTTTTTAAAAGTTATCCAAAAGTTTGGATAACTTTTCAGTAAAACTAATTATGTGAAATTTGCATTCTATTGATGGATTTTAACATGAAATTTCAAATAGAAAAACAATTTTTTTTGGGGGAAAGTGTTAAATGGGAAACAACTTTTGTTGAAATAATTTAACTTGGTAATAGTTTAATACACAAGGCAAAGGCAATAAGTAGTTAAATTAGAAAAAATAAATCACATAATATTAACTCAAAGATGGATTTAAATGAAATTATTTTTATGTTTTTTTTTGGATTTGCAGAAGAAACAGTTGTTAAGCAAGAACCAAGAGAAATTAAAACAGATAAAACAAATAATGAGAATAGTAATGCACCATCTATGAAGCCTCCACCAGAAAAAAAACCAAGATTGAGTTAATAACTTCTGTTGATTTTTGTTTAATCAGTTTTTATTACCATGCAGTTTAAATTAATCTTAGTAAATTGTCATTAGAATGAATTATTGAAACAAAATAGAGGCTCCACAAGATACATTCAAAAAGTAAATACTGTAATTACTGTATTATGAAAGTTTATTTTCCCAGAAGTTTTTTTGTGACAATATATTGTACATTATTTTCTGAATATTTTTCAGGATTGACTATTTAGGCATTTGTTATTTAAAAATACTGTATTCTGTATTCCCTGAAACTTCCTGAGAAAATATCATTTTCATATTGGCAACATTGTGGAATCTTGATGAGGAAGAATCTCTTCAGATATAGTAGCAGATGAAAGTAACACCACAATAAATCTGGGCTGTATGGAGGTGATCCATCTTTTCCCAGCCACCAGATGTGGTGAGGACTTGAGTTTGTTGAGCCGTAAATGGTTCAGTACTAGAAGCCAATAGAACACCTTAAAATCAGGATGCTGTATCTTTTGTTCTGGATCATATGCTGCAATTTATTTGAATTGCTTCACAGTTAGAGGATGTATTTATCATTGTGCCTTATAGTAAAACAATATATTTTGTCTCACAAAAAACTTTGGATATGATCTTATAGGTTGAAATTTCTAGGTTGGATGCATGCTTGCTTAGTTATATGCCTTCATTCCATGGACTGCTGTATCGATTTCAGGATCGTTTGGCCTGTTTCAACTATCACTGGTACTCTTTTGTCATGTATGATACAATCAGACCACTGCAATGGGCTTTGGTTTGTGTGCTCCTTTGAGAATATCTCTACTACCCACCATGAGTAAAATTCACGATGAATTCTATCAGTTTAAATAATCTGACATAATTTCTTAGAGATTATCCATGAAATTTCATAATCTAAAAAAAAATAAATTATGCACAATTCCATTCTTTCCTTAAATGATGGGAAACAGCTAATACAGCTCACAACCTCCAGATATGACTATAATTTCAAACTATAATTACAAACTATAATTTCATTGTATTTTTTTAAAGTGAAGCTTTTGTTTTGGTATTTTTTAATGCTTTTATTTTGAATTTTTTATAGCTTCCTTAAATTAGTTTATTAATCTAATTGATTTAATTGTATTGTATATGTTTGTTTAAAGTAAAAATATGAGCACATGCACGCGCACGCGCGCGCACCTAACTGTAACTGATTATTTTAATTTTAAAATATAATAATATTGGTGTTGAATGTAAATATAATATTTTTTAGTGGTTTCAGTGAACTAGTTTCTTATAATCATATATACAGCATATATTTTTTATTGTTTTTTATATCTAAATAAAACATTTTGTAATTATTAAAAATTATAGTTTATTTCCAATCCTATAAAAATGGTCTGTGAAATAATGGAGTCTGTAATATATATCTATGTTCAAATTCTTGTATGAAACTCCCACTACTATGGGTTATGTAGTATAACATTTATGGTTAAATTGAAGTCTTATAATTGAGATTTCATTTTGTCATACCCGACTAATTTTTTATTGATTTTTATGATATACTTGAAATCTCGGTTTCTAGTAGAATTTCCATGATTTGGGCTGCATTCCTTGTTCATATGGAGGGTGAATCTGTAGCTTCTTAATCTCTGAATTGTCAAGCCAGGATGTATTAATTATATTCTTACAACAGAAGAATATAGTGACCAGAAGAGAGAATTAAAGAGCTGCTAGTATTAATGTATAATGCTAATTGTAATTGTGGCCTTGAGATATCTAGGTTTTTCATAGGGAGGTTGTAGATTTAGCTTGTTAAACCCCTGTTATTCTGAAATGAATCCTATTAGTATATGTGTTTGTTGAAGGGCAGATTTATTGAAATCACAAATAACACTGAATTAAAATAGTTGCTGAGTTAATTATGTATTCTGTAAACCAATAAATATATTAAAATTTGTGGTAATTTAAAACGAAAGAGAACACTAAACAGATTTGAATTGACAATATTTTGAAATACATGATTCTAGTTATTTGAAAAATATCTTTCAGTTAGTAAAGATTATTAAAGTTTCTTAATATGTGTTATACTACAGTTATTATTAAAAAAAATTATTTTTCTTAATGAAGTAGTTTGCTGTTTAAAGATTCACATGTTAATACTTTGCACTATTTATTTTTTATCCGCTCATTCTATATGCTGTAATAAAATGCCTCCAAGATTCCCCTAGTTTATTTATTTTACAAAAAACCTTTCAATAGTGAATATTTTTGTAAATTAATGTTTGAAATAATAGTTTTTGAATTAAACAGAAGATTATTTACACTCCATTATATTAAAAAAAAATTTCTTAAGTTTCAAGTTTCCCATAAAGTTTCAATCAGATACATTCATACTTCTGTTGTTAGTAATTTGAGTTGAACAAATTTTG
Organism: Lycorma delicatula; assembly: GCF_047948215.1. Lineage (NCBI taxonomy): Eukaryota > Metazoa > Arthropoda > Insecta > Hemiptera > Fulgoridae > Lycorma > Lycorma delicatula. The sequence continues at coordinate 112,165,991 of NC_134462.1, forward strand.
TGTTTTGTGAAATATGGATGAAAGAAAATTTCATATGGTTCGAATGTTATTTCTTGAAAGACAAAACTGTACAGAAAACAAAAGCCAAGCTGGATAAATATTATGGTGAGTCAGCTACATCAGGTAGAACAATTTACCAACCAACCAATTTGGTTATTTTTGCAGTGGTTAGTTGAATACAAATGTTTGGGCCTGTTTCAATATAATTGAGAGGAATTTTTTACCATTTCATAATAGTTGATTAACGTTGTACAAGTGAGTAGTACACCTGAAACAAAAAAAAAAACAAACAAAATAGTGGGTTGCTGCACTCAGGAAACATTCTCCAAAGAAGGCAAAAACCATTCAAGTAGCAGGAACTATTGGACAATCAGGCCTCCGGCTGCCTATAGCTCACTGTGGGCAGTTATCATATTTGTGGGCTTGCCCAACAAAGTAGTAGATATCAGTGAGTAAGTAGTTAGATTAGCTTAGCTTATCTTATTTACTTAGGAAAGCATTCACAAAGATGTCGATTGTAGAGTCAGGAGAGACTTAAGATAAAACCCAGGCAGGTTAGAACAACCAAGAGGTTGTTGAGAGGGCAGTGGTGGATGTTTCTGTCTTTTCCTCCAATTACAAAAGCGAAGCTAGGCAGGCAGGCATGTCCACTTGGGTAGCAAAAAGTAGTCTAATTAGTGATTTTGTTAACATTGAGGGTAGAGCTGGTAGTTCTGTTCCTCTAGTAGCACAATTTTGAGGAACAATATGAGCAGTTATTAGAATTTATTGAAACTCCTCCCCTTCTTCCCACTACACACAGAGATGCAGAACACTTAATACTATATACATGACACTATATACACTTGATATTATATATCTTGGTGCACTACACCAAGAACAATTCACAAATTACAACACATACCCTTACACAACTACACAACAACATTCTACACTATTTCTTCTTACATTTACACTCAGTGATGTTGTGACATCTTATGAAATGCAACTGTAACCCAAGGTGGAAACTGTCGTGCTGATTGGTGAATGGCTCTACATAGTCTCAAATGCTATCCACTGGGCACTTGGGTGAACCCAGTTGCATTTAGCTCTAGCTACAGTACATGTGTGCTCTGCTGGAGTGGTCTGTTATATCGCCGATACTCATGGGACCAAAATTACAAATCCACAAAAAACTCATTTGATAGTTGGTGGTCCATCTGAAAAAACCATCAAGTTTAGTTTTGTGACAAGGCCTTGCTTAGCGTTGTTTGACGAGGATAACAGTTCAAAACATGTGTTAATTTAAGTGGTGATAAATCAAGTCTGCAATACAAGAACATCAGATTTGTAGTTCTTCAAAATAATCAGGAAGGTAAATTAACAAAGTTGTAACAGGTTCTTGTGGTTCTCCAAAGAACATCAGAAAGTTACGAGACATCGATTCTGATTGAAACATTTAATGATGAGCAGGGTCGATCTCTCTTGCATCTCACTAATATGGACGGTATACAAATAAGTGCGTCCCCATGGGCCTAGCCTCTGCAGCTTTTCTTCCCACTACACACTTAGCTGCAGAATACTTTTCACTATACACGTATGCTACACCAGGTACACTACATGACTTACAACATATACATTTACTCGACTACACAACAACATCCAACACAGTTTTCTCTTTCACTTACATTTGATGGTGTTGCGACATCGTACGAACTGCAACCGTAACCCAAGGTGGGAACTATCGTGCCGATGGGTGAATGGCTCTACGTAGTGAGTCTCGAACGATGTCCTCTGGGCACCAGAGCAAACCCAGTTATATTTAGCTCTAGCTCCAGTACGCGTGCGCTCTGCTGGAGTGGTCTATTAAATCGCCGGTTCTCGTGGGACCAAAATTTCAGTTCCTACAATCAATTCTATGATGGTTGGTGGTCCATCTGAAAAAACCACCACTTTAAGTCTTGTGAAAAGGCCTCGGTGAGCTTCGTCTGATGAGGATAATTTTGCTACATCCAATGAAGATGGTGTTAGGTGCAAGAATGTCCGCTTTGTTGTTGTTAAGAATAATCAGGAGGGTGGCTCCCTTCAAAAGGTCTCACCTTTCCTGATTAGTAAATGCATCACAGGGTGTATTGGTTCTCCGAAGAACATTAAAAAATTACGTGATGGGACAATTCTGGTAGAGACGTATAACGACGAGCAGAGTCGATCTTTGTTACGTCTGACCAATATGGGCGGCATAATCGTAAGTACGGCATGCCACAAGACCCTGAATACCAGCCGAGGGGTGATTTTTTGTCGTGGCCTTCTAGAAATGAATTTGAGGGAAATTACTGACGAACTTAGTACTCAAGGTGTTGTAGAGGTGAGACATATGATGAAACGGCAGAACGGGACGGAAGAACCGACGCCGTCCCTTATACTGACGTTCGGTCTTCCTGTTCCTCCAGAGAGGATTAAAGTGGGTTACCTCTCCGTTCGGGTACGCCAGTTCATTCCCAACCCACGGCGGCGGTGTTTCAGTTGCCAAAGGTACGGTCACACTACAACATCTTGCTCGAGGTCAGAGGTCTGTGCCCGATGTGCTACTGAAGGCCACAATGACGCTACCTGCGAAGAAAGAGAAAAATGTGCGAACTGCAATGGTTCGCATACGGCTCGCTCCCGAGATTGCCCGACTTTTAAGGAAGAGAAGGCGATTCTCAGGATCTGTACTGAACAGAAACTATCCTTCCCGGCTGCACGCAGGGAGTACAGGAAGGTGGTTAACTCACGGAACCTCGTTCAACCTGATGTGTCCTTCGCCACTGCTGCGTCAAAACAGACTGCTTCACCTGCTCGTACTCCACAGGGCGGATCCTGCACGGAACTTAAGAAGTTCGTTCGGATGCTTTCTAATCAGGTTGCTTCGCTTACGGCCACTATTTCCGGGCTGACAAGGATGAGTGAGAAGTCCTGCGTTGCGACAACTGAACCCAGCAGTGTGGTCCGTAAAAAAGTTCCTACTCCCAAAGTGCTGCCGACAGCCACTGTTTCCGGGCTGACAAGGGTGAATGAAAAGTCCTGTGTCGCAAAAACTGAATCCAACAGTGTGGTCCATAAAAAAGTTCCTGCTCCCAACGTGCTGCCGGTACGGGAAGAGGCTACCACAGACGACAGTAAGCCGACTAACAAGAAGGTCCCCACGAAAGTGATCATGCGGGCTACCGCTCTGGGATGTCAGTAGCGACATCCCGTTCTCATAAATCTCCTCCGCCGTCACCCCATATACTCTGGAGGATATAAATATAAACCGTGGAGAATAAACCATATAAATTTTACGTTTGATCTTACAACGTATGATAAACAATCAACGCCACCTATTGTTTACCAGCAGGTATTCCAGTTTCTCCTCACCAAGTCGAACCCAGACGTGGTGGTATACACTGATGGGTCGAAGCGTGACGGTAACGTTGGTTGTGCTTTTGTTTTCAATGAACAGACTTATATGTTTGGCCTACCCGGTGTTACGAGTGTGTTCACCGCGGAACTACTCGCTGTGGATAGGGCTCTAAGTATCGTTGGCCCTAAATATAGGAACATTCTTATTTTCAGTGACTCGTACAGTGTTCTCCAGCCGTTGGAAAACCTTTATTCCGGACATCCTGTCGTCGTTGGCATTTATGATAAAATCGCTGAGTTAGAAAAACGAAACAAGAGGGTAGGTTTTTGCTGGATCCCTAGCCACGTTGGGATTCTTGGTAATGAGAGGGCGGATTCTGCTGCGAAAGATGAGTGTATTCGGCCTCCTTTCACCACCCGAGCTACTACCTTTGATTTTATTAATCATATTAAACAATCACTGCGAGCAAAGTGGCAAAGTGGCTGGACGGCTGTCGTCGATAGTAAACTTCGGCGGATTAAAGACTCAGTGTTGCCGTGGGGCTCCTCTTGCAGGAACTCTCGTCGTGAGGAAGTGGTCCTCTGCCGGTTACGGTTGGGGCATACGAGGATCACACACGAAAATCTAATGTCGGGAGGAGACCCACCTCTGTGCACACGATGCAACTGCCGCAAGACTGTGCACCACATTCTCGTGGACTGCGTATGTTATGCGGCATTGCGTCGTCAGTTTAATATACCCAGCAGCATTCGTGATGTCTTGGGCAATGATGGCAGGGTTTTGGAGCGAATGTTTCTCTTTTTGCATAGTGCTGGGTTACTGCAATGGATTTAATATACTTATATATGTTTTAAGGAGAGTTTTTTAATAATTTTAACCTTTATTTTCGATTTGATTTTTTAGTTTAATTTTACTATCCGGGGTGAGGATTTTTGCAAAACCCATCAGAGTTAGGTAAGTTTTTATACTTTCTTTATTCTATTATTTTATCTTTAATGTTTTGCCAACTTTGTCTGTAATATTAGTTTTGGGTTTTATTTTGCCTTCTTGGCTTGTTTTAGTAAATTTTTATTATATGATTAATATTACATTTGCACCTTGTATAGCTTATTATTTCGGAGTTATATTACCCTTTTAATAATACCTACCGGTCGATGATAACGCCCAAGCGTTTTTCGCCCCAAACAACAAAAAAAATAAATAAATAAAAAAATAAGTGCGATATGCTACAAAACTCTAAATAGCAGCTGGAGAGTAATTTTTGCCAAGATCTTTTGGATATGGACATCACTGAAATAGCTAATGAGCTTTGTCCCCAAGATGTTGTAAAAGTAAAACGACTAACGAAACTTCAGAGCGGAGTCGAAGAACTTACACCATCCCTTATATTAACATTTAATCTTCCTGTATCACCAGAGAAGATTAAAGTGGGTTATCTGTTGGTTCGAGTACGACCATTCATACCACACCCACGGTGATGTTTCAAATGCCTAGGGTATGGTCACGCTGCATTTTGCTCAAAAACAGAGATCTGTGCTCAGTGTGCTAAGGAAGGCCACAATGACACTAACTGCCAAGAAGAAGAAGAAAAATGTTTGAACTGCAGTGTTTCACATACAGCTTGCTCCCAAGATTGCTCAACTTTTAAAGAAGAAAAGGTAATTCTCAGAATCTGTACTGAGCAAGAGCTATCTTTTTCAGTTGCGCAAAAAGAATATAAAAAGATGCTTAATTCATGGAACCTGCTTAAACTAGATGTATCTTTTGCCATTGCTACATCAAAATAATCTCCTACAAATTCAGGTAATCAGCAGTGCGGATCCTGGAATGAACTAAAAAAACTTGTTCAGATGTTATCTGATCAAGTTGCTTCACTTACAGCTACTATTTCAGAGCTGACAAGATGAACAAAGAATTGTTAGTTGAAGCTAGTGAAACCATCAGTGGGATCCCTCTGAAAATTCCTGTCCCCAAACTTTTACTGTATGGGCAGGAGTAAACACAGCTGGTGGAAAGCCACCTAATAAGCTTCCTGTAAAGAGAGGCCACACACTTCCCCTCTGGGATATCATCTGCAACTTTCCATTCTTCAAAATATCCTCCTCCATCACCATACTAGAGGATATGGTTGAGGAACAACCCAACCCCAGAGCGTTGGAGTTATTTGAAATTAAAAATTCTAAAAAGAATAACCGGATCATCTACAGCTAATTTTTTTATTGTTTATCCATATTTCTGTATTGATAACTACCTTTCTTTAAGAGCATCATTCAGTGGAACATTAGAGGTTTTCGGTCCCACATTGAAGATGTAAACGTATTGATGCACATGAACCATTAATAATGTACTTCGAAGAAACGCATCTACAACAAGATGTGGTAGCACTCAGAAGGTATTTATGTGAGAAATATGACTATCTCGTCGACAGTAAAGAGGGTGGTAGAATTGCTATTTTCATTCGAAATGAGGTGTTGGCTACAAGGATACCACTAGCTACCCTCATTTCTGCTGTTGCTGTAAAAATCTCTGTCCCCTTTAAATTGCATATCTGCAATTTATATCTCTCACCGATCTTTGAGTTCAGTGTTCTAGACATATCACACTTCCTCACTCAGATTCCATCGCCATCGTTAATAGTGGGAGACTTAAATTCCCATGATTTTTCATATGGCTTATCTTTCTGTTCCGCTTGAGGAAATACGATAAACAGAGTGAGACAAGACCTACTCTGCCTACTGAATGATGAATCATACACATTCATGTTCTTAACATGTTACACTGTCCAACATCGACCTCTCCTTCTGCTCACTGACTTTACTCCCTCATCTCAATTGGTCTGTTTATGATGACTTTTATGGCAGTGACCACAGGCCAATTATTGTTGCCTTTGGTTTCGATCATAAGGTGGAAAAAAGGCCATGGAGATGGATTGTTGAAAAGGCAAAAATTGGAACGGTTTCCAAAAAGCTTTCTCATCACAGTATGACGATGGTGCAGACAACCTTGAACAACTTACCTTTAGGTAAGTTTATAATTATTTAGGCTATATAATTATAAGGATGTAAGCGTGTAAGCTGAATTATAGTATGTCTACATATTCCTACATGATATAAGTCCTACATACTCCTAGACCAATAGACATTGTGGTCATAATTAGTTAGGTGGTTGATTTGGAAAAAGACTGTGCCAAAGTCGAAATTTAATGATGGGGGAAAAAGTTTTTTTATAATTTTTAGTGCGTTTTTTAATTTGTTTTTATTCTTTTTAAGAAAAAACGTATAAAAAGCAGGCAAATGTAACTTGCTGGTTGGTTAGTAGTTACTCATTTTTAACGTTAGATAGCGGACAAGACGTTAAATGAAACATCTATATGAAGTGCTTCGCCAGATTTTTTTTGTTTTTTTTTCCTCCTGTTCCACCGTTATGTATTGCTTAAGAGGATGAGATGATTGATTTGTAGCGTGTGAGAAAATGCCATACCTGACCGGGATTCGAACCCGGGACCTCCGGATGAAAGGCCGAGACGCTACCACTTCGCCAGATTATTTATACATTTTTCATACGGTACTGCTCCTATTTTTTTTAAATTAAAGTTAGTATTTTCGCCCATCAAAAAATGTATATTATCTGTTGAAATCAGTTTTTCACTGAAAGGAAAGGAATTTATTTTTTCAAAAATTGTTGGTTGAAAATTAATCTCACCATTTCGAATAACGTTTTACTCTGCCACAACAAATCAAAATAACATGGAATCTTTAAAAACTAAGTTGAATTTTTTAAACTCGAAGATTTGAGTCTGTAATATCAAGCAAGGGTTCCTTAAAAAAATAACTAGTGGTAGTATTAATTAAGTTTGAGGCTTTGTTGGTTTTATTTTAATTAGTAACAAAAAAGTAAATTCATTCATACGTAATTATAGATTATATATAGATCATGTTAAGAATGCGTAGTTGTGATGTTCTATGAATAAAAAACGAATTCTTCTACATTTTCCAGGAAGAATCAGAAAATCCGTTGGTTAAGAGCAACGTTGCAAAGTACAAAACTGATTAATAAATAAGGAATGTGGTCAGAATCAATATATTTCTCGTTATATACGATAAATATATCGTTGACGATATATATATATATATATATTCAATATATTTATGGTTATATTTATCGTAGGCTGTAGTGTTGTGCTGTTTTATTCGAAATATTTTTGTTATGTGGTTGGATTCAAATACGAAAGTTCGAATTTTTAATTTCCTATTTTCCAATCTACGCGATTCTACTTTTTTTACGGTCACCGTACAATGATCTGACGGTTCAGTTTTTGTAAGAAACAGTATGACTTTTCAAATAAAATACCTAAGAATTTGTTACTTAACGAGACATCCAAAAATTTCTCTTTATGGGCAATATAAATATAAGTCTATCACTAATGGGAATACCGTCCGCAACTTTAACGTGTCCGTGTTAGATGCACGATGCATTCTATCCGTAGTAAAGTTACGCAGTTAAAATCAATCTAATGAATAAATTTTTGAATCGATAATGTAGTTTTGTTACCTTATTAAGTAATCGTTTATAGGTATATATATAGCTTTTCCTGGGGCATTATAAACAAACATTATCTAACACGGGAAGGAGCACATTAGTTTGTATTTTTATAAACTATGTGCTCCAGTCTTTGTTGTGACTGAAGCAAGTAAAATATGTAGGTAGCAGTTACAGTGTTTTCTCTGGGAGTAATGATGTTTGTTGTTCAGTCAGCTCCTGTAATGATTTGAATGGAAGTGTTCCTTGTTGGGCTGGATGTCAGCTACCATACTACCACATTTTGGAGAGTTTGGAGTGCTGATCTGTAACGGTATATTTGATTCAATAAAGAAGGGAATGGGAAATCACTTCATTCATCAGTTTCCATAATAATCTTGGTATAAGATGTTTGTTATTCATGAGAGTAACTACCGTTTTTCATGAGTAACTTCTATCTTGTCAGATTAGATTACTATTGTTGTTAGATTAAAACATTCACCATTCACAGCTGTAGTTACATCATCTGCGAAAATGATTTGAAAATTTAAAGAGTACAGTACGGTAATTAGGGTAAAATCACTATTCTTTTTTTTTTTAATTATAAATATAGTTTTTAGAAAAAAAAAAACATTACGGTTCACAAGTTGTTACTAAACAACTAAAAAATTCAGTATGTATGTGATAATGTCTGCGTACAATTCAATAGAGGTTTTCTTTCGTTAAATATAAAAAAGTCACCGATACTATAAGTGAATTTTAATGACTTTTCAGGGTGTGTTTTAGGGGGAGGAGTGGACGAATCCATTTCGTATTCATAATTTTTGTTATTCATATCTATAATTAAGGCAATAATTATTTGTAGTAATTTTCTATAAATGCTTTATTTATACATTTATTTATTCTGTACAGTAATTATAGGATTACGTGTTACTAGTTATCTTCCCCGTACTTGTTTCTCTTTGATAAAAAAATGAATTATTTTAACTATGAAAATTTCCAGCCTGATTGTAATCCAAACTTGAAACCTTTTGGATGAATATCGGGGACGATACCATTCCACCAAGGATGTCAGTGTGTGTATATGTATGTATATTTAAACTAGATTAACATACGGCTCAGGTGATCATTGTCTCAGTATTGTGAACCAGTCCAACGTCATGACAGTTAAAGGTGACCGAATTTCGATCATGCGCAGCAGATAAATTATCGTACAATTAGATTTTTTTTTCATTTTATCGACATATATTTATCTTCCTTTGAACTATAGCAATATTATCTTACCGTTTTGTGTATTTAACTCTATTTTGTTTGTGTTTAGGCTGTATGTAAATAAATAATGTTTTCAAATATTTTATCACAAAATAAAAATTAAATAACGTTATAATTATTACAATAATGAAAAATTTAGGTTCGTTTTTTATTGTTTTTTTACATAATACTGTCTGAAACTTAGTTAAATAAATTATTCTCATTAACTGCTTTATTTAACCTCATAATATTATTATATATAAAGGTTCTCCTTAATCATCTTTTCTGCACTTCTATTTCTACTCCCCTCCACCAGACATGTTCGTCTGCTTGTTTGCGATATAAGCGAACCTATCGGACAATACTATAATTTATGGTAGTAGTATATTCAACAGTTGTGCCGAGAGCAACGCCGATGTCAACCTTTATGCGTTAATCCGCAACAGCCGATATATCTCATCATATCCGTCCTTTTATCCTGATTGATGCCGTATTATGTAAATTTATACTGGGAAAATCTATTCGAATAATAAGGTAAATTAGAATATTTTGTTCGTAGTTGGTTAATATAAGTTAATTTTTATTTATTTACGTTCGTATGTTGTTTACTTTATATAATGTTGTGTTGATTAATTTCACTTCCCTTTTAACTTCATTATATATTACGTTATTTATTTCTTTTAATTATATAATTTTCTAATAATATATATGTAAAACAGTTTAATTTTTTTTATTTATCCTAGTTAAGATTTCATATAATATACTTTTGTGTCTGTGACCTGTTTATATTATTTGTTTGTAAACGTTACAGGTATTATTTATTGTACTATTTCATTATTATTAATGGATAGTACTCTATTATGGAATATATTAAAAAATAACTGTCCTTTTATAGTTGTCAACTTTTATTATTTTTAACAGTAATTCACAAAATTATTATTTTAGATCTATTACATGTTTTTTTTATAGATAAGTAATCATAAATTTTGATTTTTAATAACGAATTAATTTATAAATGCCGTTTATATATTTTTATTATTTATTCTTTACTATCTTACCAAACATACGGCGACTTTTAAAACGGGTAGGTCCTACTTTTTTGTACTGAAATTTGTTGAAATATAAAATTAAAATTGAAATAATGAAAAATTCAAGAAATTATTGAAGATTACGTTCAACAATAATTTATATTCTCATTTACAATATCCATATATTCCCGATGGATTTCTCTTTTCGAAGTTATGAAATTAAAAAAAAAATTCATATTCAACTTTCAGAAATTTTTTCATTAGCTTATTCTAAATAATTAAACAGTTAAAGTAATTTCAGTCTAAAACAATTTCACTATGATTTAAATTAATTTTTATAAATTTTTAACAAATGTTAGAATTTTAATTAGCCGATATAACGAAGAAGCCTAAAATAATTATTGGATATCTATTAAAAAAAAATCAAAACGAACATTCAGCCAACAAATAAAATAACTTCAATATGTGCAATACAAGCTTGTTAATAATTATGAATTATTAAACGAAAAATTAGTATAAAATATTTATAGAGAGAAGTTTTTAGTAATAAAATCGTTTAATCTGATCGGAACTTAATAATACATTTATATAGATCACGTTAGGAATGGGAAGATATGCTTCTCCACGGATAAAATAAAAATAACTGCCGCAGCATTTCACTGGCTGGATCAAGGGAAACCATAGTAAAACTTTGATCAGAGCAGAATTTCAAATAAATAACTAATTATAAAGTAAAAACGATAGAATTGATTAAAATCTTTATTAATTGTTTAAAATGTAAACATATGAAATAATAATAAGGCAAATACGAGTATATGAGGATATTAAATATAAAAAAAATATTTTCAAAATAAGGTGTTAATGAGAAATATTTGCCTACATATGTGCGTATACGTTGAACAGATAATCCAGGTTTTTTTTAAAAATTAATATTATTTAAAAATCCATCAACAGAGTAATACTGTTTGTGTAAAAGTATATTTTAATTGCGTTTTAAATAAATAGATGGAAAGAATTTTTTAAAAATGGTTTCGTAATTAATTAAAAATGGTTGTGGAAACATAAGGTTCTTTCTCGTAAGCTGAAGTACTGTATCGAGTTATTTAAAAACAGTTGTCTGGTTTGGTAGAACTAGATTTTTTTTTAAGAATAAATGACTTTTCTTTTTAGATGCACATTCAAAAATATAAAGAAAAATAAATTAAAATTTTCTAAATATCGGTCTTCGATTCATATTTTTGGGCGCCAAAGAATGATATGACAGGCAATTTTTGTATCTTAAAAGCATCTTCTAATTAATATGTTTGCAGTATTTGGCCTCTATATACTGAATCGATTATACTGAAATTTTATACAATAATTATTTTTTTTTACATGGACAAAATTAAAAAAAAACGGAATTTTTATAAAGATGATTTTCGCTTTTTTAATTAAACTTCTAACAATTAGTTACATATTAAAACTCTTTTGCTTCACAAAACGCAATAAAATAGTTCACCAGTTGAACATATTCGATCCTAGACCGAGTAGTTTCAGGATATTAGTATTAATTTAATCTTAACAATCAATTTATATAGATAAAGTAACGGAATTAAAATTTATTTATTAAGACATAACTACTCTTAAACCGCGGATTTTAATCCGCCGTTCGCACGCGGCCCGCGAAGATTTTTGTGATCCGCGTACTCAAAAATTTGTCTTATTTTAATAAATGTTTGTATATTTATAAAATAAATTATAAAACGCTGTACATTAATATTATTTCATTTCGTTCATTAGTTGTACAGAGTTTAATAAATAAATTACTGTAATAAGATTACGGAACTGAATTTAACGAATACACAACAGTTTAAGAATTTCCTAAGCCAAACGGGCATATCTCAATTTCCTTTTCAAATTTTATCTGAAAAGGTTTAATAACCTGTCTTAAAAAAAATTGATTTACGATCACACTGCTCTTTTTCTGTTTAGCCTCCTGAACCACCGTAAGGTATTAACTTCAGAGGATGTATGAGGGTGATATATACGTATATAAATGAAGTGTAGTCTTGTTCAGTCTAAGGTCGACCGTTCCTGAGACTTTAGATTAATTGAAACCAGATCACCAAAGAACTGTGGGTTCCCGTAATGGAGCCGGGACTCCTGGGGTCCGTTAGGTGTGGATTAATGAAAAGACCGAGACCCGGCCGGCGGCGTGGGTTCCCGGATACGATTCGGTTTCTGCGCCGTCGGCTTTTGGCTGGCAAAAGGAAAGACCGGGACGGTCTCCGGCGAAGGGGCTGGGAACGGCATAGCCGGGCCTGTTTTCTGCTGTCAGAGATTAGAGGAAGGCAATTAAAAGATCCGGAACCTGGGGGGGCTGACCTGCTGTGTCGGGTTTTTAACCGGTAAATGGGGCAAGGACACGTCCCCGAGTCGAGTATATTTAATTGGATATCCTGCTCGGGGATCTAGGGGGAAAAAAGATCACCAAAGAACACCGGGATCCACGATTTGGTATTCAAATCCGTATAAAAATAATTGCCTTTAGTAGGATATGAACCTTAGAATTGTCGACTTCAAAAATCAGCTGATTTGGGATGACGAGTTCACCGCTAGACAAATGCGGTGAATTATACGATCGCACTAAAAAAAATCAAGAAAATCATTTGTAACTTATAAATAAGGTGTAATTGAGGTAAGCCCTTTTGGTTTAGGACGATTGTATAGGCCTATAAAAGCAACAGAAATATATTTATATATTCGGTAAAAATATTTTTTGTACTGGACTACGGCTCTTGAGCCAGTGCAGATTAGAAATATTGGCCAGAGGGTGAAAAAAAGTTCAAGATCCACGCCTTAAAAGAAATTCAGCTCTAGTTATGCAACATTGTAGAAAACAGGTGTATGATAATTCGGTTTTACACTGTAGTTGGTTAATTAATAAAACGATTGCTGCGTTCTATCACTGTTTTTGTAAACTGGATGTTTTAAATGATATTGTTAAATATGAATTAAGAAAATAATTAAAAAATAAAAGGTCGTAAAGTCCTGTACTTCTACTTTAGAATTATTTATCTTATTTCCTTCAGTGTATGTTTGAGAATTCGTTTACCGGTATAATACGCAACATAAAAAGATTTTTTTGCGCATATTGTCAGACTACTTATTTTAAATTTTTTTCTTTAAATACGAGTAACATATATATTTAATAATTTAATTACGTTTCTTTTAACAAATCTTTTTCTAATATTGATGTTTAAAACGATCAATTTTTGAAGTTTTTTTATTCGAAGAGTATTTTTAATTGAATTCAAAATGAAAGTTTTCAATTCTATATGTAATTTTTTATTTATTATTTATATCCAATCTCAAAGACCGGGTCGATTTGCTTAATGATTCTTTTACTTTACCGCCTAGATAGCGCTATAACAGAGCTACAGCTTTAGAAGGGAAAGTATTGTAATCGGTCCTATTTGGGCATATGCGGTTTTCACCGGATCTTGACGTTTTGACATCTAAGGAACCTCAAAAAATCGGATGGAAATTTTCCGGATATTAATGTTCGTATTTACGAGTGTGTGTATTTGGTGTTGGCTTCTAAAGATCACCTTATATCTCCAGAACTACTGACCAATTTTGACCAAACTTGGTCAGACTACTTTTATATATGGGGCACTGATGCCATTAAATTTTCAACTTAAAAGATCAAGGGGGAGACTGTAGAGCAAGGTCACCCTCAGTATCTCGAGATTTCGCCTATTTAAGGTCATATTTTTCTCAGACACATTTGTTAACAATTAAAAAATAACAATATTTAAAAAAAAAACTTTTGCAAAATCACATACGCCACCCCCAAAAAATGATTTTGTAGTTGTCTACTATGTTGTGACGTCACTGGTGAGCGGTAAAATTAAATAAATGAGTAATACTTAAAGTGTAAAAAAGTAAAACGAGGCGTTAAGCCTCGCGGCTACACCAGTCCACCGTCCGTATAAACGAAATTTGTTCTATGTTGTGAAATTACATTACTCTAGTTAGCGCCGACCGTCGCTACTAGTACTGCCACACCCGCGCGAATTAAATGCCGTATGCGCGTGCGCTTTAGTTAGAATCATTGAATTAAATAAACGAAAAAATGTTATATTTAAATAAAATGATAAATATTTTTAATTAGTTTGTGTGTGAATGTGTGTAAACCGTGCATCAGAAACAACCCACAGTTTCTTTCCCGGAACGCGGTGTTAGCCGCGTGTCGGCTAAACAGCTTTTTTAGTTTTGTTTTACTTTATGAATTAATTCACCATATAAGTTCAAAGCTTGTGGGTGGGAATATAAAAATGGTAGTTTTGTAGCGCATGAAAAATGCGATTAGGATGAAAATCCTAGACCTCCAGAATAAAGGCCGAGACGCCCACTTCGCCATGGAGGTCGACAGAATGGTAGAGGAAGTTCTCTTTATGGTCCTATTATAAATTTTTTTACGAAATTTAAGCGGAAAATACTTTTTTTTAATGAAAAATTACATTGTCTGCGTAGTTTACTAGAAGATATTTATAACATTTTTTTTTGTCATTAGTACTTTCTTTTTCCTGTTTAGCCAACGGTAATTACATTTCAGATAATACTTTAGGAATGAATGAGGATGATATGTACGAGGATAAATGAAGTGTAGTCTTGTACAGTCAGTTCAACCATTCCTGAGATGTGTGGTTAATTGAAACCCAACCACCAAAGAATATCGGTATCCACGATATAGTATTCAAATCCGTGTAAAAATACCGACTTTACAAAAAGTTTAACGCTGGAACTCTTGACTTCCAATTGGTTTGTCATTGGTACTGAATTTATTATAAATTATTAATATGTTTCTAATAATTATTAAATATTTTCGCGCGTTATTTGAATAAAATTAATAGGTGAAGTTACCGTAAAAAAATAATCTACATTTAATAAAATAATTTTTCCATATTTCACTGTCATAAAAGGATACGCCTCACTTAAATACTAATGAAAATTTAAGAACTTTTTTCCGTAAGTTATATCTATAACTACTATTAATTGAAGACCTTTTCTGAATTACATTGGTCTGATTCTGTTGTTCCTAACTTTATCCCTGTTTTTTTGGTTGTAATTTTTCTATTTAAAAAATTTACAACACAGTTTTACGACTTTCCCGTCAGGCGGTTTTTTCAGATGCACAGCTTACACACATATAAACACAATTTAAAATATTTAAATATAATAAATAAATAATTTAATTTTACACTTATATAAAATATAAAATTAAATTTAACTTACTTAATTTATTTCATTTAAATATAATATATTTTCGTTTATTTAATTCAATGATTCTGATTAAAGCGCGCTCGCAAACCGAATTTCATTCGCGCGGGTGTGTGGCGGTACTAGCGACCACTTTAAAAACTTTTTTACCAGTTTAAATATTATTCATTTATTTAATTCTACCGCTCACCTGTGACGTCACAACATAGCGGTCGACTGCAGCAGCTGTACGTCAGTGCTGCACTAGCGCTCTTTGTGGTGAGACGGGGCATTATTGTCGCAGTATACCCACTTAGCCGCTAGTTTATTTAGACCAATTTTGGGATGGGGGGTGTGATTTTTCAAATTTTTTTTGCAAATATTATTTTTTAATTGATAAAAAATGTGCCTAAGGAAAATAAAACCTTAATTAGGCGAAATCTCGAGATACTGAGGGTGACCTTGCTCTATAGCCTCACTCCTTTAACCTTTTAAGTTGAAAATTTAATGGCATCGATATATATATATATATATATATATATATATATATAGAAATAATTTGACCAATGCTGGTTGAAATCCAAGACCGAACACACATACACACACACACACGCACGCGCACACACTTCCGGAAAATTTCCATTCGGTTTTTTGGGTTCCTTAGGTGTCTAAACGTAAAGATCCAGTGAAAACCGTTATGCCCAAATTGGACCGATTACCAAACTTTTCCTTCTAAGGCTATAGCGCTAGAAGGGAAAGTAAACATTTTTCTTATTTTGTTCCTTTTTCTTAGCTTATCGTTTTTCTCCTTTGTTTTACTTATTTTTTTTGCTTTTATTAATTTTCAGAAATAATTTCCCTACAAAAATTAATTCTTATTGTTCAGTAAATAAATATCTTCCAACATATTTTTAGTTTCAGCTTTCAGAAGTAAATCAGCGTCAATTTTTTTATAATCATAATGTTTTTCTATTGGATTATTATTTATAAAAAAAAAATCACCTTTAAATCCGGGTTGCTAATTTTAATATTTAATACGTCAAATTGTTTTTCCTTGTATCTAAAACTATCAAGTAACGAATACCGGCAATGTATGGGTTTGTCTTCATTCTTATGATTACAATTTATTTGATGAAAATCGATTTGCTTTTAAATAAAAAATCTGATGTGGAAAACCCATGACTTCCTTGTACGCCTATAAATTAGATTTATACGTTTTTTTAAAATGAAAACTAATTAAAATTTTATTTCATTAAAAAACTGATATTTTTTTATTTTTTTTATTATTGAATTATTATTCATCTTAAAACTTTTTTTAACAATGAGAGCTTAATAATTATTAATAAATCAATATATTTAAAAAAAAGGAGATGTGAAGTCTGATTCGTGTGAAGCCTTCTCCTAAGATCCAAATATCTCATTAATTAAAATTTAATTTGGCTATAACTCTGGAACCGATGAAAATAAGTACCACGATATATCGCTGAAAAGCTCTCAATGAGCGCTTATTACTGTAGTTAAGACAAAGTCCAAAATTTAATTTTCTTTGGATTTTGGGCTTTTTTGGACACTTTTGGTTCAGTCGATTGCAATCAGAAGGGGAGATGCACAACTAGATGTTACAACAGCCGAAATCGAAAATTTCAATATCTTACGGCTAATAGTTTTTGAATTATGCGAGATAAATACGTACATACATACATACATGCGTACGTGCAGACGTCACGCTGAAACTAGCCAAAATGGATTCACGGATGGTCAAAATGAATATATCCGTTGAAATCTGGAAACCGAAATTTTTCGCGATCGCAATACTTCCTTTACTAAGGAAGTAAAAAAAAAAAAAATAATAATTTTTTTTCCAATTCTTTAATTTAACTTTTTTTTATTAGCATAAAATAAATAATTCCCAAGAAGCTTACAAATTATTAATTTAGTGCCAACTTGAAAATTTAACGAAAAGTTGAAAGTACTAATTTTTTGTTTGATAAAAAAACTTATTTAATTCTAGTTTCTTTCGGTTTTATTAAATAAAAAATATGAAGAGCGTTTGTATAAAGAAAAAAACTATGCTGTACGGTTATGAAATAAGCTGGGAAATAGGAAAATGATTAAAAAACTGTTAACTCAAATCTAATTCTGGATATGTAGTAAACATTTTACGTTAACGGTTTAACAGCTATCTTTTGTTTTTCCTAATTAAAATAAATAATTTTATATTCGATATGTCATTTTAAAGTATTACTCGTTTGCGTATAAAGGTTTATGGAGAAGAGTTTCTTCGTATTTTAATGCAAAAGTAATTGAGAAACATTTTATATTTCAAATGAAGTCTGTTAAAAGAAATACATGCTGATTTGATCTACCGACTTTTATCATTTTAGCGGTATTATTATAATCCCATCACTGTAGAACTTGTGTGTTTTCTGGACGAAAAATGGTGATAAATGATTTTAACGGGCCTCTTTTGAAGCCAACTTTATACCATTAAGAGAGTTTTAAAGAGACCGAAAAAAGGTACTCTGTGAATGCAAAGTCAGAACTATACGGTGGCTGCATCAAAACTTATTGGCTTAGCTCTTTCAGTTTTAGTCGGGTCACCAAAAATATGTGAGGTCTGGCGTTGTCGCAATGGAAGACGACTCATTTCCTATCGATCAATTCTGGTTGCTTTATCTTAGTTGCTTTGCGTAATCTTTCCAGTTGTTGGCAATAAAGGTTACAATCTACAATCAATCATTTGACCGGAGAACAGCAGCTCATCGTAAGCAATTCCTTTCTCTTCCATCACATTCACGGCATCGCTTTTCTTGGCGGCAATTCTGGCTTTCCCACTGTTTTCAGAACTTCATCTCGCTTCAACGACGGTCTTTTCGTACATTATTGTCAATTTTTCATAGTTCTTAGTTAGTCAAAATAGACCTTAATTAGCCAATTTAAAAACACGGATAGATTTCGTTTCGTTATAGCAATGATTTGCGGACGAAAATTCGATCCATTCAATTTTTCATTGTTAAATCATGTTGTACCCAAATATAAAGTTATTTTTGCATTCAGCATTCTTCAAAAGGTTTAAAACTGTTTGTGGTCGATCGTTAGTTCGTTATTTATATCACGATGGCTAACGTGTCGCCAGTATTGCTCGATTTTTTCCATGATTTCATCGTCTTTTCCAGTCATTGCCACCAGAGCGAGGTACATCATTGACATCAAAATTTACAGAATGAAAACGCTTTGTGCCAAACGCACTGAAACCGCATAATTCCCATAAACATCCATCATATTTTGCAGCATGAGTTTCTTTCTTCCCTTTTTACTTCCTTCCAAAAAAATTCGGTTTTCAGATTTTAACGGAAGTATCCATTCTGACCATCCCTGAATCCATTTTCAGTAGTTTCGGCGTGATATCTGTACGTACGTACGTACATCACATAATTCAAAAACGATTAGCTGCAGAATGTTGAAATTTTAGATTTAGGACTGTTGCAACATCTAGTTATGCACCTCCCTTTTTGATTTGCAAAACAATTTCAAAATCCAAAACAATTTGGATTTTGGACTTTTTCTTAACTGCAATAATAAGTCCTCTCTGAGAGCATTTCAACGATATATCATGAGTGGTACTTATTTTCATTGGTTTCAGAGTTATAGCCAAATTAAATTTTAATTAATGAAATATTTGGACCTTAGAAGGGGAAGGCACGTCGGTTCGAATCAGACTTCAACTCCTTTTTTTAAACTTTTTTTTTAATTTAAACATATTGATTTATTAATAATTATTAACCTCTGATTGTAAAAAAAATGTACGATAAATAATAATAAAAAAATAAATTAAAAAATATCAGAAGTTATTAATGAAATAAAATTTTATATACTTTTAATAATGTGTATATGTAATTTAATAGACATTATTACATATGTGTATATGTAATAGATTTTGTGAAACTTCTGATTATTTAATAATATTAATTGAAAATTATAATTAAGACTCGTATTATCTTTGGATTTTCTAGTTTAATTTAATATAATGATTCTGGAATTTCTATTTAATTTCATCTACATTCAAGTTAACTAAAGAGTATGAAAAATAGACCCTCACAAGAACAACATATACACTGAGGCATACATGCTCGATCTTTAATAAATTGTAAAAAACTCTGATACTGTCGGAGAATATTCTCCCTAAGTTGGAGTTGATCATAATTTCGTTTATTGTTTTTTGTTGCCAATCATTTAATCGTTTTTTATTTGATATAATTCTTCTGATCTTAATTTGTGTACACTCTCCAGTTTTCAAATTTTCTCTCTCTTTATATTCAACATCCTCTCTTAATCATTTTATTCTTTCCTTGGTCTTAACGTTTTTTTCCTCTTTATATTTATCATCTTTTCTTAATATTTTTTATTTTTTCTTTGGTTTTAACATTTTCTTCCTTTTTATATTTATCATCTATTAATTCTTTTTATTCTTCCTTTGGTTTTATAATTTTCTTTCTCTTCATATTTATCATCTTCTCTTAATTTTTTATTCTTCCCTTGTTCTTAACATTTTTTCCTCTTCATGTTCATCTTCTTGTCGTTTTTTTTTGAGATATATTTCTTCATGTTATCCTTCTTTTTCCTGTATGATTGTTTGTTTTTCATTATTCACCAAATAATCCAATAATAAAAACTGAATTTTTTACACCGTAAGATCGAATTACGAACGAATAACGTGTTGCTCAAAACATGGCGAAACAGTTAAAAATATTTCGATGGATGGCATTAGACCAATTTCCATACACTACAGATCAGGCGCATCTGACTTTAATATTTTCCTAAAATTAAAAAAAAATGTTAAAGAGGAAAACGACTACAGATCGATGACGACTTCTACCAAATTTTCACTGATAAGTTCAAGGAATGAGTGGCAGAATTCTTCAACGAGATAGTCGAACTTGTCTTCTAATATCAAAATGCTTAGATGTTAGCAGCGATTATATTGAAAACTATTTTAAGACATACGAGTATTTCCATTGTAAAAACAAGGAATTGGAATTATAAGAAACCGTTATCAGTTTACGAGAAAATGAATCTTACTTCTAAAAATGAACATTATACTTTCTTTAAAAAAAAATTAAATCTTTTAATCGTTTAGGTAGCTTTGTATTTATTTATTAAATAAATAAATATTTTGCTTAAGTTATTTGGAAACTTTACTGTTATGAACGATCTCGCCTGAAGACCGTTAACACGTTGTGGTGGATTTTAGAGCGAGGTTGGACTGTATATTAATAGGTGATGAATGAAGACAACGCCTTGTTGCTTGTTGAATAATGGTTTAATGAATTGTCGTCTTGACAGTTAATGAAATGAATTGTAACATAACGTATAAACTTGACATATAAAAATAAAAAATTAAATACAACATTAAAGGTAACGTTCATCCGAACAAAGAATGGAATCCATCCGGACTAAGAGTATGATGTGACCGCCTTGGATCAGATTCGAGCGCCGAATGAATAAGTCGCTACCTCATAATGACCACTCACTGCGGCATTATGACGTAGGACATGGCGTGATCAGATCGCCTGACCAAGCTTGCTGTGGAGACTCTAGCCCTCGCTAGGTAGCAGCACCCGACGGAAAAGTGGAACGTAACACTCACATTGGGATCACTGAAGGAACTTTTTCTAAAAAAAAAAAATGTTCGGTGTATCTGATAAAGAAGCTTAATTTCCACGACAAAACTAATAATAAAAGACATAAAGGCTCGAATTAAGAAAATTTAATAATATCAATTACAAATACTAAATTACTCTTAATATAAATTTTTTCTTAAAATCTAAAGTTTTCTGTGTCGTTTTATATTATCGGTACTTTTTTCAATATGTGCTAATGCTATATAGATTAATGCTGCATAAAAAGTCGGTAGAGGAAAATGAATTGAGGGTTAAAAATGTTTTATAATTTTCTCTCTGAAATTGAACTGATATTTTGTATTTCACAACACATAGTAATCGTGTACAAAATTATTTTATATATACTTCTGGCGCAAAATATTTGAAACTGAAAAGATTGTAGTTAATTTTTATCCTTATTTGGTTTGTATTTTTTTGACGTTGAAGTTAAAATATTATTATTGAAATCTGGAAATAATTTTTCAGTAAATAAATAAATAGATCTTTTATTCTGATCAGTAAATAATAATACGTTAAAATGATCACGTTAGGAATGGTTAGATATACTGCTACACGGGTAAAAAAAGGTACTGTCCCAACATTTACCTGGAAGAATCGAAGGAAACCACGAAGATAAACCTTGATCAGACTACCGTGAAAAAATACTCAATATGTAAAAAAAATAAAATGAATATGTATTGTATTAATAACTTGTATTGTATTTATGGTTCTGATTTATTTAATCTGTATGTATATATAAGCTTGTCAGTAGCTGAAATTTTAGTACTGCAAGACTTGTATAGTGTAATTATTTGCTCATATAAAAATAATGGATGGTAACCCCCAGTACAGTTATTACTACAGGGGGTACCTAGTTCCACAAGATTATATAATAATTGTTTACTTTTATTACCTTATGTTGTTTGTTTGTATGTCTACTAAGCTTATGTATTAAGAATTTATAACTGTAAATAATTTTATTTTCATTTGTAATCTATTTATTTTGTGGAATAAAGATTACTATTATTATTATATTATTTTAAAGTAAATATATGAAGATGCAAAATATAAAAAATAAATACAAAGTAATTCACAAATCAAAAGGTGTTAATGAAAATTATCTGTGCACATGTGTACATCTAAACGTATGTAATATGTGTGTATATATATATATATATTTGTATACGTTGAAAACCCTGAATTTTCACTATCCCAAAAATTCACGTTTTTTCAAATTATTTAAAAATTCATCAACAGATTAATATTGTTACCGTAAAGGAAATATTTTAATTATATTTAAAATAAATTGATGCACAGAATTTTTAAATAGTTCAGTAATCGATTAAAACTGCAACTTAAGCAAAATATGGCCCTTTCTCGTAAGCTGTTGTATTATGTTGTTACGTGAAAAGTTCTATTGTCTGCTTCAATAGATTTGGACATTCTTATTATTTTTTTTAGAAATAAGTAACTTTTTTGTGTAAAATAAACTTTTAAGCTATATCTATATATATAAAAATGTTAAGTTCGTTTATGTACGGCTTCAAAAACTCAAAATGTTCTGCACCGATTGAGCTCAAATTTTAGCACGATATATAACCCGCATCAAAGATTGTTTTCGTCTATTTTTAATAAATCTATCTATCTATTTTTAATTTGGAAATGTAAACAAAGGAAAACCAATCAGATCAATGCAAGATGGCCGCTGTCAAACCCAACCACCAAATTTCTTTGAATTATATTTAACAGCTTAATCATCTGTATCTTATTAAAAAAAAAAAAACACGATAAAAAACATTTTAGCACGATATATAACCCGCTTCAAAGATTGTTTTCGTCTATTTTTAATAAATCTATCTATCTATTTTTAATTTGCACAGTTTTCTAATAAATAAGAGGCTAATAAATCAGATGGAAATGTAAACAAAAGAAAACCAATCAGATCAATGCAAGATGGCCGCTGTCAAACACAACGACCAATCAAAAAGAGCCCGTATGGCCGTTGCCAATGTAAACAAAATCACAACTGATGAAGTAACAATTTTCTTTGAATTATATTTAACAGCTAAAACATCTGCATTTTATTAAAAAAAAAAAAAAAAAACACCAAAACGAAAAGAAAAACCACCAAGAAGGACAACCGCAGTTGGTGATGATATGAATGATTTATAGCGTATAAAAATGCCATGCCTGACCGGGATTCCAACTCGGAACCACCGGATTAAAGTCTGAGACGTTACCACTCGCGCCACAGAGGCCGGCAAACATATTCGTTAGGAGCCGAATAAAAACACGACTTACCAATATGGCGTTGTGTGTCAAAACAATTTTATACGGACTATAATTACTGTTAATACGCGAAACCCTTTGCAGTGATTGAACATTAACTTAAACCTCTTCAAAAATTATTCCTTTTGAACTAAGCCGCATTTTGATATCTTTGTTTTTCTATAACACGGCTGGAATTCTTTTCGTTTAATGATAAGAAGCGTTGTCGAACCGAATTCTCTTTCAAAGGACATAATACACCGCTAAATTATTTCGAAATAATTCAAATTCGTGTAATTTTTTTACGAATCGCGTTTTTATCAAAATCTCACCTTTTTCTCAATTGACCTGCGGGGTTTTGTTTTCGTTGGAGACCGTAATTCATTAGTAGATTAATACTCGAGAATCACGTTGTACACTGAAGCAGCACAACTTCTACTTACGTTAGCAGTTTATTAACATATGAAATCAACGCCGTTTGATTATTCTGTCATTTGTAAGCATTTAAAATGATGTGTTTTTATCGCACGACTTAAGGGCTTTTTTTCGCAGCCCACAAATCTTTATATATAAAAATGTTAAGTTCGTTTGTGTACGGTTCAAAAACTCAAAATGTTCTGGACCGATTGAGCTCAAATTTTATCACGATATATAACCCGATCCAAAGATTGTTTTTATCTATTTTTCGCATCAGTCACATACCCGCGACCGCGAGAAAACAGTTTTTTAACGGTCAGTTGTGTACCAGTGACCGCGCCATTTCCCGGAAGCGAGTGGAACACTCGCCATACTAGCTAACGACAACTGCAGTCACATGTGAAACAATACCTGTTCCCAATCACATTGTTTATTAACAAAGAAAAAAAACGTATCCACTTGCATCTGATTCAGATTATTTTACAATCTGAATTAAATATTCACTTTAATCGAGGTACTTTTTTGTGATCGTGTCGTGATTGAGCTGCGGCTTTCACCAAGCTTTGAATTTATTAGAAATCGACCATCAGCACGCAACAGATCGTTGATTTTCTGAACGCGGGTGTCATCAGTTAAAGTCGAAGGCTTTCCTGGTCGAGGGTCATCTTCGATTGATTGACGACCGCTTTTAAATCGTGAAAACCATTCGTAACATTGCGTACGACCCAGAGCATAATCTCCGTAAGCTTGTTTCAAAAGTTGAAACGTTTCTGTGAAGGTTTTCCCCAGTTTCACGTAAAATTTTACGTTATATCGTTGCTCCCGAAAATCGCACATTACAAAAATCGCTACTAACACTTAAACATGTTGCACTTAAGTAACAATAACACGAAAACTAAACGAGATAACCAAGAACAATCTAAGAACATGTGGTTACAGAGGAGGTTATGCGGAACACAATGCTGCCAACTGTACGTCACTAGATATCTCCGTTGGCGCGTAATTAAAAATGTTCGGTTATTTTCGGAAAACAGACCTGAAGCCTAATGTCATCTTATGTTCTAAATCGTTATTTTTCGAAAATTCAAGTTTGGAAACTTACAGTAAAAAATACATATAGCCGCGAATTCCAGAGTATCTTATATTTGTTTACGTAGCCGATCTCCGTGGTGGACTGGTAGCGTCTCGGCCTTTCATCCGGAGGTCCCTGGTTTGAATTCCGATCAGACATGTATTTTTCATAAGCTACAGATTTTCATTTCGTATTCCCAAGTACAAGATACGAGCTTATTTGATGAATTAATCATCCAAAAACAGACAAAATTAACTGCGTCCCTGTCTTTAAGTAGTTTGATTTTCATATTTTTTTATAAAGACGCAGATTTCTTATCTTTTACATTTTGTAAGGATGCATAGTTTTCTTTCATACAAGCGACTTTTTTATTGTAAAATTATCTATCCCCATTTTAAATAAAGATGAAATAAATTATAAATAAAATAAACCAATTTAAAAAACTGCACTTAAAAAAAAAAAATCATATTTTTTTAATTCCTTAAATTTTGAAATCTCTGCCTAATAAAGAGGTAGTAAGTTGTTGGTAGATGTTTTTTAAATTTCTTCTTTTTAAATCGTGAAATTTAAAGAAAAAATAGAGAATACATTATTTTTTTTTAAAGAATAGTTTTATTATTAAAGCCACAGATTTATTTGTGTAAATTCCGGTAGCAAAAATTTAGAAATTATCATCCACATATATTTCCCATGTGGGCGGATTATAATAACTGTAATTAAATAAAAAATATTTCTCCATTATAGTTTACTTTATAAAAAAAATATTTACTCAATTTTTAATTAAATGATTTCATAATCGAAGCTTTATTTTCTAGTTATTTCTGAATAAATATATCTTTTTTATGTTAAAAAATACAAAAAGCAATAAAAAAAGTATAATTTCAAAATAGAACAAAAAATCGAGAACTTATTCAGACCTCTTTAAACTATTCAACCTCATATAAACTATTTGCTTTTGGAAAACGATGCATGTACTACTCAGAACACCCGTATCATTTTACGCCATGTTGAAGAGTTAAACACTACAAAATACGTAGCAAACAGTGTAAGTCCATTTAAAAATTAAGTATATATACTTACTTTAAAAATCATTCATTAGGAAAAAGAGTTTAATTTTTTTAATCTTGACTTTTTAAAGTCGGTCCCAAATGAAGGGCAGTTTTGTATAATTACTGTTGATCATTAAGGAAATAATTATGTAATTTTAATTAAGAAAGTTTTGTATACAGGATAATTATAGTTTATTATTTAATATTCATTTTTTTAATGTATTTTATCGCATTTATAACGGAATTTAAACAGATTCTCAAATCGTATGTTTTATCTGAAAAATTTATCCTGAAAAATGTACTGATTTCGATAATTCTTTTTTTATATTTAAAAAAATCCTATGGTGGACCCTGAGTAAATTTCTTTCAGATAACATTAAGTTTAAATTACAACTTATACAGTTATGTAAACGTTTATTAAGTGATTTAAAAAAATGTACTTTTCGTCATTGTTATTCTATATTGGATTGTTATTTCGAAATAATATATAGTATATCTGAACTAATAGCGATATTCCACAATTATAAATAAAATAAACCAATTTAAAAAACTGCACCTAAAAAAAAGAATATTTAAACATTTTTTTTAGACGAACTAATAAATGTTTTAAAAAACTCAAGTTAAACAGAAAATAGGTCATAAATTTAAAAAAAAGCTGAAAACAACAAAATAATCTTAAAAACTATCATAATTCTCTTGGGCTGTGTAAATTAAACTGCTCCGATTGGAGAATATTCAACGTCGTTCAAATGAAACGTAGCTTCAAACAAAGTTATAACGATCACAGAAAAGTACTCCACAACAGTGAGTCAATATTTTCTAACCACTTCACGGAAGCGGATCACAAATCCAGCTACGTTAACAAAAGCCTTTTTACATTCTACACGTAAACAACAAAGGATCACATACTTCAACGTTTTGAAATTTACAAACACAAGAATTTATAGATGAATATTTGAAATTGATGGGACGAGGCTCCACCTTGTGTTATTCCAATAATTATCCACTCCTCTATGTCATACGCATTGATTAGCAGTCCCTAGTTTATTATTCTCAATTCTTTAACCTTTGAGTAAATTTTCTCCTGGCCGATTCTTAGATGCCATGTTCAATTTTCATCGGTCTAATACCTCTGCTACCATCGAGATTCTCTCAGTTATAGCATGATTTTCTTTTTATTTTTACTTCTTTCTCTGTAATTTGGGAGAATGATTGTAAATAAAACAGTATTAAAAAAAATTCTTCTCTGTAATTTTTATCTGTGTATTATCTATTTATCTATTATCGCTACTGTTTCTCATCTCATTTTGTAATCTATCCATGATTCAAAATGGCTCGTGTTTATTATATTTTTTGACTAATTTAACTCTTAAAACAGCATTCCCTTCTGTTCGATTATTTAATTTTTGATTTGGCCTAGTCTCCTCTATTTTAAAAACCTAAAAAATAAATAAAAACCACCAGAAATAATATCAGCTGACATCAAAGAGGTTAACAACAGCTTTCAGATATTTGAAGGGGAATGCAAAATTATCTGATCACGTTACCAAGTTAAGTTTTAAAAGGTTTATATAATATAAAATTTGTTCTGTTTGACATTAATAAAAAAAACTTAATAAACAAAAATAAATAGCTTACTGTATTATTACACTTAGAATTTCTAAACGGTTGTGTCAATTAATAAGGTTTCATTATTACATCTTCAGGAGGTATCTGCCCAAATTCCAAACTTCTATTAAAATTTCAAAGTAAAAGGAAACGATGAAATTTCTATATTCAACCAATAAATGATACAGCTTTTCAAGTCCAATTTACAATTTACAATTTTCCAAGTTACAATTTAGATGAACTGGCCCCATATTCATAAAAGGGACACTGACTACCGTTCTTATGACAATATAGTTTCCTAATGGATAACAGTTCTTGTTTTATCAGTTCTTGTTTTCCCTTTGACTTTCCCGTGTAGCGCTGTAGCAAAACTATAGCTAGAGAAGGGAAAGTAAGTAAGTTAGCGTGTTAAGCATTCCGGCATTGTGACCTTTAACATTCTGAGATATTTGTAATTTTAATAAAAAAAATCTGATGTGAACACCACATAACTTCCTTGTACGCCTATTAAATTATATATACACATTTTTTTAAAATGAAAAATACATAAAATTTTATTTCATTAGATATTTTTTTATTGTTATTATTGAATTATTATTTATTGAATTTTTTTTTACAATTAGAGGTTAATAATTATTAATAAATTAATATATTTAAAATTTTAAAAAAAGTTAAAAAAAAGGAGATAAAGTCGGATTCAAATCGATGTGCCTTCCCCTTGTAAGTCCCAAATATTTCATTAGTTAAAATTTTATTTTGCTATAACACTGAAATCAATGAAAATAGATACCACTTATCATATATCGTTGTAAAGCTCTCAATGAGGGCTTATTACTGCAGTTAAGAAAAAGTCCAATATCCAATTTTTTTGGAATTTGAGCTTTTTTTGAACACTTTTGATCCAATCAATTGCAAGCAAAAGGGGAGGTGCACAACTAGATGTTACAACGGTCCTAAATCCAAAATTTCAACATCGTATGGCTTATCGTTATGCCAGATACATACGTACGTACGTACAGATGTCACGCTGAAACTAGTCATAATGGATTCAGGGATGGTCAAAATTTTCGTTGAAATCTGATAACTGAAATTTTTCGCGATCATAATACTTCCTTTCCTTCGTACAAGGAAGTAAAATTAAGATTAAGGGAAGTTTTTATTATAAAATCGACTTTATTATAAAAACCATGGGCCTTAATTGGCCTCAAAGGGTATTTATTAGGGGTTAGTAAATCATTTTAATTTAATGTTTACTTCAAAAAGTCAAAATTTAAAGATGAGTTGAAACAATTTTTATTTTACTTTTCAAGGATTTTTTTAGGGATATTCGTTGTTTTATTAAAATACATAATCTTTTATTTTTAAGTTGTTATATATTATTAAATATAAATATAAATATATGTATATATATATATATATATATATATATATATATATAGATCTTTTTACATTTATTTCACTCATTTATCTCAACCATTTGGTTAATACAGTCTGGTAATATATATATATTTTATAATGCCACTATGTTCTACAACCGTTGATTTGTTGTAATGAATAATGTATGGTTTTCTACTAGAAAGAACAGTTGTGTGGGAGGGGATTTTGTTTTGTTTCTTTTCATTCATTCATGCAGCCATTCATTTGGTTTCTGGAACTTTTCCAACATCGTTTCATACATGCAGCAGTAGGTCGGTCGGTCGGTCGGTCGGTCGGACGTTCGTGTTTTTGTTTTGTACGCTATTGAGAGTGGAATCAACAGGTGATCCTTACAAGAGAGAATGCATGTCCAACATTCAACCTTTTATATAAAATAAATATGTTAATGTTTGCGTGAGAACGTCGATTTTTTTCTGTTTTGTTATTCTATGACCACACCCTTATAATTATTATCTAACGTAATTATTTAAAAGCTTTCTGTCCGGATGTCAACCGGATAATAAAATAATTGGTTAATTTAATTAACATTATTAAAAAATATGTTAAAAATATTATATGTAAAAAGAATGTATATAGTACATTTTACTCACCATAAAATAATTAAATTAAAATGGGATAATAAATTGTAATTGCGAAGATATCTCCGAAAAACGCCCATATATTATTTTTTAATAATATATAGCGTGGAGAGGAAGATGGAAATTAAAAAAAAAAGTTATTTAATTTTACATTCTTTCGGGGAAGGTATTTCAAATATTTTTATTTTATAGATTATCCATTTCATATCGGGGAAAATTGAATTAAAATAAACCAACTTTTAAACAGTTTTATTACATTCTTTAAATAAAAAAATGTACATAAAAATCTGTTTTATCACTTAATTCATCAAAAAAAAAAAAAAAAAAGCTGACACAGTTGTAGGACTTTTCCGTCACGCGGCTTTCTTCTGATACACGGCTTAGACACATATATACACACACACACAGCTTAATTTAAATTAAAATATTTAACATTTTATTTAAATACTAGCTCTACTCGCCACGCTTCGCTGTGGCACATTGTGGTTGCATGGATGAGAAATGAGAAACAAAACAAATCATACGTTTTATAGACGTTGCATACTATCTGCATAGATATAAAGGCTATCTGGTTTGCCGACTCGGGAACACGCAACATATAGTTGCCCATGTGAGAAGCAATCCGCATCTAAATCTAAACCACACAATTCTAAAGATTGACCTTGAGCTTTATGGATTGTGATTGCAAATTATTAATTAAAATGGTGTATCGGTCGGGATTATGGGTATTCGAGGAATGAGGACATCTTCACCTTTGAAAGGCCCCGTTAAAATCGTTGCTTCCACTACGTTATTCATCAATTTCTTAACTGCAAGTCGCGTGCCGTTGCAAAGTTTTGGCTGATTAATATTCCGCAACATGATAATTGTCATTTTTTGATCGAACCGTTGCTAGAATCAATCTAATGAGGAATGTTTTCCCAGTTCCTCCTGGCGCATCCAAGGAAGAAGGTCCCCCCAACTCCGTCATTTATCTTTTGCATTATGCGATCTTAAATGCCTTTGTTCACGCGTTAATTTGGGAATGTTTGATTGGACATATGACTGAAGATCACCAATGTTGTAACTCTGTTCACGGCGTAAATCCACATCAAATGAAGCAATCGCAGCTCGGGTGGGTGCTGGCATTCTCAATCGACTAAGAACTTTATTTGCAATAGCTAAGCACTTGTCTTCAATATTTATCAATGCTTCGTTGTAAATGCCTTCTGTAAATTCCATGGTCATATTGGTATTTTCTAGGCGTACTCTATGCAAAATATCCTCAGCCATATGCGATCGATATCTTTTCCATAACTCTGTGGGAGATGAAGGGAAGCAAGCGGTCAATATAATTGTGAATAATGCGCGGATTTGGTTTGGATGTGCAGTGTTGCACGCGTCACAAAGAACGCTGATGACCAAAAAACGATTATTTGATCATATATATGTAAAAAAAAACTTAACAAAGGATTTTTTTGTCATTATGTAGGGATATTATTTTCTGTGTATTTGGTTATTTCGACTTTTTTTTTTGCATAGTCTTAAGTCTATCTGGGCTATAAGAAAGTTGGGTGTTTTAATTTATTTACTGTAAGTCATTCTTCTTAGTGGCTTTTCTTTTTGTTTTGGTGTTTTTTTTTTTTTTTTTTTTTTAATAAAATACAGATGTTTTAGCTGTTAAATATAATTCAAAGAAATTTGTTACTTAATCAGTTGTGATTTTGTTTACATTGGCAACGGCCGTACGGGCTCTTTGTGATTGGTCGTTGTGTTTGACAGCGGCCATCTTGCATTGATCTGATTGGTTTTTCTTTGTTTACATTTCCAAATTAAAAATGTACAAATTAAAATTAGATGATAGGTTTATTAAAAAATAGATGAAAACAATCTTTGATGCGGGTTATATATCGTGCTAAAATTTGAGCTCAATCGGTGCAGAACATTTTGAGTTTTTGAAGCGTACACAAACGAACTTAACATTTTTATATATATATAGATAATATTTTTTGTTTGTTGAATTCAATGATTTTAACTAAAGCGCGTGCGCATACCGTGTTTCATACGCGCGGATGTGGTGGTACTCGCGGCTACTTTAGATATTATTCATTTATTTAATTTTACCGCTCACCTGTGACGTTTCAACATAGCGGACGAGTACAGAAAATTACCGGGCTGATCTAGTAAAGAACTCGTCATTACAAATCAGCGATTTCGAAGCCGACAGTTCTAACGTTCAAATCCTAGGAAAGGAAGTTACATTTTTACGGATTTGAATACTAGATCGTGGTACCGGTGTTCTTTGGTGGTTGGATTTCAATTAACCTCACGTCTCAGGAACTGTTGACCTGAGACTACAAAACTAAACTTCATTTACATTCATACTTATCATCTTTAGTAATATCTCATGGGGGTTCCAGAGGCTAAACAGAGAAAGAAAGAAGACGAATTCAGCAACTGTACCAGTGCTACACTAGCGCTTCTTGTGGAGAGAGGGGGTACTAATGACGCAGTATACCCATTTAACCATTAGTTTATTTAGACCATTATTTTGGTGTGGGGTGCGATTTTACAAAGTTTTTTTGCATATATTATTATTTTTTAATTGTTAACAAATATACATAAGAAAAAGAAGAGCTAATTAAGTGAAATCTGGAGATACTGAGGATGACCTTGGCCTACAGCTTCACCTCCTTGATCTTTTAAGTTAAAAATTTAACGGCATACACAGAAAAAATCTGACCAAGTTTGGTCAAATCTGTACAGTAGTTCTGGAAATATAAGGTTTGAAACACAAAACAGACACACGTATATTCGAACATCCGGAAAATTTCCATTCGGTTTTTTGGGTTCCTTAGGTGAAAAATTGAAACAAAAATTATATACTTAAATTTTTATTTTTCTGGCAGTTATAGTTTTATAGTGTAGGCAGAGGTAAAATATGGAAATCATACATCCTGACCTCATAGGGGAAGACACCCTCCACGTGACGGTTTCGGTCCCACGCCACCCCCTTCGTACCTAGCCCTTATGAGCTTTACCAGTGGTCATCTTCAGTACCTCGGCAATGACATCTTTCAGTCAAGCTTCAGCCAGGATGCCACCGATCCGAATGCCACAAGCAACATTCCCATCGGTGTACTACTAACATAAACTCCAAACAAAACACATCTGGCCAAGTCTCAAACAAGACTGAATGACTTTCTAAGAACTAAGGAACTGAACTCTACCTACTCGAAAGTGAAAAATGAGTTCGACACACAAAGAATCATAAAACGCAACACAAAAACACTAACAAAACATAACAATAATAATAAATAATGTATGGTAACATAACAAGGAAAAAAAATCGATAACCAAAGAAAAACAAAAATAGCAACAAAAGAACAATAAAACCAAACACGCACACAAATAAGGAAAGTCAAGGGAACATCACCTCCTTCAACGATCCTTTCTTTCGCCAAATATGCAATAAAACTTTCTACAATCAACCATTCGGCGCGGCTTTTCCAAATAACACGGAGATAATGTGTCGACCCGATAATGTGAAGCCGACAGATTAAGTCTTATTAACGCATTAAGTCATTTCTAGCGCATTCATATATCACGTGATAAGTTTCCTGCAATTGTCCAGCAATCCGCATTGCGGACACATACCAAAGTCCGCAAGGCCGAATTTCTGTAGACTGTCTCAAAAAGCGTCATGCCCTGAAAGAAATTGCGTCACATACTTGTTTGGGTGTACCCAAGAGGTGTCCCGCAAATCAACAACATTAGGGAAAAGATCATGCGTATTATGCTCACACTATCATCCCATCTGGCCTGCCACAGGGCGACACCATGCTGTTCTATCTCTTATTTTCTCCGAAGCAACAAGAAAACATCCAACCCCCTACGTATAGCGATCTCGTAAAGTTCGATCTGTACAATTTAATCACCTTGTGCATTTAATTTCCCAATTTTAACCATCTTACGATATTGAATTGTAAGCCCTCTGTTAACAAGCACAATTCTTACTATTATTTACAGAGTGTTTATGGTCCTTCCAAAGACGTCTGCAGTTTATACAAGTAGGGTCCTCCGACTTCTTAGGATATTCTTCTCGTTTGTGTCCCTCATTCCCACAGTGGGAGGACACTACCACTTACATACATAGTTTTGATGTGTGTCCAAACTGGAAGCACTTGAAACAACGTTACATATTCTTTGACCTTAAACGAAGAGAAGTCAATAAACAACCTGCCCTCAGATACGAAGCCTTTAAATATTTCATGACTCACTTCAAAGACACCGTAGTAACGCCTACCCGTTTTGAATATCAGTCTTGATGGCCGCCTCAGCCATCTGAGTAATCTGCTCCCGTATGAGATTCATTAACTCCTCCTTAGATAGTCGTCGATCAATATCATATACGATGACCTTAGGAAGCCTCATCCTTTTAGGAGAGACTTTCATGTCGGTTTTACCGACATATTTTCTGTCTCGAGGGAGACAGAAAAAATTTTAATTGTTTCTTTGTCGTCGGCAACGACAACTAGCTCCTTCTTCGTCTCGTGTAAATTTCGAATTCTCAGTCTTGAACTCTTCTGACGAAGGACTACCTGAAATTCATCCATTTCCTTGCTACATTTCACCGACACCCCTTCCTTTAAATTAGCCAAAACAATCTCAGGCTGCTTTCAGACAGACTGGCCTCTCGTTTCTCCTTCAATACCTGAGAATAAGGCTTACGTTGAAGCACCACAACTGCAACAGAATCCTTTTCCTTTACAATGACTTTACGCACCTCTGGAGGCCTCTCAACCAACATACCCTTCCACGACGGTAGAAATGATTGATTTGAATTCTCTCATTCTGGGGATAACCTTTTCGCGTACCTTAGCTGAACCGCTTCTGGGACTCTCTAAGAACTGCATAAGCGTTTCATACTGCTCATCAACTTCCCTCACAAGCGGAGCAGAACTCCCTACATGTCCTGTTGCTTGAAGAAAATCCTACAATACATCTTTAACCCGGGTAGAGATACCCGATACCCCAGCTCTTGGCTTATAATCTTCTGATGAGGAGGAATCGTGCCGCACTTCAGTTATTACTTCACCAGGAGCGCATTTTGCCCACCGGGACTTACCCTCCTTACCCTCTTTATCAGACATACTCAATATTAATTGAATAAAAACAAACAAAAACTATTAAATTAATTTAAAGTTATTCTCTGTCAATAACCAGTTAAATAAATCAGATGGCAATGTAAAAAGAGGAAAGTCCAATCAGATCAATGCAAGATGGCCGCTGCCTAACATAACGACCAACCACAATGAACCAACATGGCTGTTGCCAATCGTAAATAAAATCACAACTGATTAATTAAAAAAATTATTTGAATTTTAATAAAAATTCAAACAAACAAGTAAAACAGATGTATTTTATCACAGAATACACCAAAACAAAAAGAAAGCCACTCAGAAGGATGACTTAAATAAATTAAACCGCCCAACTACGTATCTTATAGTCCAGATAGCCTAAAGACTATCCAAGCAACAACAATTCGAAACAACCGTTTAGACAGAAAATAATACCTCAAAATAATGACCAAACAAACAATACACCCTCACTAACAAGCAAAGAAAAAATTCACAAAAAGTAATACTGAAACCGCACAAATAGATATATTCGTTCTGAGCCGACTAAAAACATTACCTGCCAGTATGGCGTTGTGTAACTACAGTGCCGCCTTTTAAGTTTTTACAAAAACAATGGAATCTTTTCTGTGATTCCCCCCACTTTTTTTAATTTTATCCAATTCACTTATGTTTGCATGAAATTTAATTATCAATCTCAATTTCGTTGGAGAAACGGATTTTTAATTGTACAAATATACTTTCGATCAGAAAAAAGGTACTTTTTAATTTCTGCCCCCCTTCCCCGCAAAGTTTGCAAGTTTTTCACCTGGAAATAACTCAAAGTAGCAGGAAATATTGATAATAATAATAATAACCAGATTGTAGAAATAACCCAATAATCTGATATAACAATTTTTATAACTAATTTTTATTTTATAAATATAATCTAATTAAACTTAACCTACGCTCGCGTCGCTCGCCAACCTTGACTGATTAACAGTAATGTTTTGATTATTTAAATAATAAATAATTTCAATAGTTACTGAAAGATCCAATACAAAATATAAACATTCTTTTTTAATCTTAATACAAAAGAAATAAGAAAACAAACTTTTAGTAACAAGTGAAAAATCCTACGAAAATAATTCATTTTCAAAAACAACTCAATCACTCAATGGGTAAAACGAAACAATGTCTTTCAATAATCCCAGTAACGACGCTACATTATTTCACACAAATATGAATCAATCATAGTACGATGAGTACCCGATTCATATTTGTTGCGTCTCTGCGTTTCTCTAAAAGCTTTCAATCCGGGCACAGGGCAATTGGGTATGGGCACCAGTATCCGGGTCGACAAAATTCCGGCTATGATCCACAGTGAAATGTTTAATGTTTATGCCTTCTATTTTTGGAATATCATCGTATAACTTCCACGCTACCATTTTTCCTTCACCAACTTCACACAGATAGTTCTACCAGTTTGTAATGGAATCACAGCTCATTTCAAATTCTCGTTCAGCAAAACGGATGGTAGCGAATTCTTGAGACTAAGCATAAATAAATAAAATCATCCTCTGAAAGACAATTTGTTACCTTCCAACCAAGTTCCCTTTCTCATTGGTTTTTCTTCACGGCACTTTCGTTTTTTACATACCCAAAGATAATTTTTTGCGTGAGTTTTCATAGACATTTCGTGTTTCATCTTACATATTCTGGTCGTACAATATTTAAAAAGAAAAATTATTGTAAAAAAAGTATTTTTTATTCAATAACAATAAATCCCCGGCCTCATTCAGAGACTTTCCTCATCTTTTTATAAGCTTTCTTATTCCAATAATAAAGAATTATCATCTGAAGTCTGAGCCATTCTTACACTGTGTTTTTGATCTACTCATTGTTATCGAATTTGGTGCCAAATAAAAACTCTTTGAGAAGACAAAACCAAAAAAAACTCCTGATTGTGCGAGATTGGAACTGTAAGGTGGATATGGCAACACCTTCAGATCTGACTTTTAAATAGGTTCTCGTGTTTTTGAGAGGTACATGGGAGGGCGTTATCATACAGAAGAATTATATAATATCATTAATTAGGAGAAAACGGAAATGTTTCCTTCTTATTGCGGATTTCATTTTTTTTAACACATCGCAACAGTACTCATTATTAATTGTTCATTACTCTTCAAAATAATCGCACTTAATTGGGTATTTATAATCCCAAAATACCGTTAGCATCAATTTACCGGTTTTGACTTTTTTCTGACGGGCGATTTCGGATGTTTCCAATTCATACTCTGACGTTTTATTTCCGGCTCAAAATGATGAATCTATGTATCATCACAAGTTATTATGCGATTCATTATGTCAGTATACTAAAAAAAAAAAAATTAATTTCTGTACAAACGTGAATTCGGATTTCTTTATGATTTTGGGTCGACTGCCTCGGAACTAATCTTTACGTCACGTGCTTTCATTGTTTCATTTCATCCGTAAAATTTTTCACGTCGCAGGTGTGTTTCGTTTTAGCGATTTACCATTTACTTGTCTCATTGTGTACAGAGATATGAGAGATTTGTTAAGAAATTATTTTATTTAATTTTTTCTCAAAAATGTTTTATCGATTTTATTTATTTATTTATGTTTTTTTGGTTATATATAGGTAGATATGTCATGTATATGTGTTTGCGTTCATGTATTGTCGGTCGATCTGTTTGTTGTAGTACGCCTACATTAATCTGGTGTGCTATTTTTGTTTTATAACTATACTTTTAAGTAAAAGATTACTTGATATTATTATTGTTTAGACTCATGTATCTATCATTTCCTCCTTATTATTTTAAACAAGGGAACTGCCTTCTTCTTATTCATGTAAAGTATATAAGCTATTACAATTCAGTTGGCCTTGTTAACAGCTGATATTTTATATTAATAATGTAACAATGTATCTAATTCTAATATTTTTTAGTCCGAATTTACACTTCATACAGTTAACATGTTCATACAGTAAATTACATAGATTCTTCAACAATCTAATACAAATAAAACTAAAATGTAAAACATATAATGATCATTATAACTAATGAAAATATATTCCTTAAATATAACTGAACAATGTATTTTATTTACTACTAAATATGAACCAGCAAGGTTAATAAAATAAATAAAAATAACCAAGGTACGGCACCAACGTGGTTTTTATTCGAACAATTATGTCAAAACTAATTATTATTAATTATTGAACATAACAACCGAACAAATGACCTAATGGACATTCTGATTTGTGTAGATTATATTTTGACGTATAGGATGTTAGCATTTTTATTTTATTATTTTTTGCAACCTTTTACGAAAATTTTTATTATTATTTTTTATCGTTAAGTAAATTCACTATTATTATTATTATTTTACCTGCATATATGCATATATTATATTTATCTGCAATATATATATATATATATTGACAGTGCTGTATAAGTAACTGAAATTCTAATTAAATCTAATTGGATGAAGGAGATAAGATGTACATTTTTGAAATTATAAATAATGTTATTAAACTATATTATTTAAATTTGTTTCCTGAATTATGTATATTTTTAATTATGTGTACATGTTTATCTGTAATCTTGTATTTATGCAAAGGCATATAATAATATAATTGTGTAACATAATTAAAACACCAGTATTACTCTTATTTTTATGAACTAATTATATGAGCTATGATTATGAACCAATGACTAATAATTATTATGAACTAATGATTAAATTTTGTATTTTTAATTTATATTTAATGTATATATATTTTTTTTTTTATGTAATATACAAAGGCTATAGTTAGCTGTCCTATTGCACAAAAAATACAAACAAATAAATAAATAAATTATTATTATTAATACCCACCGGGTTGGTCTAGTGGTACGAGTAAAATCACGCCACTAATAAGGTGGTTAACAGCAGATTTTCCAAGTCGAACGTTG
Source organism: Lycorma delicatula (assembly GCF_047948215.1). Classification (NCBI taxonomy): domain Eukaryota; kingdom Metazoa; phylum Arthropoda; class Insecta; order Hemiptera; family Fulgoridae; genus Lycorma; species Lycorma delicatula. Next base: position 112,204,555 of record NC_134462.1, read on the forward strand.
GGAGGGTTCAAATCCTGGTAAAGGTAAGTTACTTTTATACGGATTTGAATACTAAACAATAGATACGGGTATTGTTCAGTGGTTGGAGAGGTTCCGTTAACCTCACATTCACGGAATGGTCAGCCTGAGTCTATGCAAGATTACATGTCATTTACATATCACCCTTATCTCATTAGGCCAATGGGGTTGCTTATTATTCACAAGTTGAATAGATTTTAACGTACAAATTAGGAATAGAACAAAATATTATTATTATTATTACTGTCATAAAGGGCAATTGTATCGACTAATACATTTAATGAAAGTTTTTATACATACATATACGAGTATATATATATTTTTTTGTATTGATTTAAAAGCTACACGCGTATTAGCCATTTTTACTCGTAGTTTAATTTTTTTCCATCTTGTCAGTTTTATTCAATGATTATAAAGAATTTGATATAATAATAATAAAATGTTCAAAAATTATCGGAAATAGTACAGATAAACGTTTTTTATCTGACTATCAATAGAAATAATACCCGTAAATAACGTGTTAAGAGTTTAAATTGCCGTTTGTTGGGTTTATTTTTAAAAAATAGTTTTTTTTTTTAAGAGTTGAAGTTAAAAAAAAGAACTTTAATATTTTTAATTAATTAATTTTTACATAGAATAAAATTTGATAGAAATCTATTTTTGCTAATTTTTTTCGTAGTAGTTGCAAAGTGTTTTTATAAAATTATTAAAAATAATTATTAGTTATATAAAATGTAAATATTATATATATATATATATATAGAGAGAGAGAGAGAGAGAGCGATAGAGATTGAAGGAAAGAAAGGTAAAACTTATTAATTCATATTTCTTTTCATAATTTTAGAAAGATTTTAGTTTATTTGTACATATATATATATATATATATATATATAATTTTTCTAGTATGAATTATTAACAATCATTACCTGGAATCACACCAAAATATTAAGGTTAATATGAACTTCATATTTTTATAAAAAGCTTTTCAAATCCATGAATTTTTCACCAGTTATAAAAATACTATATCAGACAGCGGCGGCTCGCGTATAGGCACTGTGGAACTGCAGAACTCCCTATTTCCAATTGATATTATCGATATCATTTAATATAATGAGTCCTTTTTCTTTAATTCTTTCTTTATACTTGTACAATATATAATCTTTAAGCTTAATGTCAGTAGCCATCCCCCAGTTTGTGAAAAAGATACAAAAATCTTTGTATGGAACTGTGCGTTTCATAGTTCCAGCGGTATAGTGTTTGGCTGCTGTGTGCATGCGTACATAGGAAGCTGCACGCGTGGCTGCAAAGGATAGAGAGCACTATAGCTTCCGCAGTGCTGATCCTGGCGTGCTGGTGGAAGGTAGTTTTTTTTACTCCGGCGTGTGTATGGAACGTTCCTTCTGTGTTCCCTTTTCTAGTTTAGTCGTTGGAAGGAATATGAAAGAATTTAATTGGTTTTTACAGTAGTGATCAGAAGATGGCGGAAAGCAAGGGCTCTTGATTGCCAAATTTATCCAAAAACACGCTGGAAGGGCGAAAGAGAAGGTAAAACCTAGTTACGTATTTGTTTTTGTATACATTGAAATTTAAATTAAGCACCATTGGACTATAGTGTTTTAAGCGGATATTTTATTTCGTTATTATTACCTAATAATACTAAAAAATATTATCTGTATTGACATTTTATTATTTATTCAGTTAAACCGAATACGGTTTTTAAGCACAACGTGCTGAAAAACCGTGTACCATATTCTTGAATATGATAAAGTATAGAATTAGATTATTATCCTACGTCCAGCTATTCTATTTGATTAATTTTTCTTTTATTTTACAGAAAACTTTAACCATGGCCTTGAAAAGGCCCCAAAAAAATTTTCTGGGGCAGCACCCCCACTAATTTTAGCTACGAGCCGCCACTGAATCAGATAATGAATTACTACCCGTAAACAAACAGATACTCACGCATACATACATATATATACATATACAAATCGATCGGCCAAAAATATTGTTGCAAGGATGGATACAAACACTAATGCATATAATTCCACATGTCCTATGAGTAGCATATTCAAAGAATATGAATATTCGAAACGACTTTTATTATTTTTTATATGGAAATTATATTTTTAGTAATCTGAAAATTATAAAACACTCATGGATTCCTCTTAGTTTCAATAGTGTATGTATTTAAAGAAAAAGGAATTAAAAAAAATGCATTTATTCAAGGATAATCCATAAATTATATAAGCCAAAAAGTATGATTATTAAACCCCATTCTCCCTTCATTTGATGGGATTCTTCAGTAATAATAAATAATCTAATTCTTCAGTAATATGTAATAATACTTGGCTTAGGAATAAAGTTAAAATGTACAGAGGGAAGAAACATTTTTTTTGTAGAAAAATAAACTAAAAAAAAATCTGATGTGAACACCACATGACTTCCTTGTACGCCTATTGAATTACATGAATACATTTTTTTAAAAGAAAAGTACATAACATTTTATATCATTCATAAATTCTGATATTTTTTAGTTTTTTTAATTGTTATTATTAAATTATTATTTATTGAACATTTTTTTACAATCAGATTAATAATTATTAATAAATCAATATATTTAAATTAAAAAAAAAAATAAATAAAAAATATATATGTATATGAAGTAGGATTCGACTCTTACCCTTGGGGAACCTTCTCCTTTTTAGATCCAAATATCTCGTTAATTAAAATTTTATTTGTCTATAACTCTGGAACCAGTGAAAATAAATACCACTTATGGTATATCGTTGAAAAGCTGTCAAGAAGGGCTTATTACTGCAGTTAAGAAAAGCCCAAAAACCAAATTTATTTGGATTTTGGGCTTTTTAGGACAATTTTGGTTCAATTGATCGCAATCAAAAGGGGAGTTACACAACTAAATGTTACAACAGTCCTAAATCCAAAATTTCAACATTCTACGGCTAATCGTTTTTTAGTTATGCGATATATATACGTATCTATATACGCATTTATGTACGTACAGAGGTCACGCCGAAACTAGTCAAAATAGATTCAAGGATGGTCAAAATGGATATTTCCGTTGAAATCTGAAAATCGAAATTTTTCGCGATTGTTACAAGGAAGTAAACAGAAAAGAAAAAGTCTTCGAGTAAAATATTATAATATTTCATTCATATTATAATCCATTATTGTTGTATATTATTCATTCTCATTACAGTTTTTCTTTCAGGAAAAAATTTACAACTGGCCTGTCACAGAAAGTTTCTGTATAAATAAAAAAAAGCCATCGAACTGAGAATCTTCTCCGTTTACTGAAGTCTTTTAAAAAAATTGATTTATTTTTAATTTTTCTTATAAAAGTAAATAAAAAACAATTAGTCGATGAATTGATCTATCAATTCAAGTAAATAATAAATAAAAACAATATATTCATAATATGGTTATCTGATTTGTGAATGGTCCTTGCACCGTGTCCATATCTATTCTACTCTAATCACAGCTAAACTTTAAAGATTCTGATAGCTCTACTTCTTTTTAGATCATCACCTGCAATTTTCATTCTTTCTCTTTTTTTGAATATTTTATTGATTCTTCTAATATTATTTCAATCAGGCCTTCTCTCATGAAATAGTCCAACCAATTAGCTTTATTGCTACGAGTTGTTCTCAATTAATCTTCTATTCTTGTTTATTCTATTCATTATTTTTCCATTTTTCACCGTGTTTGTCTATTTATTCATCTTCAGTATCCTATATGCCTACATTGTTATCCTTTTCTTATCGTCTAAGTTTCACATCCATTCAGAAGTACACTATAAATATATCACTTTACAAGAAACTTCTTTAACTCCATCTTATTGCATAATAACAGTTTCACTCTGTTAAATACTTCCTTAGCTATTGTTAATTCTTATTTTTATTTCGTTATCAATTTCCAATCTTTTGTAACGTAGTATTATTATATTTTTACTGTATTTTATTATTTCTTTCTTTTGTGCAGAGATTTAGAGGTTAATTGTCTTCTATTCTCATTACTTTTATTTTCTTAATAATAATTTTCATTTCGTAATTTATCATTTCATACTTAAAAAGTCATGTCATTTAAGCTTTATTTTCCTTCTTTCTACTAAGATCCGTTCTTCCTCCAGAACATTTTTGATTATCTTTAACATACATGTTAAAAGAGATTGAGGGTAGGCAGCAACTTAAGCTAACTTCTCCTTCAAATTTAGCATTCATTATTTTCAAAACCGTTTTTTGATTTAGGTACAATTCTTAATTAATTTTATAGTTTTACAATTATTTTTAAGTAAATAACAAAGTAATGTAGCATATAAACTGATTTTTCACGATTAATAAAAATGTTATTTATTGTAATAATTCTGGTAGTCTGTGGTACATAATAACAAATAAAAGAAAACCTTAATCGTACACAGTCAGTAAAAGTGACTGTACCACTCTTTATAAGATTCTCACCCCCCCCTCTCGCAAAGTACGTAGATAGAACTAATGCGCCTCCTCATCTGAATAAACATTTTGCCGCTTTGTCAGGTATTATATATATACTTTTTTTTTTAATTAGGCATTTTAAATATTAAAAGAAAATATATTTAACTTTGTACTTGAAAGGGTTATGGAGATTATTTTTGAGTAGCGCGGATAACAAAAATCGCTTCAACGTAAAGCTTAAAAAAAGTCATTGTTATAAGATAAATTTAACAAATTTTATTTAAATATAAATTTGGTTAATTCATACACACTCTTTTCGTTCGCTGCCTATATTTATTATATGAATGCTTATAATAAAGGCATGATATTTATCTATATTATGTGTAGGATAAATTTTCTTATAAATTATGCGCAATAAGTGTCTCTACAGACTCGATCGAACGCATTCTCATATCTATCAAAACATATATGCATTTCAAGGTCGATTCACGTCTCTTTCAGTATCTTACTACAAAAATAAACTTCAATAAGGGGAAGACTATACTACACGGAGAGTAAACTTACAGACAGCCGTTGTAGTTGACGACTACTGCCTATCCGACGCCTAAGTGTTTGATTGATTAGAAGGGAGTTATGGAAATATTGTCTTACAGCTTTTGCTATTTATATAAATAACAAACAATTGTCGTAATACTAGTATTACAAAAAATGCATTCACTCACAATTATAAATACTATACATTAGTGTAATATATATACTTGTGTATATATATATATATATATGTAAGAGAGTACTATTATTTATAGTAATTCACAATTCACGTTAGTTATCTTAAAATAATAAATAATAAATTATACCTTATTATTAAAATGCAATAAAAATATATTTATTATTGTTAATGGTTTTTTAATCATATTTTTGTTAATAACTAGCCGGACAGGGCTCGCTCCTCTTGCCCTTTCCTCTAGCCAGGGAGCGGAGCCCCTGGACTCCTGCTGTGTTCATTATCCTCATTGTTGTGAGAATAATAATGATAAAATTTCCAGACGAAGTTGTTTGAATGGCGTTGATGTAGACTTATGTTGTTTAGAAAATCTTTGGATTTAGGATGATCCCAATTCAACAGTGCTTCAAATACCTACGGCGATTCTTGAATTGAAGTTAAATTAATCTTTCTTGACGCACAACATATCCCTTTTGGTTCCCCTTTCCATTTCCGAGCATGTCAATACGACGAACACACTTGTGCCATGGCGCCAGTATGACCATTATCGGCGTACTTATTCTGTACAATTTGGCTAAAACCACTTCTATCCTTATGTCACCACGGTAGGAATGGAATGCAAAGTTGACGGGAGTTTATAGATTCTCTCTACGGATGGCAGAACCTGGACAGTGTCCCTTGCTGCTGGATGATTCTATCGGGCGTGTTTTTAAAAGGTTTATTTTATTTTAAGTGATGGGTCTAATTTTTCAATTCTTGTCTTATTTAAAATTTTGTATTTTTAAGGACAGATTTAATTGCATTCCAATCCGTTGTTAAACCAGCGTTATCAAACCCATTTTACGGGCCGACCGCGGAAGGCTAGGCTTATGAAACCTGTCCTCCCGACGTAATTCCCCTTCAGACCGTCCACTGAATTCCTTTCGGTGCTAACACTTCATAGGCAAGCAGGAATACGCCACAACGGGGCACTAACTGTATGGAGGGAGCAATGCGCTCCCTTCTCCGGAGGAGTCGCAATTGCTGATTTAACTTAATTTAAATGTAAGTTTTAAAAGGTTTTAAAAGGTTGAGTAGAAGCTCTTCATCCACTTCTGTGATGGCTGCCTTTCGGGACGCATCTCTGCTGGGCTCTTTTCCGGACTCCTGTCCGTGATGTTGGGTCGAGCAGAGGGTCTTCCTTCATCTTCATCTTCTTCCTCTTCTTCTTCCGATGACCTCTTCATTCTTCTTTGGCCTGCACTTTCCGAGAATTGGCAGTAACCGAAGTTACATACCATTAACTTTAGTATTCCCGTGGCCCCGAAGGACTGAACGGGGGAAAGTGTAGGTTTCTTCTTTCTTCCATGCTGTCAGTGGCTGCTGGGCAGGTGACTGCTGGGCTGATGACTACTGGACTGGTGACTGCTGGGCTCGTTCCCTCATTCTTCTTTCTTGAAAGGAAAGGGGATAGGGAACTTACAAATTTAGTGATACCTATTCGCGATCGCGGTTTTGGGGCGGCGATCACCTTTTCAGAAGAAGTAAATAGAAGTTCTTTACGCTACATAATATTAATCTCCAGACACACATGTGTCCGGGAAGGGTTTGGGGGGGGGTCGCGTGGCCGCAGTGAAGAAACCATGTTTGTTTGTTGTGGTGGCTGCTGTGAGTATCTGTAACAAAAGAAACAGAACACACACACACACACACGAAAAAAAATAATAAAAAAAGACGAATTTATATTTTATTTTTATTTTGGGATGGCGGGCACCACGGTAGCTCTACAATGACATCAGTATGAACTCGTGAGGAATTTAACGGAAACTAACGTTGCAAATCTATTGTAGCTAGAATGTGAGCGTAGCGCTCTTGGTCAGCAGCTAACCGAGAATCACGTACTTCAGCTGTTTCAGAGGACTTATACTCTTACATTTTTAACAGACTTTGAAAAAAAAGAAAGGTTAATTCTCTTTTTAGATGGCATATTTTTTTAACTTTTGATAATCCAATAACGACTGAACGCGGCCGACTGTCGCCTTACATCTTCGGCTACACCAGCTTCGTAATCCAATATCGACTGCCAAAATAAACAATCAAAACCCATAAGATTTCTCTAAGTGTGCTAATTTAAGCTAATAACAATAATTTTGTATATAAAGCCGGAAGTCTGTGTGTCTGTCTGTCTGTTTGTATGTTCTCGCATCATGCGAGAACCAACCGACCGATTGATTTCAAATTTTCAGGATGCATTCGTTTTATCCTAGGGAAGGTTTTAAGCTATACACCGAGGCCCTAGATTTTTTGAGGATGAAGTTGTCGATAAAGAATTTTCATTAAAGAAGAAAAAATTAATAATTATAAATTTAATTAATTTCTCTCACCACGGCAACAGAAATTAATTTGAAGTTTTCCTCGTCAAAGGTCTGTGTATCTTAATAATCATAATTACTGCTATTCTGTTTTTTATAATTTATTTTCTTTTTCACGTTTCTTTAAAGCCTGAATACTTTAATTGAAATTTTTCAGTATTATTCTCAAAACCATGAGGGTAATGAACACTGCGGGGATTCTGGCTAAACGCGAAGGACAAACGAAGCGAGCACTGCGGAATCCAGGGGGAGAGTCTCTGGTTAGACAGTCGGGCGAACGAAACGTAATACAATAAAATATTTAAATATTAATACTTTGATTGTAATTTTTCAGTATTATTCTCAAAACCATGAGGGTAATGAACACTGCGGGGATTCTGGCTAAACGCGAAGGACAAACGAAGCGAGCACTGCGGAATCCAGGGGGAGAGTCTCTGGTTAGACAGTCGGGCGAACGAAACGTAATACAATAAAATATTTAAATATTAAAAATACGAGTAGGCGAATGAAACGTAATATAATAAAATATTTAAATATTAAAAATACGAGTAATATAGTTCTGAACTCATAGATTTTTTTCTTTTAGCAGAACACAACAGAAATATAATAAAGTAATTGGATTCATTTTTTATCCTTTAATTAATATCTTTAATGTTTTAACCCCCATTAGGAATATGGTGAAAATTATAATTAGAGATAATGATCAAGCCTCTAAGTTATAAATCTGCAAGCTTTTATTAAAATCTTACCAGTAGTTTTTGCGTGATGCGCGTACAGGGACGACCCTAGTTATCATTTTATTATGTATATATATATTTAAATAACTTTATTCAAAATAAGAGGCTTTCTCGTCGTAGTATATAATAAGTTTTGTTAAAAAATATTTCTTTAAGGTAACAAATTAAATTAATATTTATAATATTAATCAAAATTATAGATGGAAAACTAAACGAAAAAGTAATTTAAGCATAAAAATATTAAAGTTTATTTATTTTAAATTATTTTTACTCTAATTATTCTGTCTTTAGCTTGTATCTAAAGATCAATTTTATAAAGCGAACTCATCTCTCCATTTTGTTATCTATCTGCCCCTTCATCTTTTGTGATCTCTGGGACTTCATATTGATCATATATTTATTCGTATTTGTCCCTAGATACGAGCAAAATGACCCGCTTAAAGTTTTTTTATTATTATAAATTAATTTTCATTTTGATTTACTCAAGGAATAATTTAATAAAAAAATTGTAATTTAATATGTCTTATAACTTATTTTTATAACTTGACAAAAAATCAGATTTAGTTGGTTGCGATTATATAACCAATTACTAAATAGAAAATAATTTAAACATTTTCAAACAGCTAGGTTAAAATAATAAAAACTTACACCTATAAAAATAAAAGTGTTACATATGAAACTTATTAAAAAAAAATTATCAATGATATTAAATATTTTTTAGGTAGAATTCAAGCATAATAAAATATTCATAAAGTCGCATCCTTTTTCCGAATACTCCACCCACTACCTCCTCTAACTTAAAAAAAATAACAAAAAAAAACCAGCTTTTGATTATAAACTTAAACCATTATTATATTTAAAGCTAGTTTTGGCCAACAAACATATATAAAACATTCAGTGATCATTTGTTCATTTCGACTACTACAAATCACTGGCACCAGATTACCACTTTTCTTTCCTGTTTTATTATGATGATGAAAATCCGTTTTGTAAGTGAAAAAACTGGCTAATTATTGTTTGACTTTTTCAGATATTAATAATAAAACTTAAAAGAGTTATTTATTTATTATTGTTAGTTATTTATTATTTATTTTAGAGGTGGGAAATAAATTGTAAGAAAAACTTTTAAAAAAATATTCATTATTGGTTAAACTTAACAAAGTCACTTAAGGAAAAATTTCTCTAAACCTAATAACCCTTTTAATAAAGACTAAAATAAGAAAAAGAAAATTAAAAAAAAATTCTGCGTTTTAGGTTCGGAATCTACAATTAAAAAAAAAAAAGTTGATATTTCTTGAGACGGTATATATGTGAAGTGGGAACTTTCAACAAATTTTAGAAAAATATGTAAACTGAAGGGAGTTAGCAAAAGAACAAAAAACAAATATTTCAGTATAAAGAGGCAAGTGGCCGGCTTCTCCACCGATAAAGCAGTGGCCACTCCTGTCCGGGCCGTAACAAGACTGAGCCCTATGACCCGGACTCCAGCAGCAGAAACATAGGTCATCTAAGGTGCGCCGTGTGACTCTACAGGCCACACACCCGATATGGATCCCCCATCTGACAACAATTTTCCGGAAGGATGGACAGATCCGCTACCGTGACAACCTGCGTTGCCCCATAGGTCGGCCGCATGGATATGATATCTACCGTAACCGATTACCCCGTCACCTTGCGAAATTCCGCAATGAACTCTTCTTTTGTCGTCAGCCCGTCCACATCCTTAACCAGGATGTGGACCCTCCGACCGCTTCTCTCCGCCAGCATTGTGGTGGCACCTTTCATCTTCGTAGAGATCTCCTGACGCAGTTGCTGTGCGGCGCTACCAGCAGTCCGCACCCGGATATGTAGGTCCTTCCCGAAGCTCTTACGGGCGGAGAGAACGCCGGCTTCACCTGGTGACACGGCCCCTTTGACGGAGCGGAGGAGATCAGCATAGGTTCTCCTCTCCGCCATAACCATCACTGTAGTCGTCAGCAGACCCACTGGCCGCTTCTTTTCAGAGCCCTTCCTCTGCGGCACCGACGATGAATGCAGAAGATGTACACAATACCTCCTCTCAACTCAGCGGCTGGCATATTCCACTGAACGTCGTAAAATGTGGCGACTCTCCCAGTTGGACTAATACTTGTCCCGCTTTCAACTTGCCTGCACGGGCCAAATCATGGATCCAAGGGGCCTTCCGGAATATCTGCGGTCGGTACGGATTATCAGCCCCGGCCGCCAAGTCCCAGGCGGGAACTGTTCCTCCCTCCAATCCGGCAACGTTTACCAAGGTAGAAGATCGGAACACATCTTCAGGCCAGGCCCTCAAAAACGGCTGCAAAAGATCTGATGAAGTCAAACCATCATCCACCGCTCGTCGGAGGTCATCGCCCGACCAAGTTACCGCCCGCTGAAGGCATCCATCTGAAGTCTGTCTAGACACGTCCGAAATGACAAAGTAAGTCCGAGTCATCTCCTCCACCGTACTCGGCCGAACAGATTCACTACCTTGGGACTCCTCAGCCTCATCCAAAACGCCCTTAAACATCTCCAGCATGCGTACTCTGCCCTTCATATGATAAGCATATTGTTTGATTTCAGCCTTCGTGATCGCAT